>NC_090762.1:61700540-61763040 GCF_036898095.1 Palaemon carinicauda | reverse complement strand
ATATCAAGATACACAATCAAGCTAAGTTTTTCGTGATTCGCAGTGACATGCTGCTACATATGGTAAGTTTCAATTAACAAAATTTGTCCTTTTTTCCTCTCATTATTCTCCCCTTAATGTTGTCTCAGGATTGTGGATGAAATTGTATTCATCCTCTTAGTATAGTTTGTGCTTGAGGTACGAACAGGAATAGGTATCTGGAAGTTTTGCATATAGGAATATTATTGCACTAAATTTAAACTCATGATCATATGCCCTTAGACATCATTGTCTTTTGGTATTGGAAAGAAACTATGTTACTCGTGTTTTTCTTATAGTGATATTTCATCGTCTTTATCGTATTTTGCCCTCATTATTTAGTGTTTTCATGGATTTTTCTCGAATTACATCTCTGTAGATAGATATAAAGTGCATACCATTGAAAAATATGCAAATCTTTAATGTTTTGTGGATTATAGCATCATTTACATATTCTAAATATTTCAAATTTCCAAGCCTTCTTGTCCCTCTCCAACATACTATTTTCTTTATAACAACTATGAACAAGGGAAACAGCTTAGGTGACGTAACATTTCCTTAATTCCCCACTATTATTTCGTGCAAAATCAGTCCACAAAACTATGTCAACATTACCTTTACATCTGATTCTGCTGGCATTGCTGGAAATGTGACTGATAACTTGATATGATTTCCATGGCATTTGTTATAAAGTAGATTAATTATGCATTAAGGTGGATTTCAGTTGTAACATGGGTGCACTCGGACATTGTCTCCTTTACATTTTGCTAGGAGACCAGTACCACCGTTGTTGATGAGTCTTTGTGAGAGCATAACTTAAAAGTCTGGTATAGTTTTTGATAAATTCTTGAAAAGTGAGTCCTTTTGATATGTCTCGTATTGTTTCAAGTCTTAGATAGTGACAGTCCTATTGATGTCTGATATTGTTTCAAGTCTTAGATGGTAACAGTCCTTTTGATATGCCTGGTATGTTTCAAGTCTTAGATAGTGACAGTCCTTTTGATATGTCTGGTATTGTTTCAAATCTTAGATAGTGAAGGTCCTCTTGATATGTCTGGTATTGTTTCAAGTCTTGGATAGTGACAGTCCTTTTTATATGTCTGGTATTGTTTCAAATCTTAGATAGTGACAGTCCTTTTGATAGGTCTGGTATTGTTTCAAGTCTTTAATATTGACAGTCCTTTTTATATGTCTGGCATCGTTTCAAGTCTTAGATAGTGACAGTTCTTTTGATATGTCTGGTATTGTTTCAAGTCTTAGATATTGACAGTCTTTTTGATATTTCTGGTATTGTTTCAAGTCTTAGATAGTGACAGTCCTTTTGATATGTCTGGTATTGTTTCAAGTCTTAGATAGTGACAGTCCTTTTGATATGTCTGGTATTGTTTCAAGTCATGAATAGTGACAGTCCTTTTGATATGTCTAGTATTGTTTCAAGTCTTAGATAGTGACAGTCCTTTTGATATGTCTGGTATAGTTTCAAGTCTTGAATATTGACAGTCCTTTTGATATGTCTGGTATTGTTCCAAATCTTAGATAGTGACAGTCCTTTTGATATGTCTGGTATTGTTTCAAGTCTTGAATATTGACAGTCCTTTTGATATGTCTGGTATTGTTCCAAATCTTAGATAGTGACAGTCCTTTTGATATGTCTGGTATTGTTCCAAATCTTAGATAGTGACAGTCCTTTTGATATGTCTGGTATTGTTTCAAGTCTTAGATAGTGACAGTCCTTTTGATATGTCTGGTATTGTTTCAAATCTTAGATAGTGAAGGTCCTCTTGATATGTCTGGTATTGTTTCAAGTCTTGGATAGTGACAGTCCTTTTTATATGTCTGGTATTGTTTCAAATCTTAGATAGTGACAGTCCTTTTGATAGGTCTGGTATTGTTTCAAGTCTTTAATATTGACAGTCCTTTTTATATGTCTGGCATCGTTTCAAGTCTTAGATAGTGACAGTTCTTTTGATATGTCTGGTATTGTTTCAAGTCTTAGATATTGACAGTCTTTTTGATATTTCTGGTATTGTTTCAAGTCTTAGATAGTGACAGTCCTTTTGATATGTCTGGTATTGTTTCAAGTCTTAGATAGTGACAGTCCTTTTGATATGTCTGGTATTGTTTCAAGTCATGAATAGTGACAGTCCTTTTGATATGTCTAGTATTGTTTCAAGTCTTAGATAGTGACAGTCCTTTTGATATGTCTGGTATAGTTTCAAGTCTTGAATATTGACAGTCCTTTTGATATGTCTGGTATTGTTCCAAATCTTAGATAGTGACAGTCCTTTTGATATGTCTGGTATTGTTTCAAGTCTTGAATATTGACAGTCCTTTTGATATGACTGGTATTGTTTCAAGTCTTAAATAGTGACAGTCCTTTTGATATGTCTGGTATTGTTTCAAGTCTTGAATATTGAGTGACAGTCCTTTTGATATGTCTGGTATTGTTTCAAGTTTTAGATAGTGACAGTCCTTTTGATATGTCTGGTATTGTTTCAAGTCTTAGATAGTGATAGTTCTTTTGATATGACTGGTATTGTTTCAAGTCTTGAATATTGACAGTCCTTTTGATATGTCTGGCATTGTTTCAAGTCTTGAATATTGACAGTCCTCTTGATATGTCTGGTATTGTTTCAAGTCTTAGATAGTGACAGTCCTTTTGATATGTCTGGTATTGTTTCAAGTTTTGAATATTGACAGTCCTTTTGATATGTCTGGTATTGTTTCAAGTCTTAGATATTGACAGTCTTTTTGATATGTCTGGCATTGTTTCAAGTCTTGATTATTGACAGTCTTGTTGCCCTAGAAAATCAGTTCTTCACATCCTGAGGTGACGCAACAACAGTGTCGGTTATTTGTACTTCCTTGTGTAAAATTGTGTTGCTACTCATCTTAACAGAAGGCAGCAGCAAATTACATTGTAGCGTAATCACTGATACAAGAGACTGTGTTGATAGACAAGACTGTGCTGTCATGTAACAATTTGTTGTGGTTTAGTAGCGCTTTTATTTGAGTATGAATATTTGACATGAGCAAAATGAGCTGATGGTAACTGGAAATGAATCAAAGGAAAATGTAGTCATGAAAGTGTGTTGTTGTGGGGGAAGCGTGAGTTGGCACAGTACATTCATGTATGTCGCCAGAAATCTTTATAATGCATGTAAAGCGTCATATCAGTATGGAGAATGGAGATTGTAATATTAATATAATTCTTCATATATTTTGATTTTTAACGCTCAGATTTATCGTTTTGCTCGTCTGCCAACAGCATCCTCAAGCATTAATCTTTCAGTAAAAACTTCTGAAGTACTGATTTCATTTTCCACAATGATTTCAATGTAGATATTGACAATCATTATTGTATTACATCTCCATCTACCCCTCACCATAATCTCATCCACATATGGCCTCCATCTTCCCCTCACCATGATCTCATCCACATATGGCACAAGAGTAATCTGTCTTATGGTTTCATTTCTAATCCTGCCCTGCTAATTTAACTCTTGATAGTCTTATGAGGGCTTTGTTCTCAAATCTACAAAATCTCTTGGATATTTTTTTTCATACAATACAACGACTCATGTCCATACAGTAACACGGATTTAACTCAACTGGTATATAGCCCCATTTTTATATGTAATTTCAGGCGATTTGATTTCCAAATTTTACTTAACCTAGCCATTATCTGATTTGCTTTTTTTTAACGTTTTCATCAAACTCCAATTCTAGAGACCCTGTACAGTATTAGAGATCATAGTTCCTAAATATTTAAATTATTCTATCTCATTAATCTTTCTCCTACCAATGATATATCGTCTTCCATTGCATATTCCGTTTTCATCATCTCCGTCTTTCTTCTATTTATCTTAAGCCAAACCTCATGTTATATTTCATGCATTCTGGTAAGCAGGTGTTCTGCTAATAACGACAGCATCATGAGCATACTCTAGGTCAACCAGTTTCCTATTACCAATCCAGTCCAATCCTTCTCCACCATCCCCAACTGTTCTATGCACTACAAAATCTATGAGGATGATGAACAACATAGCTGACTACACATTCCCTAGGAGTACTCCACTGTTAACAAGAAATTCATTTGACAGGACTCCACTAACATTAACTTTGCACTTTCTATGCTCATGAACAAACTTAATCATATTTACATATTTAAGAGGAAATCCATTATAACACAGGACTCTCGACAAGATTGACCCGTGCACACTATCAAAGGATTTTTCAGCCCACAAATGCCATCAAAAGTGGATTTCTATATTCTACACAGTGCTGTATCTGTCTTAAAATGAAAAGTTTGCCAGTACAACTTCTACCTTTTGGGCATGCTGTTTGCACTCCCTAAAAGAGATTAGTTCACCAAACTTTTAATTTGGCCCCACAAGGCACTAGAAGAGTTCGAAGGTCCAGGCCTAAATGGCTGAGGACTATGAAACGTGACATACGAGTTAATGAATGGAGAAGTATTGATATAAAAGTTCAAGATAGAGACGACTGGCGAAATCTAACCGAGGCCCTTTGCGTCAAAAGGTATAGATGATGATGATGATTGTGTTACATGCCATTCTTATCTATGACTTCTTATAAATGAACTTTTTCACTTAATTAAGCCTTTATCTGACATAACCTTTAGTATGACTGCATCTTCACTATGCCTCAGTTGCCTTTTTGAAGCCTTATTTTCACATGAGTTCCTTCAGGGAACAATCAAAATTTCATTCCCATTCCTATACTGCCATCTTGAGATTGTTTGCTTCTCGAATGGTTTCTGACTCTTAATTTTGCAGAGCATCAGCTGACTCACTTCTGTTGAGATGCCAATTATCGCACACTAGTCATTGCGATCAATCATACTCTTCATTGTGGAACTGAACTGTTTCCCTATAGAGGCTGTTAATGATTACTAGTTTGGTAGTGTTTGCTATGCAGCTCTCTCTCTCTCTCTCTCTCTCTCTCTCTCTCTCTCTCTCTCTCTCTCTCTCTCTCTCTCTCTCTAGGGCGAACAATGTAAACTTCGTAAAGTGGTGCAATAGTTCCTAACTCAACCCCCCCCCTTCTCTCTCTCTCTCTCTCTCTCTCTCTCTCTCTCTCTCTCTCTCTCTCTCTCTCTCTCTCTCTCTCAGGGCGAACAATGTAAACTTCGTAAAGTGGTGCAATACAAGTAGTTCCAAATCCATATTTAATTCTGCTTTCTACGTAGGTTATTCTGATGAGTTTTATATGAAAGATTGTTTAGTGGAGATTAAAAGAAAATAAAACTACTTGTTAACATTTACTTGAGCTTTCAAGATTCAATATTGTCCCAATATTTATTTATTGGAAACAGCGGCTTGCAGAATCCATATGCACGATGTTTTTCCATCAAGGTCTCTCTCTCTCTCTCTCTCTCTCTCTCTCTCTCTCTCTCTCTCTCTCTCTCTCTCTCTCTCTCTCTCTCTCTCTTAGATTATCTATGAAGTTTACTTGGTGCATTAGGCAGTACTGGTTAAAGATGTCTATATTTATGCCATATCTAATGTTCATTTATATGAGTCGATGTTCAATATATAGCTGTAATAGTTCTTAATGTTTTTTTTGTTTTGTTTTTTTTTAACATATAGTAAAAGATTTTCAGCTACATTCATGCTAGACAGAACTTCGAATCAGTTTTGTACGTTAAGTAATTTCCTGACATTTGGTAATTGTATTTAGTCATTCCATATTTTTCCCCATCGTTCTTTTAGTATTTTATCAACTTGACATTTCACGTGAATTCCTGATATATAATTATTATTTTTGCGTTTAGGTATTCAAATAATTTTATGATTAGTCCTTTCAACGTCTCGACATTTCCATATGGAAGTGATGTCAGAAACGTAATATTTGCAACGGCACCTCGGTTAAAGGTTGTACGTTATATCTTGCTACCAGGAAGAGAGTTTCTTATCTGTATGATTTTTGCTTTACAGCTTGGAATATCCGTAGCCACTGTCTGCTGTGTATTTAAGCATGCCAACCGTTCAACAGTTCCAAGTTTGCCTTATATTCATATCCAATAACTGATTTTTTTAAAGAAAATATCTACCAATGTTTTGTGTCAGAAAGAAAGATTGAGAACGATCAAAGCAAGCAGCAGGAATGTACATTATTCATTTGTCAATCCTTTGTCTACGTAGCTTAGAATCCTCCGCCCTCTTGGTATATTTATAGTCATGAGATATGCCGGCTGGCGTCTTAAAGCTCCATGCTATTAGACCATATTTGACGAAATACATAATACACATGTATATTATCAACATACTAAGGCCCATAATGAGTTTCTGAGTTACTTATGCAACTTCTTACTTTCCGCAGTCTTATATGTGCTGCCCAACTCGAGACGACTGTAGGGGGCTTAATTTACATTAACTCCTGTCTGAACATGCTATATATTTGACATTGGACTGTGACGTTTCTTAGGGGCGTGTCTGATTTTCCAGTTGTCTTAATTGGTATAGAAAGTTTTGCTATATTTTTATACATTTTCTAAGTTAGTCTCGACTAATTTTTCCCCTTATATATTACAATGATATTTACCAAACTTCCTTTCTAGGAGAGAAGAGACCTACCCTCACTGTACCGTTACTGCTCTGTTTTGTTATGCAACCTTACCCATAGAATGTCTCAAGCGTGCCTCGATTCTTTCTAACCTAGTTTCAGTTTTATTTTTTTATTGGGACTTAGTATTCCTTCAACCTGGTTTTATATTTCTTAAGTTCCCGTCTTCACAGTATTTCAGCGGCACTGTTGTTACTTTTATTACATTCATGTTACATGCCACACAAGGTATTGCGACCCGAGAGGAACATTCATATATGATGATAGATATCGCTGTTATTAACAATTCAACACGGACTGTGAAAGGCATTATTGATAAGTTGAAATTTGCAACCAGTGCAATGTAAAGGTTGAATGAAATAATCAGACTTTTCTGTTTATGGTTTCAAATACACTTATACAATTTAAAAGACATTTGTTCATATGTTTGACCTCCCCATCGTTATGTTTTATGTTAACCCAGTAATCAATAGGACTGCAAGCAACCCTCTAATTGAAGCACACAGTCTGTGGACAATAGCTCGTCAAATCCAACGTAGTAGATGCGACACCCTTCATTGAAAAGATGACATCGTCGTCAAAACTTACACATTCAATGAGGCATCCACATAGAAACTTAAGGCCTACAGCCGATGTTCTCATCGAGAACTACGGCCTTTATGTGACACACTCATTGAAACTTACTACAGGCGACTCTCATCAAAACTTGGGCATACACCCTACACTCATCGAAAGTCGTAGTGGCAATACCCACGGCAAAATTTAGGGCCTACAATTGACACCATCATCAAAACTTAAGAAACTTTAGGCAACACTCATTGAAACTTGAGACCTATGAGTAACACCTTTTGATGAAACTTCGGACGCATAGGCGACGCTTTGTCAAAACTTTGTGGTTACAAGTAAAACCCTCATCAAAGCTTAAGGCCTATAGGCGACACTGTAGTTGAAAATTGGGCCCATATGTGACCCCCTCTTCAAAACTTACAGCAGGCGACACCCTCGTCGAAACATAGGGCCTAAAAACACCTGTTTCAAAACTTTGGGCCTATGTAAGACACCTTTGTCAAAACTTAGGTCTTAGCAATACCCGTGTGACAACGTTTGGCTTATAGGTGATACACTCATTGAAACCTAAGGCCTACAGGTGACCCCATTTAGACTTTAGCCTATATGTGACACACTCGTTGGAACTTACTATAGGCGACAACATCATTAAAAAGGACCTAGCAACACTCTGGTCAAAACTTTGGTCCTATAGGCGACATACTCTTCAAAACTTAGGGTCTATGGGGGACACCTTCATCGAAACTTGGGCCCATATATGTCATACTCGTCAAAACTTTAAGGTGACACCCTCGTCAATAAGTGGGACCTAGCAACACCCTTGTCAAAACTTTGGTCCTGCAGGCGACAAACTCATCAAATCGTAAGGTCTATATGCGATACCCTTGTCGAAACTTGTACCCTATATGCAACCCCCTACCCGAAACATACAACAAGCAACACCTTTGGTGAAACTTACAACAGGCAACACCCTTGTCGAAACTTACTACAGGCAACTCCCTTGTCAAAACACAGAGCCTAGCAATGCCCTTGTCAAAACACAGAGCCCAGCAACACCCTTGTCAAAACACAGAGCCTAGCAACGCCCTTGTCAAAACACAGAGCCTAGCAACGCCCTTGTCAAAACACAGAGCCTAGAAATGCCCTTGACAAAACACGAGCCTAGCAACGCCATTGTCAAAACACTGAGCCCAGCAACGCCCTTGTCACAACACAGAGCCTAGCACCGCCCTTGTCAAAACACAGAACCTAGCAACGCCCTTGTCAAAACACAGAGCCTAGTAACACCCTTGTCAAAACACAGAGCTTAGAAATGCCCTTGTCAAAACACACAGCCCAGCAACACCCTTGTCAAAACACAGAGCCTAGCAACGCCCTTGTCACAACACAGAGCCTAGCACCGCCCTTGTCAAAACACAGAACCTAGCAACGCCCTTGTCAAAACACAGAGCCTAGTAACACCCTTGTCAAAACACAGAGCTTAGAAATGCCCTTGTCAAAACACAGAGCCCAGCAACACCCTTGTCAAAACACAGAGCCTAGCAATGCCCTTGTCAAAACAGAGCCCAGCAACACCCTTGTCAAAACACAGAGCCTAGCAACGCCCTTGTCAAAACACAGAGCCTAGAAATGCCCTTGTCAAAACACAGAGCTTAGAAATGCCCTTGTCAAAACACAGAGCCCAGCAACACCCTGGTCAAAACACAGAGCCTAGCAACGCCCTTGTCAAAACACAGAGCCTAGTAACACCCTTGTCAAAACACAGAGCTTAGAAATGCCCTTGTCAAAACACAGAGCCCAGCAACACCCTTGTCAAAACAGAGCCCAGCAACACCCTTGTCAAAACACAGAGCCTAGCAACGCCCTTGTCACAACACAGAGCCTAGCACCGCCCTTGTCAAAACACAGAACCTAGCAACGCCCTTGTCAAAACACAGAGCCTAGTAACACCCTTGTCAAAACACAGAGCTTGGAAATGCCCTTGTCAAAACACTGAGCCTAGCAACTCCCTTGTCAAAACACAGAGCCTAGAAATGCCCTTGTCAATACACAGAGCCTAGCAACGCCCTTGTCAAAACACAGAGCCTAGAAACGCCCTTGTCAAAACACAGAGTCTAGCAACGCCCTTGTCATAACACAGAGCCAGCAACACCCTTGTCACAACACAGAGCCTAGCGACATCCTTGTCACAACACAGAGCCTAGCGACATCCTTGTCACAACACAGAGCCTAGCAACGCCCTTGTCATAAAACAGAGCTTAGCAACGCCCTTGTCACAACACAGAGCCTAGCAACGCCCTTGTCAAACGTTGGGTCTATAGGTGACACTCTTTTCGAAACATAAAGCGTAATAATAACATCCTCATCAAAACTTAAGGAACATTGGTGACTCCATTTTCAGAGCTTTAGGTCTATAGAAGACACTTTTGTTGAGACTTACAGGCGACACCCTGGTCAAAACTTAGTGCCTACATATGGCACCCTAAGCAAGATTGATAGCTTACAAGTGACACCATTATTGATACTGAGGGCCTGCAAGTTACACTCTCGTTAAATCTTGAGCCTATTGTAACATCCTTGTTGAATCTTGGAACCCACAGACATCACCTTTGTTAATATTGAAGACCTACACGTGACACCATAGACTAAAAGAGGGGTCATATAGAGGCTAACCCCCCTTTTTACCTTGTAATTTACCTCCATTCCCTCTTTCTTTCTTCCATTGTATTGTTTCATGTCTGTTAACTTTTGATTCATATTGCAGCTGCAGACTTTTACCCCTATTGTGTATTGGCACCAATTGACCTGTCGTGCCCCATAACATGTCAATACAGACCAAAGTCCATAAATCGATCAGTCACTCATCAAAGTTGAGGGTCGAGAAGAGCCAGAATTCTTGCAGTGATTCTAAACTTGCAACAAAAGGTTTTAGGGACTGACTTTGTCAGTAGATAAAGGGTGCAAAGGTGCTTTTACTTGATTACACGTGCCTTTTGGTAATCAGCAGTATGCTGTACTTTAATCATCTTTAAACATAATTTGAGTCACGAACATTGACATTTGAAATAAAAATAATATCTCTCTATACATCAATTTAGTCAAGTTCATATTGTTATTCATTTGTATATAAGGCAAATGAAGAACTACCTTTATGTACGTACCTCTCTCAACCCGATTTTTTTTATGTAAATATACCAGTCTCAGAAGCATTTCCTCGTTCCATCGGCATTTCCTCATGCAAAACCCGCATAACTATTAAAAGATAAACGATTCCTCTTCAAAGACCCCGGATGAAGGAAATTAAGATTACGGTATTGTTGGCATGAAATAGCATGGACCCTTTTTACCATGATAACTCTTACTTAGAAGCGGGCTCTTTCTCTTCGTTTGTTATCGAGTCTCTCAGTGACCCATGACCTCGCAGAACATTTCAGTCCAGTCATCGCGTTGATCTCCATCATCTGATTGGTCTACACACCGGTATTTTCTGCCCATTTCCTTCCTGCTAAGTACCCCTTGTTCTCATTTGATGTTCTCATTTTTAGGTTTATAATTTATTCACGAGATCATAGTTTAAACAGTTTTTATTTTTTGTTTTTTGGAATACGAATAATGGAAGTGATGATAAAAGTATGTCACTAGACTTGTTTGGTCTCCAAGAGCTTCCATCCCGTTTTATGAGGGGAGAATTATAAGAAAGAATGCAGGTTGAGGAGATCCGACTGGGATATGGGGATGGGTAACAGGCTCCGCCCTTGCTAGATCCATCTCATCATCATCCTCATTGTTCGTCCAGTATCCTGTGTAAACCGAGGAAAATTTACTTTTCTTTACGGTCTGTTTGAAGGCACAGAGCCAGGATCAGCCCGAAGAGTGTAACAATCTACACACACACACACATTGTTGGGTCTATTAGAGCTATTGCATTTTCAGCTTACATGTATCTTGTACATCTCCATGCAATTCTTGGCATTCTTAGCCTTAGAGATTGTTTGATTGTTAAATTTAACCTATTGTATTTTCACGATGACGACATCTCCAGGAATACCTTTGTGTAACTGGATTAAGTTCCCGCTGATGTAAATTGTTCTTATGTCGTGGCACACTAAATCTAATGAATGTGGCTGCGAGACTGCAGGCATTTCGATTGGAGTAAAAGTTAGATTTAGTTACAAACGAATGCCGCTAGGAGACTTAAGTTTTTTTTTTTTTTCCTTTATCATCGGCTATGTTTCTATATATAGTCATGTTCATATTGATATTGTTATCATTATATTATTTCTATTTTATTGTTTATTCTCTAGATTCTCTTTTCAGCATTTGCCTTTTGATATTACTACTACTACTATAAATAATATTGATAATGATGATAATGACGAAGACATAACCCCACTGTATAATATACTTAGAAACCTTGTTTGTTTGTCTGCGGAAGACCATTTCCAAAAATCAAAATAGATTATTTCCTTATAATTTCTTATACGTCCTAAGAGTTCTATCAAATGATAAGGACTCTCTCTCTCTCTCTCTCTCTCTCTCTCTCTCTCTCTCTCTCTCTCTCTCTCTCTCTCTCTCTCTCTCGGTACGTGTACGGTACGTCATAACCACAAGCAATCCTGTTACAGGATATCCTTTTTATTGCTAGCTACTGGTAAAGCGACGAGCCTTATGTAAAGTTATAATAGTAAAATGAGCCAGTAATTGGGGAAGTAGGTAGTTTCGAATATACATATATATATATATATATATATATATATATATATATATATATATATACACACATACATATAATATATATGTATATACACATATATACATGTATATATATATATATATATATATACATATACACATATACATTTCAAATAAACCATATATATTAATAAATTAAAGTCTGGATTCTCTTAACGACCTCGGGATCAGAGCCCCAGGCGAAATCATTCAAAGACCATAGTATCTGACCGCCTGGGCTTCGAACCCTGGTCCAGGATACTTGTATACCATTGACCATACCACTCAGCCACGAAGAAAGATAAAAGTCAATGACAATTCTTCTGTACATATACCTGTCGAATTCAGTTTTTTGTACTTAGAATTGAAATCAACCCATTTTCACCATCGTAGCTAATTGGTAGGTTTGGGACTTGGCAGATACTATAGTCTTTGAGTGATTTCGCCTGGGGCTCTGATCCCGAGGTCGTTAAGAGAATCCTGACTTTAATGTATTAATATATGTGGCTTATTTGAAATATGAAAAACACGTTTAAATGGGCAAAATTTATCATTAATCGAATGCCAAGTCCCAAACTTACCAATTAGCTACGATGGTGAAGATGGGTTGATTTAAATTCTAAGTTTAAAAAACCTGAATTTTACAGGTATATGTACAGAAGAATTATCATTGACTTTTATCTTTCATCGTGGCTGAGTGGTATGGTCAATGGTATACTGTACAAGTACCCTGGACCAGGATTCGAAGCCCGGCCGGTCAGATACTATAGACTTTAAGTGATTTCGCCTGGGCCTCTGATCCCGAGGTCATTATAAGAATCCAGACTTTAATATATTAATATATATATGGCTTATTTGTAATATGAAAATCACGTTTAAATATTCAAAATTTATCATATATATACATATATATATATATACAAGTTTTATATATCTATATATATATATATGGATAAATATCAACACAACATCGTATTCTATTAGAATTAAATTTCTACCTCATACTTGGGATAGAACGCTAGCCCCTTCTAATGAAAGGCCAGGTCGAAACCAACCATGTCACGAGAGCCCATAAAAGAAATTGGAACCTGACGCTAAAAGAAATTGGAACCTGACGCTAACAGCTGTCCGAGGATTTACCTGGCGAGACATCAGTCTCTTACCAGCGAGTTTTACCCAATTTCCCGAGCCACCACGTGACACAATGAATTACTACCAATTGTGTCACGTGGTGGCCCGGGAAATTGGGTAAAACTCACTGGTAAGAGACTGATGTCTCGCCAGGTAAATCCTCGGACAGCTGTTAGCGTCAGGTTCCAATTTCTTTTATGGGCTCTCATGACATGGTTGGTTTCGACCTGGCCTTTCATTAGAAGGTGCTAGCGTTCGATCCCAAGTATGAGGTAGAAATTTATATATATATATATATATATATGTATATATATATATATATAGTATATATATGTGTGTATATACATATATATGAATATGTATATATAAATATATAAATATTCGTGTGTATATACATATATATATATATATATATATATATATATATGTATATATAAGTATATATAAATCTATATATATGTGTATATATATATATATATATATATGTGTGTGTGTGTGTGTATAAAGATCAAAGGCCTCAGACATGTCCTTCCACTTGCGTCTGTTTATAGTCTTTCGGTGTCTTTTATATATGTATATAGATATATGTTTATATATAGTACACGTATGTATGTATTCTGTATATATATTAGTGACTGCGTGTGGGGGGTAGCCGAATTTTACTTGAATATGTAGCTGATCTTAAATGGGTTTGTTTTTTACCTATCTTAGAGAGAGAGAGAGAGAGAGAGAGAGAGAGAGAGAGAGAGAGAGAGAGAGAGGGGTTGCATTATACCCTGTCATGATTGGAGAAATTTATTGTTGGTATCTGAGATTTGTGAAGAATGCCAATTAACCCTTGTCGTCTATAATGCTCATATTTTAGTAATTCCCCATTAGAGTAGTTCGAAGGATATATCTTCTTTAACCTGTAGTGTAGCCTTATAGGTAAGATGTAGTTTTGTAGGTAAGATATTTCAATATTTTAATGATAGATGTTAATTATATTTTGGTGGGTTGATCAGCTATTTTCCAAAGGTAGAACTAAGTATGGATTTTTTTTTTTTTTTTTTTTTTTGTGCATAATATATGCTAGAATCAAGGATATTTCATCAGAATTTTAGGATATACAATAGGATGACACCGATGCCCTTAAATGAGACGTCAGATTTCTTTAGAAAATTAGTGGAGGTTCAACCGACATTTTGTGGTATTGTTTACAGATGAAATAGAGTTTTTTTTTTTTTTTTTTTTTTTTAAGCTAACTAATACCAAGAAATTGAAGGATATAATTTTCCCCCATAGCAATTAGTGACTTCTCGATAATTTATGAAAAGATTATAAATGTTCAAACTAAATGATTTATGAATAAATTATAAATGTTTAAATTAAAATTTCATATAGTGATTATAAGAAAATATTCTGAGTGCTTCATTAAAAGATTCTAAATACTTTATTAGAATTATGTGCTCCAGCAAAATGTTAAAAATTCTTCAATGAAGATTAATCGGCTTCATTTAAAGATTGTATTATGCATCAGAAGATTATAAGCGCTTCATTTAAAGGATTATATATTTCCCAAAAGGTATAACCCCCCCCCCCCTTGTCCTCCATTTTATCCTTTCTTTCCTACAAGTTCGATGTCTAACTTCTTTTACGCAGTGGGGATCAAAACACGTTCTCACGACTTGATGCTTTTGCCTCAATGGGTTATTACAATTTATGACTCTGATCTGTCACTTGATCGCTTTATTGCTTTTTAGATACTTCTTACCGTGCTTTCCTCGATAGACCACTAGAGAGGGCGAATGATGCTATTACTCAATTTGCACTGACTCGCAGTGGGGCCCCCTTAGCTCAGAAAAGTTTCCTGCTTTCTGATTGGTTAGAATGATCTTGTCCAACCAATCAGCGATCAGGAAACTTTTCCGAGCTAAAAGGGCACCCACTAAAAAGAACTGACAAAGGTTTCATTTCATGCCTACGATCGACATTCTTCTTTTTCTTTGTCTGCATCTTTTCCCACTTTTAAGTGGGGTCAGTGTTTCTGGCCAGCGTTCTCCATCTACCTACGATCGACATATAATATTTGGAATACTAAAAATATCTTTGCATTCCATTTCCATATGCTTTACCGTAGGAACAAGAAGACAATGTAGTGTTGATAACATGAGGGAAAGTGAGGCCAAACGAGGGGAAAAGTTTCTCTTTTAGTTTAACTTTTAAATATCCACCTTCAGTAGCGCAAAGATTTTTATTCCGCGTATAGAATTTAACCATAATGTTTTGTTAATGAATTGTTACTATGTTTCCCTGTGGTTTACATTACGATTATCACATAATGTTAGATATATTCAGGAAGACAATATGTTGGGAAGAGACCCGGCCTTGGCACGTAAATGCCTTGTTCTTGGGCGTTTGTATAGCCATTAGATCTAATGGACGCTGTTGCTCAAGCTGATTCTTGTCAAGGAAGGAACAATGCAGACGTGATTTTCTACGTGCCTAATGTGTCCTTGGTGATCTACTGTGCGTACTGATTTATGCACCTGTTTGTAAGTCACCTCTCTCTCTCTCTCTCTCTCTCTCTCTCTCTCTCTCTCTCTCATATATGCACCCTTTAAAATGTCCTCGCTCTCTGTCCAAGGCTCACCACTCTGTTGTCTCGCCACCAGTTAGGCAAAATAGATGATATTCCTGACTGGCATTGTTTTGACTTCACATGATTTCTCAGCATAGAACGGTGTCTTTTGGGTTTCAAGTTGACAAGTCATCAGAAAACTGGAGGATTTTGGAATACTCTCTCTCTCTCTCTCTCTCTCTCTCTCTCTCTCTCTCTCTCTCTCTCTCTCTCTCTCTCTCTCTCACTTCAATCGAATTATTTATCGCAAAATTCATTATTATCAGAATTCATTTATTTAATCATCTACCCCGTTTGACTCGTTAATAAAATTGTGATTTTCATCCTTGTTTATTGAATTTCCAGATCATAATTAATACTTTGTAAATTATTTTCGTTACACGTGTAAGTTCGAATGGTATGTAAGGGTTCAGACCGCCCATTGATCCTACGATATTTAAGAGACAGTCGAGGACAACGCCATCTGTTCTTTTTAAGTTGCTATAAGTTATTTTTTTAGTAAATTATTTAAGAGTCCTTGCAGCATTTCTTCGGCTACTATAGTCAATTCTTTTTAGCGAGGCAGATTTACACCGACTCACAGGGGTGCCCTTTTAGCTCGGAAAAGTTTCCTGACCGGTGATTGGTTGGACGAGATAATTCTAAGCAATCAGGTAGCCGGAAACATTTCCGAGCTAAAAGGGCACCGCTGCGAGTCAGTGCAAATGCGCCTCATTAAAAAAAATGAGTATAAATGCAATTACTTTATAACCTACTTAATTCTGTTTCCACTTCCTTTCTTCCATCTTGAAGTTCAACCTACTAAGGGTTTTAGCAGAGTTGCACTTATTATTATTATTATTATTATTATTATTATTATTATTATTATTATGCTAAGCTACAACCCAAGTTGGAAAAGCAGGATGCTATAAGCCCAGGGCCCCCAACAGGGAAAATAGCCCAGTGAGGAAAGGAAATAAGGAAAAATAAAATATTTTAAGAATAGTAACAATATTAAATAAATATTTCCTATTTAAACTATAAAAACTTTAACAAAACAAGCGGAAGAGAAACTAGATAGAAAAGTGTGCCCGAGTGTTCCCTCAAGCAAGCGAACTCTAACCCAAAGCAGTGTAAGACCATGGTACAGAGGCTATGGCACTACCCAAGTATAGAGAACAATGGTTTGATTTTGGAGTGTCCATCTCCTAGAAGAGCTGTTTACCATAGCTAAAGAGTCTCTTCTACCCTTACCAAGAGGAAAGTGGCCACTGAACAATTACAGTTCAGTAGTTAACCCCTTGAGGGAAGAAGAATTGTTTGGTAATCTCAGTGTTGTCAGGTGTATGAGGACAGAGGAGAATCTGTTAAGAATGGGCCAGACTATTCGGTGTCTGTGTAGGCAAAGGTAAAGAACCGTAACTAGAGAGAAGGGTCCTATGTAGTACTCTCTGGCCAGTCAAAGGACCCCATAACTCACTAAAATTTGTAATTTGTGACGCCATATAGAAGAATAATTTGAAAAAATGAATACGTAAGTTTTCAGACTTAAAGCAAGCAAGAGAAAAAGACTTGTTTGGAAATGTTTTAAGAGTTGAAGTGGTTAATAGTTCACGGTGGGTGATATAAATAGATTTGTGAATGGAGGTTGGTTGTTTAGATATTACACTTTCTTTTCAGAAATTGAGTAAATTTACGTATGCTTTAATTTCCAATTTGTATGCGCAAGAAACTTCCTAGTCAAAATCCAAGTACGTAACTAAGCTGCTTTAAAGCAACTTGCCTCCAAAACCTGTTGTATCCATGGGCCAAACCTTCCTAAATTTTTGTTTTAAGCTTGGGATGGCAACTCGAGCCAAACAGATTTTTTTTTTATTTCAACATTTTCATAAAAATTAAACTGTGAGATTGCATTTATTTTGCAATTAAAAGAGTGTATTTTATGTAATGTTCTTAAACGAGATTTTTTTTTTCAATATTTTCATAAAAATCAGGCAGTGAGATTACATTTATTTTGTAATTAAAAGAGTATATTTTGGGTTATGTTCTTATCCAAGATCTTTTTTATTTCAATATTTTCATAAAAATCAGGCAGTAAGATTGCATTTATTTTGGAATTAAAAGTGTATATTTTGTGTAATGTTCTTATCCGAGATTTTTTTTTCAATATTTTCGTAAAAATCACACAGTGAGATTGCATTTTTTACAGTTAAAAGAATATATTTTGTATAATGTTCTTATGCTTATTTTCATTCAATGCAGTGGCTCATAACCAAATGCCCTAATTTGGCCCAAGCTTAAAGTAAACCAGGCGAAGGAATAGAAAGCAATATAAATATACATAACAAAAATGGTTTTTAAAGAAGGGAAGGTTGTTGTAAACATTTGTAATCTGAGAAAAAAAATCGTAGGCTTCATTTATAAGGTTATCATTCTAATCTACATAATTTTACATTTCAATAACATTCTTTATGAATAATTACGTAGTTGACAACTACCAGAGCTGCATTTTGTATTCCATACTTTTTTTCCTATTAGTCAAGGTTCTTATCCCTCTTATTCTTATTATAGATTTCATCAGTAAATCATATATTTGCGTCAGGTTTTTCTATCATATCAATCCATCAAACACTATCATGGCAGGCTGGCAGCAGGTAACTGCGTGAGGCGAATAGGCAATTGATCGAAAGAACAAGTTATTCACGACATACACCTACACACACAAATTGTATTTATTTATACACATATGTGTGTGCTTTTTGTGTATTTACACTCCTGTTATTGAAAATAAAGTGCAATTTATATTGGCTATTCAGCTCTAGTTGTCATGCATATATTTGGTTGCTGATATTAAAAACTGGTTTCACAACTAACAAAGCCGCCGCCAAACGCTAAAAGGAAGATAAATAATTTCATGTAAACTCCTGAATTATATCTTCTTATATTCAAGAGAAAATTGTTAGGCTTTTGTAACTCTTGGTTCATCTTTCGCTGAATTTTGATCCGTATAAAGGAGACAAGCTCTGAATTTCATTGCTTCTATTTTCAATATCTCCATGGGGCTACAGTAGGGTCTTGGTTAGGTTAGGTTAGGTTAAGGTACACTGTTTAAAGATTTGCCGTTAATAACGGTAAAAATCCTGGAATAAAAGTTGCCAGGCAGTTACAGTTTTTAAAACGAATAAATTGACATAGAGGAGTAATATTACGGTCACCAACTTGTAAAAGATAATTACAAAGTCGGGTAAAAATTACGGTCGTCTGTATTTTACTAAAATACGGCTGAGAACAGTATATTTTTTACAGAGAATTTCCGATTAAAATTACAGTTTTTTAACAGTGTAAGCTAGGTTGGGGTAAGTTAGGTTTGGCTAGACTAGGCTAAGCTAAGCTAAGTTAGGTTCGGATAGGTCGGGTTGAATCAGATTAGGGGATTGGGATAGGATAGGTGAGGTTAGGTTAGGTTTTACCCCAACTGGATCACTGCTGTGACTGTCTTTCTCAGTCTCGACTCCCCAGAGCTTGGCTATATTGCCAAATTTTATCAATCCAACATATTTGGAGGGCAATCCTTTATTATTATTATTATTATTATTATTATTATTATTATTATTATTATTAATGTCCTTCAAATGGAAGGCACATGCACCCGTATCTGTACAAGAGAAGAATCGTCTGAATAATGCAGAAACCAGAAAAGAATCATATCCTCAAGATTTACTACGAGAAAGAAATATAATTGAAGAAACCCATCTCCATGACTTCTTAAGCGAAGAATCGTGTCTAATTCAACCTTAGCGTTCTGTTTATTAAATCTCATACAACATCATCGAAGCTCACGTGTGAAGCTTTGCACAATTATGCGACTCGTGATGCCTGAAGGGTACATTTGTTACGTCGCCTTAGGTATGACCTGATAGAGGTTTTGCTTTTATATATTCGAACTTTATAGAATAGTTAACAAAGACCAGAAACACACTATCTACGTCTCTTTTCAATGGTTCAATGCCATATAAATGGGAAATATTAGATGTAACATTTTGTTATCTAAAGGTTGCATTACATCATGCTTCCCAGTGCAAAAATCGTTTTTGGCTGTAGGAATATGGTCAGATCGTTCTCGCTTGAGACCAGAATAACAGGTTGCCATTCGTACGTGCTTTCTTTAGGATATACTTATTTTCCTCATGAATCCTACGTCTCCAATTTTAGGTTTAGATTGTTTTTTTGTTATATGCAATATTTTTTTTTTGGTTTCATTTTATTAGTTTATGTTCACATCGTTTTAACTGTTATCCCTTGGAATTACAATTTTTATATATACCTTATGTTTTTTTTAATCATCTCTTTCAGATCGATAAGTGCATTAATGTATCAAATACAGTTGGACACATGAGTTCCTGGTACTCCTTGCTCTGAGGAAGAGCACTCTGTCACACTCGAATGGTGTGGCTAGTTCCTGTGAGTAGTCCCACTCTCTACAGTAGCTGTTCGGTCTCTCGCCGAACATTAAGGGTTTGACATGGTGCATCTCCTCATAGCGAGGTGTGCCACGGATTCCTGTGTCCAACTGTACATTCGGCTTTTAACAACAGTGTAGCCTACCCGGTACTTGTTAGTTCCTGCTATTTTGATGGTAGCATTTAACGTAATGGTAATTTGCGCCTTATCCCAAAACATCAGTTAAGGTGAGATGTACGAATGGGAAAAAAAATGAACTTTTAATTCTGATTTGAAATTAGATTAGCGTTTTGTTTTGAAGATGAAATGCTTCGCTTGCTCTGTGGTGTTGCAATATCAGCAAGTAAAGCAATTGTTGAAACACGCTCAGCTTGGAGAGGAACGAGTGATTGCTAAGCAAGCATTAAATGAGAATTCACATTAAAGGAAATGATAAAAACCTTGAAATGTACCAAGCAGAATAACGTGATTTAGAAGTCAAGGTAATTAGGGATGTAGAAGTCTTTGAAAACAAACAACGATTCTTTGGATGAAAATCATAGTAAGTTTTCCTAGACAAATATTAATATTTCGTCATCTTTTCTCCTAATGAGGAATTTGGAGATTGCACCCGGCCAAATTGTCAGCATTTTGGGCTTAATTACCCTTGTAAGGTGGATAGGTCTCTCAGCATTATTCGCATGGCGGCCTTTGTATTGCTTCACCTTCATTGCGATGCACTTTTGAAATTGTAGCAAATTCTATAAGGAAAAGAAAACAACACAATGAAAATATTACTTCATTTGAGCTTACAGTAGTTAACCATCGTTGGATTCCACTTCCCACTGAAGGTTCAGCAAAACATCGATGTTAATTGTAGGAAATGCCTTCATATACTGGTTAAAATATGTAAGACAATGAACAAAAACCTCGAAGACAACTTATCACGTAAAATCCTACACGCTGATTTTAGAAAGAAGACGATAAATATTTGGAAGGAATATTGATGATGACAGAGATTTTAAAGGGGGTAAGGGAAGTTAAATAAGAGGCTCAGGAAGGGTGCAGCAACGAGAAAGAATTGCATAAGGAAAACGATTACCCTCATGGTCGTTTGTGTGTGTGTGTGTGCGCGCGCGCGTTTGTATGCTGCATTTAGTCCGCCATTGTTAATTTACCTGAAGTGGAAGCCAATGGATCATCTAAAAAATTGAATAGAAAAAGTGGTTAAACATGACTCAATAAATGAATCGTTCATTATTATTGAGGTCCTTACAAATATGTTTATGTATATATACTAAAGGAATGTGTCCTTAGTTTATATATATATATATATATATATATATATATATATATATATATATATATATATATATATACATATATATATATATAAGAGAGAGAGATATACTGTATATATATATATATATATATATATATATATATATATATATATATATATATGTATATACAGTATATATATTTATATAGTATATATATATGTGTGTGTATATATATATGTGTGTGTATATATATATATTATATATAATCTTGTGTTTCGGAAATAACATAATAGAGTATAGCATAAAATATTAACTGCGTAATTGGAGTGCTTAATTACGTCATGACATGTCCCTAAGTGGTTTATTATTATTATTATTATTATTTTATTATTATTATTATTATTATTATTATTATTTGCTAACCTACAACTTTAGCTGGAAAAGCAGGATGCTATAAGCCCAGGAGCCCTAACAGGCAAAATAGGCCAGTGAGGAAAGGAAACAAGGAAAAATAAGATATTTTAAGAACAGTAGCAGCGTTAAAATGAATATTTCCTATAGAAACTATAAAAACTTAACAAAACAAAAGGAAGAGAAATAATGTAGAATAGTCTGTCCGAGTGTACCCTCAAGCAAGAGGAGTTTCTCAGGGATTGTTTAGGATTACAGTTTCGAAAACAAACAGAAACACGAGTATAATATCCTGAAGCATCTGTTGCAGTCATCTAATATGTATCAAGAGAGCTACTTCTTGTCACGTCTCTTAAGGTTGGTTACTTAGATTTGAAAAAAAAAAAAAAAAAAAAAAAAAAACAGAAAATACTTTTCGAAAATTGTTCGAGAAAATATTGACTTGATAAGAATTAAAGAATGCTTTTACTTGGCAAAATGTGTAAGAACAGTTTTGCCTGGAAAAAAGGTTAAAGAATGCATAAACATAAAGAACGTTTGAGATTTCGTTTACTCCAACAAATTTAAGGAATAATTGAATTTGATATGAGATCGAGATCACTTTGCCATATCTTGGACTTAATTATGCTTATTTTGAATTGAATTATAAGATTATATGGTCAGGCACTTTATTTTGGTATATCCTTTCACGACAATCGTCAAACCAAAGTTGGATAGAACTGCGAATTTCGATGAGTTTTCTTAAAATCAAATGAGACAAATTATGTTATTGCATATTCTTTATTTGCGTAGATTGAAGGATAGTAATGATTCCAGATTTTATAGATGGGTTCTGGAGGTATTAGTATTGCATCCACAAAATACTGTTAGTCCTCACTGTGTCCCCACTATAAATCAAAATATGTAAATCCCTTTGCTCTACCTTAAGATCATTAACAACGTTAAAATAGATCTCTCATATATATACTATGTCCAACTTAAAAATGTTGGCTGTTAGTATGAACTTCTGACATTCCACCAATTCAGCTGTGCGATTAGGAAGAATAATTCCACAATCTGGTCACATCTGGGATAAAATGTCTAGAATACTGTGTAGTGTTGAACCTTATGGTGTCGAAGGCAGGCCTGTTAGAATTAAATACATAATTAGTACCACGAACAGGATGGTACAGTCTGGGAAGATGTGAATGTAAAGGATGGTCAGAATTATGATAAATCTCATGCAACATGAATAAAGAACTAACTGAGCGTCAGTGCCAGAAATTAATATCCATATCGGAAAATAAGAGATTTAATAGGCATTATAAAATGCACGGGAATTCCACAGTGTCAATTAGCTTCCATCTTTCATCTGAATCTACAGTATATACTTAATTAAAGAAGCATGAGTAACCCAAAGGACCATGACAGCTCTTGTTGATATTCAAAGCACCGACGTTCAGCACGCACGCCCCCTCATGCAAGATCTTTGAAAACTGGCATTTGCAATGGACTATCCAGTCGCCCTTCAGGTGGAACCCACCCCCTTCAGCGAGAAATTAGAGAATGAGTTCCATTATGTTTTCACTGTATTAGTTTGAAATAGTCGTGTATAATCAAGACTTTATTTTGGATATAACCAACAGACGAACGTCATCTAAAAGTTGGAGTATATCAGAGTAAATCGGCAAAAATTAATCACAGTTTTAATGGTTTACGAGCGTGCAGTTCCCAATGCCGGATATAAAGAGGAAGGTTTAGTCCTGCAGTTTTCAAGGAGTAAAGCTGTTATTGAAACTTTAAGCAAACCTTATTTGTTATATGCCCACGATAGGGATTTGCAAGTCGATTTAAAAGCAACCAAAACAAGTAACCCAATTAAAAAATTATAATGAAACTAGAAGTTGTTAGCGAGGTCACTCGCTGCATATAGATGTCAGTAATGATAAGATCTTTATCAATTTGCATTTTGTAACAATATAGGAAATTTTAAACAAGGTCACAGTGATGCCATATTGTTAAGTCTGAGCTTCTCATGCACCAGCTGCAAGGTAATTTGCCTGACGAATTGTACTTGAACTATATGTGACGCTTCCCCAGAATGTCGGACCTTTAAAAACATTAGTAAAGAATGGGAGTTTTCGCTCCCAATAAAGACTTAGAATTTGTATTTTTCTGTGATGTTGCAGCACCGCCATCACAACAAGATTAGAAGTGTGTGTGTGATATGTTCACTCAAATTTTGTTAATGTTTATGAGCTAAACTATTTGGTGTTGTGTGAACGTATCTGAAAAAGTAGGGTTTCCGCGCAGGGTGTAAGCAAGAGGGATATGCCGGAACTTTTATTTTATTAGAAATATTTGAACGTTCTTGGGCGAAAATGGATGTTGTGTTTATGTTTTCTGATACAAAACATTGCTGCGGTATGTAAACAACGTACTTCAAAAAAAAACAAAAGTACCTAATGGCTTTTAGCTATATTTCTGAATATATTTTAATTGATTTCTCATAAAACGTCCGCATGAATTCGTTGGGATGACTTATGGGTAGGATAGGCATTCTGATTAATAAATAAGTTTTCGTTCTCAATTTACCTAATACTTATCCGGCCTCAAACTCTTGATATTGTAACCCTTAAATTGCCCGTAATATTTCTACCATAAATATCACGTATTCTCTTTGGGTCTTCCTGTTTCAGCGTGAAAAATATTGTCGACAACAGACATTAAAGGAATCAACATTCTTGCTATTTACGACTTCCTTGGACTCCAAAGGCGTTTTATTAATTCATTGATATGTTGACTTTGAATCTTGAATACCGCTGGTACTTGCTTGGCAGCGTTCCTTCATCTCCTATCTGCAATTGCTTTATATAATTTTACTTTATCTCCATGCCTTCGTCCCGTCTTCCTTCTTGCTCTACAACATCATCTAACTTTTACTAAGTAGTGCAATTGCTTAATTTTCATACGTACGCACACATGCATTTTATATATATATATATATATATATATATATATATATATATATATATATATATATATACTATACTTTATGTATTGTATATATACTACATTATATATATATATATATATATATATATATATATATATATATATATATATATATATATATTACATAGTATATATATATATATATATATATATATATATATATATATATATATATATATATATATATATATATATATATATATATATATATATATATATATACATATATATATATATATATATATATATATATATATATATATGCTACATATATATATATATATACATATATATATATATATATATATATATATATATATATATATATATATATATATATATATATATATACACATACACATACACATACATCAAAACAACAAATGCAGCCATTTCTAGTCCACTGAAGGAAAAATTCCTCTGATATGGCCTTATTCAAGGCTGGAGTTTGGCCAGTTCTCATCACCATGCTGGCCACAGCGGATTAATAATGGTGAGTGACTTTTATCTGATCGTTCACAGCATACCCACCTAGTATGGGTTGCCCTGATTAACACAGCTATTGCTGATCACAGCAATGCACATACCCTTTCACCGCGTTAAGGTATCCATATTCAGAAAGATATAATATATATATATATATATATATATATATATATATATATATATATATTATATATATATATATATATATATATATATATATATATAGATTATCGAGTGCCAGGATTAAAAATGTGGATGAGATCTTAGTGTAGGGTAGATGGAGATAGTTTTGGCACGCTCTTCGCACTTGTCAAGAGAGATTAGTTCACAAAACATTTAAGTGGGCTCTAAAAGGCATTTGAAGAGCTTGAAGACCCAGACCTACATGTCTCAGAACTGTGAAACGTGAAGTGGAAGATGTTGATTGGAGAAGTATCGAATTAAAAGCTCAAGATAGAGACGACTGATGAAATCTAGCGGAGCCCTTTGTGTCAATAGATGTAGGAGGAGATGATATATATATATATATATATATATATATATATATATATATATATATATATATATATATACACACACACACACACACACAGTGCATGAGCGTGTGTGATACACGTGCAGTACATGGCTACCCACCTAAAAAAGACGGCTCCCTGCTCTTGAGAGATGCACTGTAGGCGGGTCATCTTGCAGGTATAAGGTGATCAATGGAGGCCTAGTCTTCTTTACCACGAATGTTCAGTAAGAAGGCTTTCGTTGTTCGACGGATCACAAGGAAAGGGCCCGTGTAATGGGGCGTTAGCAGTGGCTTGCTGTTGTCATTGTGCAGGAAAACGTGCAATGACTTGTGCTAATCTATCGGTATGTGTAGCTTCGCTTAGGCTTGTAAATCTGGCGTCATTGTGTAAATTTATCCGCAAAATGATGTAGCCACTGGAGATTGACAGAGGAGGCTGTTGACGGAAAAATATTTGGCATGGATGACCAATGGGTTACCATACACAATTTCAGCTGCCGCAACATCCAGAGTGTCCTTAGGACTTATCATTAGTCCCAGGAGGACCCAGGGAAGCTGAGTAAACCAGTTAGGATCCTTGCAGCTGGACATCAAGATGTAGGGTGTTTCCCAGGAGGTTTGCTAATGATATCTGCAATAGAGAGGTGAGAATGGTATCCCTTTCAGAAGTAATATGCTCAGGGATACCAAATCTTGCTATCCATCCTGAGAGTAAGGCAGATGAACACGAGGCTGACGTTGCAGTTTCCATGGGAATGGCTTCAGGCCAAGGTGTGGAGCGGTCTATGACCGTAAACAGGTAATGATGTCCTTGTGATGTGTGTAGGGCCCAACTACGTTGACATGAATGTGGGAAACCGACGATAAGGTTGAGGAAAGGTACCCACTTCTGAATCTGTGTCGATATACTTTTGAAGTTTAGAATGAAGTACTGGTGTAGGCCCAATCTTTAGCATCCTTAGTAATGCCATACCAAATAAACTTCGTCTTCAGTAGCTGTGCAGTAGATTGGCATGAGGGATGTGAAAGACCATGAATAAAGTCAAACACTATCCATGTTCTAGGTCTATCAGTACTGATGTTACAGTGGAGGGTCGCATTGTAGTCGTCGAGGGGGACGTCTTTGCAACGGAGGGATGTGCAGGATGTTCTACATGCTTGGTACTCCGGATTCTTCTGTGCTTCTGCCAAGGCGTTATAATCCAATCCCAGGTGAATGGCAGCTAATGTGTTTCTTGACAGGGCATCAGCAACGGGATTCATTTTCCCAGGTACGAGTTGAAGGGTGGAATTGTATTCAACCAAGGCAGAGAGATGTCAGCATTGACAGGCTGACCAGGAGTTGGGCTGTCGAGTAAAGGCGTGCACCAGAAGCATGTGGTCCGTACGATTGGTGACAGGGGTACCTTCAAGGAAATGATGAAAGTGAGTCTTTGCCAAGTGCACCGCCAGCAATTCACGGTCGAAGGTAGAGTAGCCAGATTCCGCGTTGGACAGTTGCCTACTGAAGAAGTCCAATGGGTGGGGTGAGCCATTGACCATCTACTCGAGTACTGCTCCAATAGCGACGTCGCTGCCATCGGTGGAGAGAAGGAGAGGTGCTTGTGGCACAGGAAAAGTGAGAACAGTAGAAGTTGATAGAGCATTCTTTGCGTTGCAGAAGGCCACTTCTTGAAGGGGACCTCACTTCAGGTCTTTTGGTTTGCCCTAAAGAGAGGCGTAGAGGGGGCAAGAGTGGCGGCAATGGCTGGCAGGAAACGGTGGTAATAGTTAATGATGCCCAAATATTCTTGCAGTGCTTTGATGGTTGAGGGCGTGGGGCTTCTACCTTCCCAGGGAGAGGGCGCACTCCCTTAGGAGTGATGCTCTGCCCTAAGAACGATGCTTCGTTGGCGCCAAAAGGTACATTTGTCATACCGGACTACAAGGCCGTTCTGTAGTAGGCAGTCAAGCACAATGCATAGGTGACGGAGGTGTTTCTCTTTGGATGAAAACACAAGTATGTCATCCACATAACATACACAGAAGGGAAGGTCCTCTAAGATGCCATCCATGAGCCGTTGAAAAGTGGACCCAGCATTACGAAAGCCAAAACATGAGTAATTGAAGGTGTATGTACCGAAGGGGGTGGTGATGGTGGTCTTGGGGATGTCTTCTGGGTTCATGGATACTCCTTCAGGAGGGTGAGCATGGAGAAACCCTTCGATTTGTGCAAGTATGAGGTTACGTCAGTGATGCTTGGGAGAGGGTAGTAATCCTGTTTCATGATCAGGCACCTTTAATCCGCACATGGGCGCAAAGAGCCCTCTTTCTTCAGGGTGACGTGTAAGGATGACGACCATAGGCTTGAGGCCTTTTAGCAAAGGCCTATTTCTTCCATTTCTGCGAATGTTTGTTTAGTGGCTGCCAAACGATCCGGTGCCATACGCCTAAATCTGGCAAATACTGAGTGCCCCGTAGTCTTGACATGGTGATAAATACTGTACCATGTTTGGTGGGAACCATGGGCGTTTGATGAAGTTCTGGACGGAAAACTTCCGGGTACGATGCGAATAGGTGGGCGTAGGCATCCGTGGGTGCGCTGATGTGGAGAGCGAGGTCAGAGCAGTTGGGTTGGAGAGGTGCTTAGTAGTACGAATCCGCACTGACTAACCGTTTGTGAGCGACATCAACCAGGAAGTGGAAATGTGTGATGAAATCCACATTGAGGACTGGCAATGTGACGTCAGCAATGAGAAACTTCCGATTTGGCGCTTCCAAACGATAATGTTAGGGTTTCATAACCGTGGGTGGGTATCGCATATCCGTTGGCAACTATCAGGTGGATGTCGGGAAACTTAAACAGACTATTTCGTGTCTTGGAGAGTGGCCTTGGCAGAAGAGAATGGCAAGCACCCGTTTCTACCAAAAATCGCACGCTCGTACCTGCATAATGTAAAAAGAAAAGATTAGTGATAATGGGGGCTACCGCCACAAGCAATGGCCTACCTACACGTTTTTTGGCCAGTGACAACCATTCGCACATTTCTTCGTAGCAGCCCCTAATTTTGAGTGGTAGTAGCATAACTGTGGCTGATGAGCGTCAGTAAGTGGCTGGAGACATCATTGGCTGGGACGTAAGTGAGTTGTGGTATAGGTGGGTGGTGGGCGGCTTTGTCACCGCCGGGCATGTCACGGGGTGGGTGTCTGTGTTTCACCGCATTCGCGTCGGCTTCGGTCAATGTTGAATAGTTGTCCACTTCATCAGGAGTGGAGGCGTTGATGGAGGTCTTGAAGGTGGTGAAGTGGTTTTCTATATGGGCGTTGACTTTGGTCATCAGGTCCCTCAAGGGCAAAATATCGACTTAGGGGATGGCAGCGCGTACTAATTATGGTATACGCTGTAGATTCACTACTCTTCACAAGGAGAGCCGTCTGCGGCAGGTTGCAGACGAGTGAAGCTAGTCATTTCCCTCATCGCAAGCGACGCTTTTTGTTTCTCCAACGGTTGCTGAGAGAGCTGAAAAAGTTTGTCTATATGAGTGGCAGGTGATGGTGAGTATAGTACTGCTCCAGGAGGTATTTTTTTAATGCTTCGCACGCTATTGGGGTGTCCCTTTGGTCGCAAAGCCAATCTGATATTTCCGGGATAATATCCTCAGGGATCGCTGTGAGAACATGGGTTTGCTTTGGTGCTTGAGTGAGTAGCGCCTTTAATGCGAAATTGAACCTCGGCTCGCTGAAACCAGGCAAATACCTCTGCACTGACGATGGGCGGTAGTTTCAGGGGTGTGGTGTTGATAGTAGAGCTAGTGTTTGAGGGCAGCATCATCAAACAGTAAGACATAGCAGTGAATGCAACTAACTTCATTTCAACGGATCATGAGTATATACAAGCCGTTTCAAGCAAGAACAGCACAAAAGTTCAAACACAATGATTCATGAGACTAAAGGCTTAAACAGATTATCAGTGCAAGGGAAGAGCGATATCGATATATACAAAAATAAACAGAAATACTGTTACAGTGTACAAGCGTCTGTGATATACATGTGGTACAAGAGACACTCATGTCAGCCTGTTCAACTAAAGTAAATAAAAACATTCAGTGCAAGTTTGAACTTCTGAAGTTTCACAGATTTTGAACTTCTGAAGTTCCACGTTTTAACCACCTTATTAGGGAGATCAACCCACAATCTGGTCACAGCTGGAATAAAACTAGTATTCTGTGTAGTATTGAGCCCTGTGACGAAGGTAAGGTAGTTAGAACTAACTAAATGCCTAGTACTAGGTACAGGATGGTACAGTCTTGGAAGATCTAAATGTAAAGGATGGTCAGAATTATGAAAAATATTATGCAACATACATAAAAAACTAATTGAATGATTATGCCAGAGATTAATATCCATATCAGAAATATTAAATTTAATAGACTGCAAGTTTTTGTCCAACAAATTAAGAAGAGAGTCAGCAACTGAACCCCAAACAGGAGAAAAATACCTAAAACAAAATAGAATGAAAGAATTAAAACATTTCTTCAGAGTAGATTGATCAGCGAGAATCCCTAAAAGACTTTCTCAAGCCAATTTTTTGTTCAATAGAAGAAGGAACAGACCTAATGTGTTTCTCAAAAGTAAATGGGCAATCGAGATTCACATGTAAAAATTTAAAGACGTTGTATTATAAATGCAGAGATCTGGATGGTGGGGACCCACTGCCCTCGAGCTACTTGCAATCATACATGGAGTTTTCTTAGGGTTCAATTTCATTCCTCATAATTTGCACCGTGCACTAACTTCAGATAGATCTCTGTTAAGGGATTCAACAACCCTAGATTTACATTCAAGGGATGGAATTGATGGAAAAAGAGTAGCACCATTTGAATATACAAGCTTATTTTCTACACAAAACCCTATATCAAGTGTGTATAGTATGAAAAGTAATGGGCCAAGAACACTCCCCCAAGGAACACCAGATATAACATTCCTATACTCACTATGGGGCCCATCAACAACTCTGGTATCTATTATTTAAAAATTCAATAATGGTGCTAAGAAAAGACACGCCTATCCCAACTACTTTAGTGTGAAAACAAGGGCCTCATGATTAACACGGTCAAAAGCAGCACTAAAATCAAGGTCAATCCTATGATTCTGACCACAATCAAGGGATTTGTGTATAGTGCCATTGGAAATTGTAAGAAGAGCATTGGCTTTTCGCTTGGACAATGAAGTACAATGCCATCTTGTTCAAGTAGAGGAGAAACTTTCACATCTACACCAAACAGTGTAGATTGAAGGGTAGCCCACTACTTACATTCCTGCGTTGTACCAGAAAGAGTTTCTGTTAGGGTCAGATTGTGTTCTTTTTAAGTTGAAGCATTATTTCTGAGGAACAGATCTTAACTGAGTATAGTTATTCCAAGTCAAATTTAATCTGTTAAATTATAGCCCTCCACATACATTCCTGGGCTGTACCAGAAAATGTTTCTTTTATGGTCAAATTGTATTCCCTTTCAGTTGAAGTATAAACTCGAGCAACAGGTCTTAGCCGAGTATAGAAGTCAAATCTGATTAGTTACTTCTCCAAATCAGTGCGTCTACAATCATGATTGAAACACGGTTTGCCTTTCACTTGGTATTTTAACACACGAGAAGGGATACGCGTATCAATTATAGTTTCAGATTCTCATTCAGAGAACAGCAGGTACATAACTTTTATACAACTGTGACTAATTCAAATGCTAAAGATCACTGAAAATGCCATTCGAGTCTGCTTGAAACTATATATTTATTTTACATACTGAAAGTATGACACATTAGAGACAGGCTGCTGAGTATTAATTATTATCGAAACTAAGGCATGTCAGACGTCCCAACTGGAGAACAACCTTGTTTGTTACAACACCAGGGAAGGCAGTGTATTCCGATGCCAAGATTACCAGACTGGTGAGTAGCTTCACTTATGATTTGCTCGGAGTCAATTCAGAGGCAAAGTTCAAAGGTCTTATTAAGCCATGGCAATCAGTCGGAGAAACAGAATTTAGCCACTCTCCATGGTGAGCGTTGAAATCACCAACAAACAAAAAAGAAACCCTTCTCTCATTTTCTTCTCTCTTTGCCTTAATGGTAAGAAGACAATCGAAAATAGAATCATCCTAGTCTGAATTCCGATGGATGTAACACAAATAAAAGTGGTTATGTCCACCACATGAATCTCATGAGCATCCACATTCATAACAGGAGTTATAAGAATTGATAACTCAGTCAGCCCTTATTTTAGATGAGAATAAGCGGACACTTGTTTGTACCACTATTAAAATATATTCCATTTTTATTAGATAATGGTTTTTGTTATTTAATGGTGCTGATATTGGGAGGTATTCATAAAAATGAAGGATATCCTTGTAAGCATAAGGTAGAAGTACAAGGTAATTCTCTGAAGTAAAAGGTAGAAGTATAAGCAAATCTTTCTTTCCATATTCATAATGATTACCTTTTACTTGTGAGGATATCCTCCAAGCAGAAGTAAAAGGTTGACTCGTGTTTTGGGAGCGCTTAGTTACATGTTGGAACTTGTAAGATTTCAATTGTACTGTCATAATAAGAAAGAGGTTAGTATTTATAATACGTATTTAATGCCCTGTTTTTACTTGTATTTAATTAAGTTTACGCATCAGAAAGAACACAGACGCCGCCGCGCCTTCCCCAAAGCCTAGCTGGCGACATCTATCCCCCAACCCTTGCATTAGAAGTTCTTTGACCTCTTTTTTGCTCCCCCATCCCTTGCATTAGAAGTTCTTTGACCTCTTTTTAGCTCCCACACCCCTTGCATTAGAAGTTCTTTGACCTCTTCTTAGCTCACACACCCCTTGCATTAGAAGTTCTTTGACCTCTTTTTAGCTTCCACACCCCTTGCATTAGAAAATCTTTGACCTCTTTATAGCTCCCCCACCCCTTGCATTAGAAGTTCTTTGACCTTTTAGCTCCCACACCTCTAGCATTAAAAGTTCTTTGACCTCTTTTTTAGCTCCCCCACCTCTAGCATTAGAAGTTCTTTGACCTCTTTTTAGCTCCCACACCCCTTGCATTAGAAGTTCTTTGACCTCATTTTAGTTCTCACACCTCTAGCATTAGAAGTTCTTTGACCTCTTTTTAGCTCCCTTACCTCAAGCATTAGAAGTTCTTTAACCTCTCTTTATAACTCACACCTCTAACATTAGAAGTTCTTTGACCTCTCTCTTTAGCTCCCACACTTCTAGCATTAGAAGTTCTTTGACCTCTTTTTAGCTCCCACACCTCTAGCATTAGAAGTTCTTTGACCTCTTTTTAGCTCCCTTACCTCAAGCATTAGAAGTTTTTTAACCTCTCTTTATAGCTCCCACACCTCTAACATTAGAAGTTCTTTGACCTCTCTCTTTAGCTCCCACACTTCTAGCATTAGAAGTTCTTTGACCTCTTTTTAGCTCCCACACCTCTAGCATTAGACGTTCTTTGACCTCTTTTTAGCTCCCACACCTCTAGCATTAGAGGTTCTTTGACCTTTTTTTTAGCTTCCACACCCCTTGCATTAGAAGTTCTGTGACCTCTTTTCAGCTCCCACACCCCTTGCATTAGAAGATCTTTGACCTCTTTTTAGCTCCCACACCCCTTGCATTAGAAGTTTTTGACCTCTTTTTAGCTCCCACACCTCTAGCATTAGAAGTTCTTTGACTTCTTTTTAGCTCCCACACCTCTAGCATTAGAAGTTCTTTGACCTCTTTTTAGCTCCCTTACCTCCAGCATTACAAGTTCTTTAACCTCTCTTTATAGCTCCCCATACTCTAACATTAGAAGTTTTTTGACCTCTTTTTAGCTCCCCCACCCTTTGCATTAGAAGTTATTTGACCTCTTTTTAGCTCCCACACCTCTAGCATTGGAAGTTATTTGACCTCTTTTTACCTCCCACACCTCTAGCATTAGAAGTTCTTTGACCTCTTTTTTGGTCCCACACCCCTTCCATTAAAGTTCTTTGACCTCTTTTCAGCTCCCACACCTCTAGCATTAGAAGTTCTTTGACCTCTTTTTAGCTCCCCCACCCCTTGTAGCATTAGAAGTTCTTTGACTTCTTTTTAGCTCCCCCACCCCTTGTAGCATTAGAAGTTCTTTGACCTCTTTTTAGCTCCCACACCTCTAGCATTAGAAGTTCTTTGACCTCTTTTTAGCTCCCACACCCCTTGCATTAGAAGTTCTTTGACCTCTTTTCAGCTCCCACACCCCTTGCATTAGAAGTTCTTTGACCTCTTTTTAGCTCCCACACCTTTAGCATTGGAAGTTATTTGACCTCTTTTTAGCTCCCACACCTCTAGCATTAGAAGTTCTTTGACCTCTTTTTTGGTCCCACACCCCTTGCATTAGAAGTTCTTTGACCTCTTTTCAGCTCCCACACCTCTAGCATTAGAAGTTCTTTGACCTCTTTTTAGCTCCCCCACCCCTTGTAGCATTAGAAGTTCTTTGACTTCTTTTTAGCTCCCCCACCCCTTGTAGCATTAGAAGTTCTTTGACTTCTTTTTAGCTCCCTCACCTCTAGCATTAGAAGTTTTTTTACCTTTTTTTAGCTCCCACACCCCTTGCATTAGAAGTTCTTTGACCTCTTTTCAGCTCCCACACCCCTTGCATTAGAAGTTCAGTGACCTCTTTTTATCTCCCACACCCCTTGTATTAGAAGTTCTGTGACCTCTTTTTAGCTCCCACACCCCTTGCATTAGAAGTTCTGTGACCTCTTTTTAGCTCCCCCACCCCTTGCATTAGAATTTCTTTGACCTCTTTTGAGCTCCCCCACCCCTTGCATTAGAAGTTCTTTGACCTCTTTTTAGCTCCCCCACCCCTTGCATTAGAAGTTCTTTGACCTCTTTTTAGCTTCCCCACCCCTTGCATTAGAAGTCCTTTGACCTCTTTTTAGCTCCCAAACTCCTTGCTTTTGAAGTTATTTGACCTCTTTTTAGCTCCCACACCCCTTGCATTAGAAGTTCTTTGACCTCTTTTTAGCTCCCCCCCACCCCTTGCATTAGAAGTTCTTTGGCCTCTTTTTAGCTCCCACACCCCTTGCATTAGAAGTTCTTTGACCTCTTTTTAGCTTCCCCACCCCTTGCATTAGAAGTTCTTTGACCTCTTTTTAGATCCCACACCCCTTGCATTAAAAGTTCTTTGACCTCTTTTTAGCTCCCACACCCCTTGCATTAGAAGTTCTTTGACCTCTTTTTAGCTCCCACACCCCTTGCATTAGAAGTTCTTTGACCTCTTTTTAGCTCCCACACCCCTTGCATGAGAAGTTCTTTGACCTCTTTTTAGCCCCCACACCCCTTGCATTATGAGTTCTTTGACCTCTTTTTAGCTCCCCCACCCCTTGCATTAGAAGTTCTTTGACCTCTTTTTAGCTCCCCCACCCCTTGCATTGGAAGTTCTTTGACCTCTTTTTAGCTCCCACACCTTTAGCATTAGAAGTGCTTTGACCTCTTTTTAGCTCCCACACCTTTAGCATTAGAAGTTCTTTGACCTCTTTTTAGCTCCCTTACCTCAAGCATTAGAAGTTTTTTAACCTCTTTTTAGCTCTCACACCCCTTGCATTAGAAGATCTTTGACCTCTCTTTAGCTCCCACACCTCTAGCATTAGAAGTTCTTTGACCTCTTTTTAGCTCCCTTACCTCCAGCATTAGAAGTTCTTTAACCTTTTTATAGCTCCCAATACTCTAACATTAGAAGTTCTTTGACCTCTCTCTTTAGCTCCTACACTTCTAGCATTAGAAGTTCTTTGACCTCTTTTTAGCTCCCACACCTCTAGCATTAGAAGTTCTTTTACATCTTTTTAGCTCCCCCACCCCTTGCATTAGAAGTTTTTTGACCTCTTTTTAGCTCCCACACCCCTTGCATTAGAAGTTATTTGACCTTTTTTTCAGCTCCCACACGCCTTGCATTTGAAGTTCTGTGACCTCTTTTTAGCTCCCCCAACCCTTGCATTAGAAGTTCTCTGACCTCTTTTTAGCTCCCCCACCCCTTGCATTGGAAGTTCTTTGACCTCTTTTTAGCTTCCACACCCCTTGCATCAGAAGTTCTTTGACCTCTTTTTAGCTCTCCCACCCGTTGCATTAGAAGTTCTTTTACCTTTTTTTAGCTCCCAAACTCCTTGCATTAGAAGTTCTTTGACCTCTTTTTAGCTCCCACACCCCTTGCATTAGAAGTTCAGTGACCTCTTTTTAGCTCCCACACCCCTTGCATTGGAAGTTCTTTGACCTCTTTTTAGCTCCCACACCTCTAGCATTAGAAGTTATTTGACCTCTTTATAGCTCTCACACCCCTTGCATTAGAAGTTCTTTGGCCTCTTTTTAGCTCCCACACCCCTTGCATTAGAAGTTCTGTGACCTCCTTTTAGGTCCCTCACCCCTTGCATTAGAAGTTCTTTGACCTCTTTTTAGCTCCCTTACCTCCAGCATTACAAGTTCTTTAACCTCTCTTTATAGCTCCCCATACTCTAACATTAGAAGTTCTTTGACCTCTCTCTTTAGCTCCCACACTTTTAGCATTAGAAGTTCTTTGACCTCTTTTTAGCTTCCACACCCCTTGCATTAGAAGATCTTTGACCTCTTTTTAGCTCCCCCACCCCTTGCATTGGAAGTTCTTTGACCTCTTTTTAGCTCCCACACCTCTAGCATTAGAAGAAGTTGTTTGACCTCTTTTTAGCTCCTGCACCCCTTGCATTAGAAGTTTTGTGACCTCTTTTTAGCTCCCTCACCCCTTGCATTGGAAGTTCTTTGACCTCTTTTTAGCTCCCTTACCTCTAGCATTAGAAGTTCTTTAACCTCTCTTTACAGCTCCCAATACTCTAACATTAGAAGTTCTTTGACCTCTCTCTTTAGCTCCCACACCCCTTGCATTAGAAGTTCTTTGACATCTTTTTAGCCCCCACACCCCTTGCATTAGAAGATCTTTGACCTCTTTTTAGCTCCCATACCCCTTGCATTGGAAGTTCTTTGACCTCTTTTTAGCTCCCACACCTCTAGCATTAGAAGTTCTTTGACCTCTTTTTAGCTCCCACACCCCTTGCATTAGAAGTTCTGTGACCTCGTTTTAGCTCCCTCACCCCTTGCATTAGAAGTTCTTTGACCTCTTTTTAGCTCCCTTACCTCCAGCATTAGAAGTTCTTTAACCTCTCTTTATAGGTCCCAATACTCTAACATTAGAAGTTCTTTGACCTCTCTCTTTAGCTCCCACACCCCTTGCATTAGAAGTTCTTTGACCTCTTTGTACCAACCGTGTTTCACACAATTGTACATAATTCCTTTTGTATATATTATGCTTGTATCTTTGCTCTTCCCTCGCACTAAAACGAACATGAAAATTCATGTCTGGTTTTTCCTCTGTAATATTGTCTGTCTTTTGACCTTGTTATGTCCTGTTGCCTTGAGGTTTTGTATATAAGGAAAGTGTTCTACAATAATATAACTCAGTCGTTTCCAACCTGCCTTTGAGTTCACAACCTTACTCGGCGCCGTCGCATTGGTGACCCCGGAAGTCGACTCGCTCCCACTGCCTTCCACCCCCACCTCCCTCGCCCCTCCAACGTTGGTACTATGACGGAGACGGACTCTACTACAGCAGTTGGCGCTGCGGCCGCCCCATTGAAACTTTCACCGTTCGCCACCGGAGTGGCGTTTTCTTGGTTTCAACGCGCAGAAGTCCACTTCCGTATCAGGGGTGTGACTCGCTCAACCACCAAAGCGGATTATATTCTCGCGGCGATACCCGAGGACACCTTCCCAGAAATATCCGACTGGCTTTGTGAACAAGGAGACACCCCAATAGCGTATGACGCCCTCAAAACATACTGTACCTTCTGCAGCAGTACTCGCCGTCGCCAGCCGCCCGTATAGCAAAGCTTTTTCAGCTCTCGCAACAACCGTTGGGGGACCAAAGGGCTTCGCTTGCCCTCAGGGAAATGACCAGTATCGCTCGCCTTCAACCTGCCGCAGACGGCTCTCCTCGTGAGGTGAACCTACTTCGTGCCCTTTGGATACGCCGTTTACCCGAACATGTACGCGCTGCCATACCCGATGTCGATAGTTTACCCATAAAGGACTTGATGACCAAAGCCGACGCCCTTATGGACAGCCACTTCAAGACCTCCATCAACGCCTCCACCCCTGACGACGAGGATGCCTATTCAACGTCAACCTAAGCTGACATGAATGCCGTAGGACATACACGCCTACCCCGTGACGTGCCGAAGCGGCGACAAAGCCGCCCACCACCCACCAATCGCTCGCGCCCCAACGAACGACTTCTACAGCCACTTACTACCTCCCATCTGCCGCAGCTTTGCTACTACCACTTCAGATTCGGGGCAACCGCGAAGAAATGTGCCAAGGATTGTCAGTGGCCAAAAAACGTGTAAGTAGGCCATCGCTTGTGGCGGTGGCCTCCCATGTTTCTAATCTTTTCTTTTTACAGGATGCAGGAACGGGCGTGCGATTTTTGGTAGACACGGGTGCTTGTCGTTCTCTTTTGCCAAGGAAACTCTTCAAGGCACGACGTAGTCTGTCTACATCTGCCGACGTCCGCTTAGTAGCTGCCAACGGATCTGCGATACCCACCTACGGTTACGAGAACCTCACATTATCGTTCGGAAACGGTAAATTCAATTGGAAGTTTCTCGTTGCTGACGTCACAATGCCAATCCTCGGTGCGGATTTCCTCTCTCATTTCCACCTTCTGGTCGATGTCGCCCACTGACGATTGGTCAACGCAGACTTGTACTTGTCGACACCTCTTCAACCCGCCCCCTCTAACCTCGCTCTCCACATCAGCGCACCCACGGATGCCTACGCCCACCTCCTCACGTCGTACCCGGAAGTTTTCCGTCCAGAACTTCGCCAAACGCCCATGGTTCCTGCCAAGCACGGTATTTATCACCATATCAAGACGACGGGACCCCCAGTCTTTGCAAAATTCAGACGTCTGGCACCGGAACGATTGGCAGCCGCCAAAGAGACGTTCGCCGAAATGGAGAAAATGGGCCTTTGCCAAAAGGCCTCCAGCCCATGGTCGTCACCCTTACACATCGTTCTGAAGAAAGACGGCTCTCTCCGTACGTGCGGGGATTACAGGCGCCTGAACATGCAAACAGAACCGGATCACTACCCCCTCCCAAACATTGCCGATGTGACCTCCTACCTGCACAAAGCGAAGGTTTTCTCTACGCTCGACCTCCTGAAGGGGTATTATCAGGTGCCTATGAACCCAGAAGACATCCCCAAGACTGCCATCACCACTCCGTTTGGTACATACACCTTCAATTACTCCTGTTTTGGCCTTCGTAATGCTGGGGCAACGTTTCAACGTCTCATGGATGGCATCTTAGGGGACCTCCCTTTCTGTGTATGTTATGTGGACGACATACTTGTGTTCTCCTCCTCAAAAGAGGAACACCTCCGTCACCTGCGCATCGTGCTCGACCGCCTGCAACAAAATGGCCTTGTAGTCCGGTACGACAAGTGTACCTTTGGCGCCATGACGTGTCGTTCTTAGGGCACCGTATCACTCCTGAAGGAGTCCATCCCCTCCCTGAGAAGGTAGCAGCCGTTCAGAATTTCCCCGCGCCCTCGACCGTCAAAGCTCTGCAGGAATTCTTGGGCATGATCAACTATTATCACCGTTTTCTGCCAGCCATTGCCGCCACTCTTGCTCCCCTCTACGCCTCCCTCAAGGGCAAGCCAAAGGACCTGAAGTGGGGTCCCCTTCAAGAAGCAGCCTTCTGCAATGCAAAGAAGGCCCTATCAACTGCAGCGGCTCTCACTTTTCCTATCCCACACGCCCCTCTCCTTCTCTCCACCGATGCCGTGACGTCGCTATTGGTGCAGTGCTCGAGCAGGTGGTCAAAGGCTCGCCCCGCCCATTGGCCTTCTTCAGCAGAAAACTGTCCAAGGCAGAATCGGGTTATTCTACCTTCGATCGAGAATTGCAGGCGGTGCACTTGGCTGTCCGTCACTTTCGCCATTTCTTAGAAGGTACGCCCTTTGTCATTCGCACAGACCACATGCCTCTGGTGCACGCCTTCATTCGACAGTCTGACTCCTGGTCCGCCCGTCAACGCCAACATCTCTCCGCCGTGGCTGAATACAATTGCACCCTCCAATACGTCCCTGGGAAAATGAATCCCGTTGCCGATGCCCTGTCAAGAAACACGTTGACTGCCGTTCAACTGGGATTGGATTACAACGCCCTGGCTGAAGCCCAACGACAGGATCCAGAGTATCAAGCTTGTAGGACATCCTGCACGTCCCTCCGTTGGGAAGATTTTCCCCTCGAAGACTCCAACATCACCCTCCTCTGTGACGTCAGTACTGGTAGACCGCGACCTTGGATTCCTGCTCCCATGCGCCGACAGGTGTTTGATTTCATTCACGGCCTTTCACATCCCTCGTGCCGTTCTACTGCACAGCTGCTGAAGGCAAAGTTCATTTGGCACGGCATTTCTAAGGATGCTAAGGATTGGGTCCGCGCTTGTACTTCTTGCCAAACTTCCAAAGTACATCGACACACGGATTCAGGAGTGGGCACCTTTCCTCAACCTCAGCGTCGTTTCGCACACATTCACGTCGACGTTGTAGGCCCCCTACCCAGATCACAAGGACATCGTTACCTGTTTACCGTCATCGACCGCTCCACTCGTTGGCCTGAAGCCATTCCCATGGAAATTGCAACGTCCGCCTCATGTACATCTGCCTTACTCTCTGGATGGATTTCAAGATTCGGTATCCCTGATCATATTACTTCTGACAGGGGAACCACTTTCACCTCTCAATTGTGGACGTCATTAGCGAATCTCCTGGGCATCACCCTACATCAGACAACGGCCTACAACCCCGCTGCCAATGGAATGGTTGAACGTTTTCATCGCACCCTCAAAGCAGCTTTGATGTCCCGCTGCAAGGATTGCAACTGGTTTACTCAGCTTCCCTGGGTCCTCCTGGGACTAAGGACCACTCCTAAAGACGCCCTCGATGTCTCGGCAGCTGAAATGGTGTATGGCGACCCGTTGGTCGTCCCTGCCGAATTTTTTCCTTCTACAACCTCCTCCGACGATCTCCAGCGCATACGTCACGTCGTGGGAAAATTTACTCCGTGCCGCCAGACTTACAAGCCCCCAGCAAAGCATCACATACCAACGGACTTGCACTCTGCAACGCGCGTCTTCCTGCGCAACGACACCAGCAAGCCACCATTAACGCCCCCTTGCACGGGCCCTTTCCTTGTGAGCCGACGCAGTCCGAAAGCATTCCTCCTAAACATTCGGGGCAAAGAAGACTGGGTCTCCATTGATCGTCTAAAACCTGCTTATCTTCTGCCAGATGACCCGCCTACAGTTCGTCTCTCTAGATCAGGGCGCCCTATTTAACATGTACAGTATGTCATTTATAGGGGGGGAGCCATGTACCAACCGTGTTTCACACAATAGTACATAATTCCTTTTGTATATATTATGCTTGTATCTTCGCTCTTCCCTCGCACTAAAACGAACAGGAAAATTCATGTCTGGTTTTTCCTCTGTAATATTGTCTGTCTTGTGAACTTGTTATGTCCTGTTGCCTTGAGGTTTTGTATATAAGGAGAGTGTTCTACAATAATATAACTCAGTCGTTTCCAACCTGGCTTTGAGTTCACAACCTTACTCGGCGCCGTCACATCTTTTTAGCTCCCACACCCCTTGCATTAGAAGATCTTTGACCTCTTTTTAGCTCCCACACCCCTTGCATTGGAAGTACTTTGACCTCTTTTTAGCTCCCACACCTCTAGCATTAGAAGTTCTTTGACCTCTTTTTAGCTCCCACACCCCTTGCATTAGAAGTTCTGTGACCTCTTTTTAGCTCCCTCACCCCTTGCATTAGAAGTTCTTTGACCTCTTTTTAGCTCCCTTACCTCCAGCATTAGAAGTTCTTTAACCTCTCTTTATAGCTCCCAATACTCTAACATTAGAAGTTCTTTGACCTCTCTCTTTAGCTCCCACACCCCTTGCATTAGAAGTTCTTTGACCTCTTTTTAGCTCCCACACCCATTGCATTAGAAGATCATTGACCTCTTTTTAGCTCCCACACCCCTTGCATTGAAAGTTCTTTGACCTCTGTTTAGCTCCCACACCTCTAGCATTAGAAGTTCTTTGACCTCTTTTTAGCTCCCACACCCCTTGCATTAGAAGTTCTGTGACCTCTTTTTAGCTCCCTCACCCCTTGCATTAGAAGTTCTTTAACCTCTCTTTATAGCTCCCAATACTCTAACATTAGAAGTTCTTTGACCTCTCTCTTTAGCTCCCACACCCCTTGCATTAGAAGTTCTTTGACCTCTTTTCAGCTCCCACACCCATTGCATTAGAAGATCATTGACCTCTTTTTAGCTCCCACACCCCTTGCATTGAAAGTTCTTTGACCTCTGTTTAGCTCCCACACCTCTAGCATTAGAAGTTCTTTGACCTCTTTTTAGCTCCCACACCCCTTGCATTAGAAGTTCTGTGACCTCTTTTTAGCTCCCTCACCCCTTGCATTAGAAGTTCATTGACCTCTTTTTAGCTCCCTTACCTCCAGCATTAGAAGTTCTTTAACCTCTCTTTATAGCTCCCAATACTCTAACATTAGAAGTTCTTTGACTTCTCTCTTTAGCTCCCACACCCCTTGCATTTGAAGTTCTTTGACCTCTTTTTAGCTCCCACACCCCTTGCATTAGAAGATCTTTGACCTCTTTTTAGCTCGCACACCCCTTGCATTGGAAGGTCTTTGACCTCTTTTTAGCTCCCGCACCTCTAGCATTAGAAGTTCTTTGACCTCTTTTTAGCTCCCACACCCCTTGCATTAGAAGTTCTGTGACCTCTTTTTAGCTCCCTCACCCCTTGCATTAGAAATTCTTTGACCTCTTTTTAGCTCCCTTACCTCCAGCATTAGAAGTTCTTTAACTTCTCTTTATAGCTCCCAATACTCTAACATTAGAAGTTCTTTGACCTCTCTCTTTAGCTCCCACACCCCTTGCATTAGAAGTTCTTTGACCTCTTTTTAGCTCCCACACCCCTTGCATTAGAAGATATTTGACCTCTTTTTAGCTCCCACACCCCTTGCATTGGAAGTTCTTTGACCTCTTTTTAGCTCCCACACCTCTAGCATTAGAAGTTCTTTGACCTCTTTTTAGCTCCCACACCCCTTGCATTAGAAGTTCTGTGACCTCTTTTTAGCTCCCTCACCCCTTGCATTAGAAGTTCTTTGACCTCTTTTTAGCTCCCTTACCTCCAGCATTAGAAGTTCCTTAACCTCTCTTTATAGCTCCCAATACTCTAACATTAGAAGTTCTTTGACCTCTCTCTTTAGCTCCCACACCCCTTGCATTAGAAGTTCTTTGACCTCTTTTTAGCTCCCACACCCCTTGCATTAGAAGATCTTTGACCTCTTTTTAGCTCCCACACCCCTTGCATTGGAAGTTCTTTGACCTCTTTTTAGCTCCCTCACCTCTAGCATTAGAAGTTCTTTGACTTCTTTTTAGCTCCCCCACCCCTTGCATTAGAAGTTCTTTGGCCTCTTTTTAGCTCCCACACCCCTTGCATTAGAAGTTTTTTTACCTCTTTTTAGCTCCCCCACCCCTTGCATTAGAAGTTCTTTGACCTCTTTTTAGCTCCCACACCCCTTGCATTAGAAGTTCTTTGACCTCTTTTTAGCTTCCCCACCCCTTGCATTAGAAGTTCTTTGACCTCTTTTTAGCTCACACACTCCTTGCATTTGAAGTTCTTTATTGGCCTCTTTTTAGCTCCATACGCCTTGCATTAGAAGTTCTTTGACCTCTTTTTAGCTCCCACACCCCTTTCATTAGAAGTTCTTTGACCTCTTTTTAGCCCCCCCACCCCTTGCATTAGAAGTTTTTTTTACCTCTTTTTAGCTCCCACACCCTTTGTATCAGAAGTTCTTTGACCTCTTTTTAGCTTCCCCACCCCTTGCATTAGAAGTTCTTTGACCTCTTTTTAGATCCCACACCCCTTGCATTAGAAGTTCTTTGACCTCTTTTTAGCTCCCACACCCCTTGCATTAGAAGTTCTTTGACCTCTTTTTAGCTCCCACACCCCTTGCATTAGAATTTTTTTGCCCTCTTTTTAGCTCCCCCACCCCTTGCATTAGAAGTTCTGTGACCTCTTTTTAGCTCCCGCACCTCTTGCATTAGAAGTTCTTTGACCTCTTTGTAGCTCCCCCACCCCTTGCATTAGAAGTTCTTTGACCTATTTTTAGCTCCCCCACCCCTTGCATTAGAAGTTCTTTGACCTCTTTTTAGCTTCCACACCCCTTGCATCAGAAGTGCTTAGACCTCTTTTTAGCTCCCCCACCCCTTGCATTAGAAGTTATTTGACCTTTTTTTTAGCTCCCACACCCCTTGCATTAGAAGTTCTTTGACCTCTTTTTAGCTTCCACACCCCTTGCATCAGAAGTGCTTTGACCTCTTTTTAGCTCCCCCACCCCTTGCATTAAAAGTTATTTGACCTTTTTTTAGCTCCCACACCCCTTTCATTAGAAGTTCTTTGACCTCTTTTTAGCTCCCACACCTCTAGCATTAGAAGTTCTTTGACCTCTTTTTAGCTCCCACACCCCTTGCATTAGAAGTTCTGTGACCTCTTTTTAGCTCCCTCACCCCTTGCATTAGAAGTTTTTTTACCTCTTTTTAGCTCCCTTACCTCCAGCATTAGAAGTTCCTTAACCTCTCTTTATAGCTCCCAATACTCTAACATTAGAAGTTCTTTGACCTCTCTCTTTAGCTCCCACACCCCTTGCATTAGAAGTTCTTTGACCTCTTTTTAGCTCCCACACCCCTTGCATTAGAAGATCTTTGACCTCTTTTTAGCTCCCACACCCCTTGCATTGGAAGTTCTTTGACCTCTTTTTAGCTCCCACACCTCTAGCATTAGAAGTTCTTTGACTTCTTTTTAGCTCCCCCACCCCTTGCATTAGAAGTTCTTTGGCCTCTTTTTATCTCCCACACCCCTTGCATTAGAAGTTTTTTTACCTCTTTTTAGCTCCCCCACCCCTTGCTTTAGAAGTTCTTTGACCTCTTTTTAGCTCCCACACCCCTTGTATTAGAAGTTCTTTGACCTCTTTTTAGCTTCCCCACCTTTTGCATTAGATGTTCTTTGACCTCTTTTTAGCTCCCACACTCCTTGCATTTGAAGTTCTTTATTGACCTCTTTTTTGCTCCATACGCCTTGCATTAGAAGTTCTTTGACCTCTTTTTAGCTCCCACACCCTTTGCATTAGAAGTTATTTGATCTCTTTTTAGCTCCCCCACCCCTTGCATTTGAAGTTTTTTTACCTCTTTTTAGCTCTCACACCCCTTGTATTAATGTTCTTTGACCTCTTTTTAGCTTCCCCACCCCTTGCATTAGAAGTTCTTTGACCTCTTTTTAGATACCACACCCCTTGCATTAGAAGTTCTTTGACCTCTTTTTAGCTCCCACACCCCTTGCATTAGAAGTTCTTTGACCTCTTTTTAGCTCCCACACCCCTTGCATTAGAATTTCTTTGCCCTCTTTTTAGCTCCCCCACCCCTTGCATTAGAAGTTCTTTGACCTCTTTTTAGCTCCCTCACCTCTTGCATTAGAAGTTCTTTGACCTCTTTGTAGCTCCCCCACCCCTTGCATTAGAAGTTCTTTGACCTCTTTTTAGCTCCCCCACCCCTTGCATTAGAAGTTTTTTTACCTCTTTTTAGCTTCCACACCCCTTGCATCAGAAGTGCTTTGACCTCTTTTTAGCTCCCCCACCCCTTGCATTAGAAGTTATTTGACCTTTTTTTAGCTCCCACGCCCCTTGCATTAGAAGTTCTTTGACCTCTTTTTAGCTTCCACACCCCTTGCATCAGAAGTTCTTTGACCTCTTTTTAGCTCCCCCACCCCATTGCATTAGAAGTTCTTTGACCTCTTTTCAGCTCCCACACCCCTTGCATTAGAAGTTCTTTGAATTCTTTTTAGCTCCCGCACCCCTTGCATTAGGAGTTCTTTGACCTCTGTTTAGCTCCCCCACCCCCTGCATTAGAAGTTCTTTGACCTCTTTTTAGCTCCCACACCCCTTGCATTAGAATTTCTTTGACCTCTTTTTAGCCCCCACAGCCCTTGCATCAGAAGTTCTTTGACCTCTTTTTAGCTCCCCCACCCCTTGCATTAGAAGTTCTTTGACCTCTTTTTAGCTCCCACACCCCTTGCATTAGAAGTTCTGTGACCTCTTTTTAGATCCCTCACCCCTTGCATTAGAAATTCTTTGACCTCTTTTTAGCTCCCTTACCTCCAGCATTAGAAGTTCTTTAACCTCTCTTTATGGCTCCCAATACTCTAACATTAGAAGTTCTTTGACCTCTCTCTTTAGCCCCCACACCCCTTGCATTAGAAGTTCTTTGACCTCTTTTTAGCTCCCACACCCCTTGCATTAGAAGATCTTTGGCCTCTTTTTAGCTCCCACACCCCTTGCATTGGAAGTTCTTTGACCTCTTTTTAGCTCCCACACCTCTAGCATTAGAAGTTCTTTGACCTCTTTTTAGGTCCCACACCCCTTGCATTAGAAGTTCTGTGACCTCTTTTTAGCTCCCTCACCCCTTGCATTAGAAGTTCTGTGACCTCTTTTTAGCTCCCTTACCTCCAGCATTAGATGTTCCTTAACCTCTCTTTATAGCTCCCAATACTCTAACATTAGAAGTTCTTTGACCTCTCTCTTTAGCTCCCACACCCCTTGCATTAGAATTTCTTTGACCTCTTTTTAGCTCCCACACCCCTTGCATTGGAAGTTCTTTGACCTCTTTTTAGCTCCCACACCTCTAGCATTAGAAGTTCATTGACCTCTTTTTAGCTCCCCCCCCCCTTGCATTAGAAGTTCTTTGGCCTCTTTTTAGCTCCCACACCCCTTGCATTAGAAGTTTTTTTACCTCATTTTAGCTCCCCCACCCCTTGCATTAGAAGTTCTTTGACCTCTTTTTAGCTCCCACACCCCTTGCATTAGAAGTTCTTTGACCTCTTTTTAGCTTCCCCACCCCTTGCATTAGATGTTCTTTGACCTCCTTTTAGCTCCCACACTCCTTGCATTTGAAGTTCTTTATTGACCTCTTTTTAGCTCCATACGCCTTGCATTAGAAGTACTTTGACCTCTTTTTAGCTTCCACACCCCTTTCATTAGAAGTTCTTTGACCTCTCTTTAGCTCCCCCACCCCTTGCATTAGAAGTTTTTTTACCTCTTTTTAGCTCCCACACCCTTTGTATTAGAAGTTCTTTGACCTCTTTTTAGCTTCCCCACCCCTTGCATTAGAAGTTCTTTGAACTCTTTTCAGATCCCACACCCCTTGCATTAGAAGTTTTTTGACCTCTTTTTAGCTTCCACACCCCTTGCATTAGAAGTTCTTTGACCTCTTTTTAGCTCCCACACCCCTTGCATTAGAATTTTTTTGCCCTCTGTTTAGCTCCCCCACCCCTTGCATTAGAAGTTCTTTGACCTCTTTTTAGCTCCCGCACCTCTTGCATTAGAAGTTCTTTGACCTCTTTGTAGCTCCCTCACTCCTTGCATTAGAAGTTCTTCTACCTATTTTTAGCTCCCCCACCACTTGCTTTAGAAGTTCTTTGACCTCTTTTTAGCTTCCACACCCCTTGCATCAGAAGTGCTTAGACCTCTTTTTAGCTCCCCCACCCCTTGCATTAGAAGTTTTTTGACCTTTTTTTTAGCTCCCACACCCCTTGCATTAGAAGTTCTTTGACCTCTTTTTAGCTTCCACACCCCTTGCATCAGAAGTGCTTTGACCTCTTTTTAGCTCCCCCACTCCTTGCATTGGAAGTTATTTGACCTTTTTTTAGCTCCCACACCCCTTGCATTAGAAGTTCTTTGACCTCTTTTTAGCTCCCACACCTCTAGCATTAGAAGTTCTTTGACCTCTTTTTAGCTCCCACACCCCTTGCATTAGAAGTTTTGTGACCTCTTTTTAGCTCCCTCACCCCTTGCATTAGAAGTTCTTTGACCTCTTTTTAGCTCCCTTACCTCCAGCATTAGAAGTTCCTTAACCTCTCTTTATAGCTCCCAATACTTTAACATTAGAAGTTCTTTGACCTCTCTCTTTAGCTCCCACACCCCTTGCATTAGAAGTTCTTTGACCTCTTTTTAGCTCCCCCACCCCTTGCATTAGAAGTTCTTTGACCTCTTTTTAGCTCCCACACCCCTTGCATTAGAAGTTCTTTGACCTCTTTTTAGCTCCCGCACCCCTTGCATTAGAAGTTCTTTGACCTCTTTTTAGCTCCCCCACCCCTTGCATTAGAAGTTCTTTGACCTCTTTTTAGCTCCCCCACCCCTTGCAATAGAAGTTCTTTGACCTCTTTTTAGCTTCCACACCCCTTGCATCAGAAGTTCTTTGACCTCTTTTTAGCTCCCCCACCCCTTGCATTAGAAGTTCTTTGACCTTTTTTTTTTAGCTCCCACACCCATTGCATTAGAAGTTCTTTGACCTCTTTTTAGCTCCCCTCCCCTGCATTAGAAGTTCTTTGACCTCTTTTTAGCTCCCACACCCCTTGCATCAGAAGTTCTTTGACCTCTTTTTAGCTCCCACACCCCTTGCATTAGAAGTTCTATGACCTCTTTTTAGCTCCCCCACCCCTTGCATTAGAAGTTCTGTGACCTCTTTTTAGCTCCCCCACCCCTTGCATTAGAAGTTCTTTGACCTCTTTTTAGATCCCACGCCCTTTGCTTTAGAAGTTCTTTGACCTCTTTTTAGCTCCCACACCCCTTGCCTCAGAAGTTCTTTGACCTCTTTTTAGCTCCCTAACCCCTTGCATTAGAAGTTCTGTGACCTCTTTTTAGCTCCCCCACTCCTTGCATTAGAAGTTCTTTGACCTCTTTTTAGCTCCTGCACCCCTTGCATTAGAAGTTCTTTGACCTCTTTTTAGCTCCCCCACCCCTTGCATTAGAAGTTCTTTGACCTTTTTTTTTTAGCTCCCCCACCCCTTGCATTAGAAGTTCTTTGACCTCTTTTTAGCTTTCACACCCCTTGCATCAGAAGTTCTTTGACCACTTTTTAGCTCCCCCACCCCTTGCATTAGAAGTTCTTTGACCTTTTTTTCAGCTTCCACACCCCTTGCATTAGAAGTTCTGTGACCTCTTTTCAGCTCCCACACCCCTTGCATTAGAAGATCTTTGACCTCTTTTTAGCTCCCACACCCCTTGCATTAGAAGTTTTTTGACCTCTTTTTAGCTCCCACACCTCTAGCATTAGAAGTTATGTGACCTCTTTTTAGCTCCCACACCTCTAGCATTAGAAGTTCTTTGATTTCTTTTTAGCTCCCACACCTCTAGCATTAGAAGTTCTTTGACTTCTTTTTAGCTCCCACACCTCTAGCATTAGAAGTACTTTGACCTCTTTTTAGCTCCCACACCTCTAGCATTAGAAGTTTTTTGACCTCTTTTTAGCTCCCACATCTCTAGCATTAGAAGTTCATTGACCTCTTTTTAGCTCCCTTACCTCAAGCATTAGAAGTTCTGTGACCTCTTAATAGCTCCCACACCTCTAACATTAGATGTTCTTTGATCTCTCTCTTTAGCTCCCACACTTTTAGCATTAGAAGTTCTTTGACATATATTTCAAGGTTCCATACTTTTAGCATTAGAGGGTCTTCGATCTATATTTTGAGGTGCTTTACTTCTAGCATTAGAGGCTCTATTTTTAGGTTTCTTCACCTCTGGCATTAGAGGCTCCTCTTTGCTGTTCTCTCTTGTCTTCTAGTTTTCAAAATCTTCTTTCATTAGATTATCTGTTTCTTTTGAGATTTCACTGTCTCTTATCCTTAGTTCGTAAGTGTCCTTCTAGATTTCAAAAGAGATTTCAGTGTCGCGAATCCTCACTTCGTCAGATTACTCAGGGAAATTGAAGGCATTTATTCTTTACCTATCTGGGCAATGAGTAAAGAGATGAATACTATCGTTTTCTCTGCATACACTATCATGCCAAAGTAAATGACGAGCAACATAATATATTTACCAATGTCGGCTGGATATGTCCTTACTTCAATGGCGAATTTTGGGACAATCCTGTTGAAGAACTACAAGTCACTCACCGCTTAGTGGAACCATTCTGCCTCCATCCTCATTCCCCGCAATCTGTTTTTGCACCGATACAAAGCCTCGTACTTTTTGCAAGAGTCTCCTATAAAAAGACATCGTAGCAAAAGCCCAAGCATACATTATGATCTTCACAGCTCAGCTGCCAACGGAAGATCCCGCGTCTTCCTATAGGTCGGGCGATATAAAACGAACGATCGGCAACTTCGGCAGCAACCAAAACCATCTGTAGTTGATGGTGTTCCGAAGACGTAACACATAATTCTTATTGTCAGCTTCCTATTCCGCCAGAACGCGATCTCTGTGAGTTAATTATCTCTCTCTCTCTCTCTCTCTCTCTCTCTCTCTCTCTCTCTCTCTCTCTCTCTCTCTCTCTCTCTCTCTCTCTCTCTCTCTATATATATATATATATATATATATATATATATATATATACTGTATATATAAAGGATTGGTTCATTATTAAAATAGTTTCCTTTTCTTTTCTCCTTTAGAATTCGTTGCTCTAGAAAAGTATTCAATTGATTCAATTAGATTTCTTCACTGTTTATTCTTGTAATCATACTTTGTATAACTTCAATTACTGTACAATGCCTAAAAAGGTGTTTATTCTTGATTACAATACCTCTATTCCCTTTCTTAGGCCTTGGTGTAGAAAACTAAAATAAAATGAGAGTGAAATTCTTCTCCCAGTCATCAACTCATTTCCTCTTACTCCTATTGACGCGCAATCCCTTGGTTAGATTTCGCCAGCTACATACAGATCATGTGAGGTGTTGCAGGCTACGTTTGAAAAAATGAAGATCAGGTCTTCAGAAGTCATTTGAAGCTAGGGGAGGAGTTGTTCAGGACTGCTCCTGGAAATTTCAGTTCTGGAGTCATTCAGAAATCCATGTTAAGTATACGGCTATGTCCTTTGAAGACTTTTGGAAATTCGGGAAAGTTTTCTTCCGAAACCGTTCTGAGATTCCGTTCTGGAGGCATTCAGAATTCCATGCTAAGTCTATGGCTATTTCTTCTGAAGCCATTTGGAAATCCGGGAAAGTTTTCTTCCGAAACAGTTCTGAGATTCTGTTCTGGAGGCATTCAGAATTCCATGCTAAGTCTATGGCTATTTCTTCTGAAGCCATTTGGAAATCCGAGAAGATTTTCTTCCGAATTCGTTTAGGACTCGCGAAAAATTCCATTCCTGTTTTATAACAACAACAATAATAATAATAATAATAATAATAATAATAATAATAATAATAATAATAAACTACGTGATTTGATTTATGGATTTGAGTTGAAAAGTTTTTAAGTCGCTAAACGCTCAACTTTGCAGTTTGAAGAAAACTTTAAGATACCCGGACGAAGGACGAAGGGTAATTGAGGTTTAAAGCAAATCGAATTGAAATAGTTGGTTTCTGCTAAATTATTTCAGGTTTGGGATTTAGAACAATCTATTTCTGGTACGAATCAATATATATATATATATATATATATATATATATATATATACATACATATATACAGTTTATATGTGTATATGCATGCATGTATATAAGCTTTTGCAGTATATGAATATTCTGTGTATATATGTATATTTATACGATGTATATATATACATATATATACACACATATATATATACATACATATACATATATATAATATATACATACATATACATATATAATATATATATATACACACTATATTTTTATATTATATGAATACAGTATATTTGCATGTACTGTACACACACACACACACATACATATATATATATATATATATATATGTATGTATGTATATATATATATATATATATATATATATATATATATATATACACATACATACATACATACATACATACATACATACATAATGTTTGTACATACATATATCCCTAAATACAGCAGCCTTCGTATTCTCCCAACTGTTTATGCATGCAAAAGCAAATGTAAAATGCATATCACCAAGTTATGGCTTAACCTTGATATTTCATCGAGATTCCAGGTGTGGACAACATATCTGTCAGCAAGCCACTGTACATTTTGTTCTTCAAAACGGAATAACATCTTGAAATCACGACCAAGTGTGGGTAAACGGGGCATGTATTGTTTAATATGCCTCACATCCACAAAATCTGCCATCGTGCTGAGAATCGGACATTAACAGAACAACCTTTCTCTTCGAACTGCAGTCTGCTACTGACCAGACTCGGCTTTTTCGAAGCATATGCTCTTTATATGAAGTAAAGGTTCTTCTTTATGTATAACCATTTACTTTTATGTGATTATAAGGATATGCTTTTGCTCTAAAAGTAGAAGCTTTTGCTTGAAATGTTTATGAATACAAGTAGAAGGATTTCCTTCATATTTTGCAAGTATAAGCATATCCTTTTCTTTATGAATACCGCCCATTCTCTCTCTCTCTCTCTCTCTCTCTCTCTCTCTCTCTCTCTCTCTCTCTCTCTCTCTCTCTCTCTCTCTCTCTCTCTGTTATTAGCACGTTAACATTTTCTGTTTTGATCAGGCACGGTCTACTTTATGGTCTCTCTCTCTTCACAGAAATGTAGAGAAATTCAGTTCCATGGATGCTTACTATAATTGAGGTTTATATGAACGTTAGTTGAATTATTATTCTGATAGAAATAATTATAACAAAAACAATAACTATAATAAGTATGTTTTTGAATGTCCATACTTTCGGTTTTTTTCAAAAGCTTCAAGACACTTTTCCTCCTTCTTAGACAGTTTTTGCAATATTTTCAGTTGATGAAAGTTGTTTAAATATCTGTAAAGATGCATATGGTAAGAAAAAGAATGAGAGAGAAAATATTTTGAGTGATTGGTGACCACACCTCCCTTGTAACTAATTCACTTTCTTACCTTTGTATTTCTCATCTCTATATGCGTCAGTTGAAAGTTAAAGATAGATATATTTGTATTTAGCCCGTCCTCATGGAGAGGTGGTTGAGGGTTATTGTTTCCGGTAGATTTCTTTGTCTGTGTGATTGTTTGTCTGGTTGTTTCTTACTTTGTTAGCAACTTTATGGAAAAACTTCTAAACCGATTTACTTAATTTTTTAAGGAGAGGTGCAATATGATACGCAATGGACCTCATTATTATTATTATTACTTGCTAAGGTACAACCTTAGTTGAAAAATCAGGATGCTATAAGCCCAGAGGCTCCAACAGGGAAAATAGCCCAGTACGGAAAGGAAAAAAAGGAAAAATATAATTTTTCAAGAACAGTAGCAATATTGAAGTAAATATATCCTATTTAAACTATAAAAACTTTTACAAAACAAGAGGAAGAGAAATTAGATAGAATAGTGTGCCCGAGTGTACCCTCAAGCAAGAGAACTCTAACCCAAGACAGTGGAAGACCATGGTACAGAAGCTATGGCACTACCCAAGACTAGAGAACAATGGTTTGATTTTGGAGTGTCCTTCTCCTAGAAGAGCTGCTTACCATAGCTAAAGAGCCTCTTCTGCCCTTACCAAGAGGAAGGTAGACACTGAACAGTTACAGTGCAGTAGTTAACCGCTTGGGTGAAAAAGAATTGTTTGGTAATCTCATGTTGTCAGATGTATGAGGACAGAGGAGAATCTGTAAAGAATAGGCCAAACTATTCGGGGTATGGGTAGGCAAAGGAAAAGTGAACCGTAACCAGAGAGTAGGATCTAATTTAGTACTGTCTGGCCAGTCAGAGGACCCCATAACTCACTAGCGGTAGTATCTCAACGGGTGGCTGGTGCCCTGGTCAACTTACTGCCACATAGGGTTAAGGTCAAGGTTACATTGATCCGAAAGGTCAGAAGGGTTTTTTTCTTTTACTGTAACTCCGTCAAATATCCGATTTACTTGAAACCAAGACAAAATCTTCATCTTTCGGAACCGAAAATATAATTCTGTATATCAAAACAGTGAAAATGCATTATTTTGAAAATTGGCAGGTTCTAGGTTCAAGAAGGACGAATTTTCAAGGTCATGGTATATGAGAGGGCTATGACCCTCAAACGAGTATAGATATACAATCGCTTAATTTTATTGACAGAGTAAACCATCATAAAATGACACTATGACCTTTGACCTTCTATAAACCTCGAAAGGTCAAATTCAACATCACCTGATTTCTGCAAGTCCAGATTCACACTTGTTGACGGTTACTGCAACGCGACAAAAAACATTTACTGCAAATGCTCACGTGTTTGGGGTGGGTTTTGCCATGTCTGCCACTGATCGTTTATATGTTGATTTCTTTCCTACTTCTGGGACAAGCAGGAATAAACGCCTTCAAAGTTTATTCAATTTTGAAGTGACTAAAACTAAATTTGATCCAACGTATCCTAAGTTTCCCCGACAAACTCAAAAATTCAAACTTGTAACAAACGTTTTTATGTTGAACAGGCTGACATAAGTTTCTTTCTTTATAGTTTATATACGAAAGGTGTGTTTTAATGTTGTTACTGTTCTTAAGATATTTTACTTTAATAGATCATCACTTCTCACATAGTTTATTTATTTCCTTATTTCCTTTCCTCACTGGGGTATGTTGAAGCATTTTCCAATTATGGTTGTAGCTTATCTAATAATAATAATAATAATAATAATAATAATAATAATAATAATGATAATAATAATAATAATAATAAACGCATTGTAATGTAAATTGCAAACGCCCATGTGTAGGGGTGGGTCCAAGGTCTTTATAGTTACATATATAAAACTGGGGTAGGTCAACCTGTGACTCACAGTTCTTACCTGAACTCTTGAAGCAAGGGTTAAGCCAGGTTTACCAGTCAGACTGTCAGTTTTTAGCTCCGCCATTGACTAGTAAGATGGTCTTGGAACCAAAGTTATCTACAGAACTAGTGTTATTGTTAACTATTTACTGTCTCTTTTATGCATTGTTATCTTTATGATATCTTTTGTGTAGAATTCTTAAACGTTTTATGACTCAGTTTATTAATCATTTTTAATTTCGAGAACAGTAATATAGTTTATCCATACACGAATCAATCACTTACTACTCTGGAAGATGGTTTAAATAGGATTTGATTGAGCATATAATAACAGACAGCTGCCTGCCTTTAGGAAAAAATCTGTAACAACAGTTGTGAGTATATCACAAACCATGTTTAATGTAATCCATAGAGGGCTCTAGAGTGTAACTTACCGTAGTTCAATGTTCCAAGGAGTTGAGGAACAAATTTAACATTCATTTTTTTTTTATATAAAGCAGCACATGGAGGAGCCATCGTTAATAAAAAGCTCAAGAAAATAGTTGCCGTCTATAAAGAAAGGTCTGAATAGAACCGAATATAATTTCCAGTACACTGTTGATTAACTAGGGAATCGAGAAATGTTAGTTTGACAGTCTGACAGGTGAGGCCTGGCTTCACCTAATCCGGGTCAGGGCATCTCCAGTTGTTTTTCCTCCAAGGTCAACCTCTACCGGGTAGGAGGGAGATGAATTGAAGCCTTAGGGCACTCCTCCCCCCCCCTCAAGGTTTATGTACCCTCAATATGGGTGCGGTGTCTGTGCCGAGAATTAGAAATGGATGGGTCATTACCCTTAAGGAAGGAACCCTAACTTTGCTCAATCATTCCTAGTTGGGGGTTTTCGTAGCCTGATGTGAGGGTGGAAAGTATTCCCAAAACGCTGATGTTAGATATATCATTTTTATATATGGGACATTCTTCGTTAGTGGGTAATAATGATAAATACTACCTAATTTGAACTAATACTTTATATCGTACTGTTATTTTCGTATGGAATTTTTCTCTAGCATTGACCGAAAAATTGCCTCATGGATAATAAATGACTGTCTAATTTGTCTTGCACTGGAAAAATAATAAATTCGTTTGGCATGAATCCAGTCACTTCTAAAAGGGAACCCTCTAACGTAAAGTGAATGAAAGGATGAATACTGATGCACGGTTTGGAATTATAGGTCTTGACGAATGCCAGTCCACGGGCGTTGTATACTTATAACTACACAGGTGAAGTCACACAATCTTCAATGAGTCATCAGTTGAAACGAACTATAAACGAAGGCAAACATGAAGAGTTATCTAATAGGTTGGAATGCTTTGTAGGAGTAAGTAAAGGATGGAAAAGGTTGATATTCATAACAACGCAGAAACTAAGGATAGATTTGTTTCTTCTTGGTAAGAAAAAGTTGTAAATGTTAGACTAAAGTTCTGCAGCAGAAGGAAAGACGGAGCTTTTGAACTGTATTTGATCCAAAGAGGTTCTCCTTTTTCAACACAAATGTTAATCCATTTGAGAGTTTGGCATCCTCATTCCACACTTGTGTTTTTTCTGGTCCACTACATTTTGAAACGTATTTATCGTGACTGTCCTGATTTTACACATACTGAATGAATGACTAAGCTCCATTTTTAAAAGAAATTATGTCAGAATTGCTAAAATTTTACAATAAACAAAACGCACCTTTTATTGAATATGAAAGGTGACTGAGAACACATTCGTAGCGCTAGCCTCATGACAATTCAGAATCCTGACAAAGTGGTCTATCAAAGTAATAATATAGACACATAAGTCCGTGCACATCTACAATAATTGTGGCGATTCAAATATCTAGCCATATTATTTATTACACCTTTTTATGCTTTGAACGATACGATTTAAACATGTCACGAGACCGTCTTACATAACGATGAACTGAAGTTTTTTTCTTATCTAATGTTTTTATTTATTTGTTTCCTTTGGTTTTGGTGGAGATTGGGAACGGGAAGAATGATTTTGAAAGAACGCTACATGTAATAATTTCGTAATCTGTTACCATTTGCCCTGTTAAAAAGTTTATTGAGATTTTCATAAAACTGTGATGGCATCTTTCAATGTTTACCAACGCCTCCTCTGGTTTCATTGACAGTGGTGGCTAAGAACGTTTTAGCGGCCAGTACCGAACTTACGTATAGATAGATATAGATTTTTTTCTCTCTCTCTCTCTCTCTCTCTCTCTCTCTCTCTCTCTCTCTCTCTCTCTCTCTCTCTCTCTCTCTCTCTCACATATGTACTTATTTCTCTGTATTACTAGAGGTGTAGAAGTTATGTTTCTTTCGTTTATGTAAGATATGCAGTAGAAACAAATCGCATACTTAAATTTGGTTACAGAGGTGCCGGTTTATTTATTATATTAGGTATAAATCTCTCTCTCTCTCTCTCTCTCTCTCTCTCTCTCTCTCTCTCTCTCTCTCTCTCTCTCATACGGACATAGGGAAGTCTCAAGTGGTTATTTACCCGAAAGACCTCAGTTAATTGCCTGCGCCTCGACCAATGTCCTCAGGCATCTGCTACTGCAGACGCCATAGCATGTCCGTTAACTCAGAGAGTGATTCAGCTATAATCTGTTTAAAAAAACTTCTCATCACGCTGACTTGCAGTTTTTTTCGTTATGCGTTTTCTAACTCCATTGGGGTCACGTCCTGTCTACCCAAAGGTATTACAAGGCGACGCTACGTGTGTCTCGTAATGATTTTGGCACGTCAATTTCCTTTTTATGAGGAATAAATTATTATTATTATTATTATTATTATTATTATTATTGTTATTATTATTACTACTAGCTAAGCTGCAACCCTAGTTTGAAAAACAAGATGCTATAAGCCCAAGGGCTCCAGCAGAGAAAAATAGCCCAGTGGAGGAAAGGAAATAAGGAAATAAACGAACGATATTATAAGTATGAACAATTAGAATAAAATATTTTAAAAACATTATCATTAAAACAGATATTTCAGATATAACCTATAAAAAGACTTATGTCAGACTGTTCAATATAAAAATATTTGCTGCCTGTTTGAACTTTTGAAGTTCTACTGATTCGCGTACCCGATTAGGAAGATCATTCTCCAACTTGGTGATAGCTGGAATAAAACTTTAGTGTACTGTGTAGTATTGAGACTCATGATGAAGAAAACCTGACTGTTGGAGTTAACTGCCTGCTTAGTATCACGAACAGGATGGAACTGAATGAATGTACAGTATAGAGATTCACTCGACATTGATACATTCCCTTCCCTTCCCTTTTGTATTATGATGTAAGGAAAATTGCCGGTGTGACCTTGCGCATTTTATAGGTTAGCATTTTAGTCACAGGGTCGTTGACCTTCAGTACTTACGAGTAGAGGGTGAAACTTGAGGAAAAATCCCTATCCTTGTTAAGCACACCGGTCAGGCTAGGGTTGGTCAGCCCAAGGCCAATAGAATTTTAAAATCTATTGGCCTTGGGTCAACCTAACCTCAGCTACTGTGTTCGTGTCCCAGGAGGAGAGGGTAATTTGTAATGCTGGTTTTTTTTTTTTTTTTTTTTTTTTTTTTTTTTTTTTTTTTTTTAGAGTGAGGCGTGTATTAGGTTTATGTAGACCGCAGAGTGACTGACTAGTTGAAAATGGAAGTTGTCCTGAGAAAAATATGTGCGATGCCTCCATGGTGTGTGTGTTTATTGTCGTTGACAAGCGGATGAGAATTCTCAGAACGTTATTTCATTCTCTGCCTCCTTTTTTTTTCTTCAACGTAAAAAATTACTTTAGCATAGTTGAGTTCTATTACGTGTGTGTACGTTGCGTCGTCAATTTTCGTTATTACTCTACACCCTTTCCCTTGGGTTTACTCATAGCTTCTTCCCTATACTTCGCATTTCCTTATGTTACCGACTGATGGCGACATTACTACGAGGAGGCTTCATGGCAAAACATAATTTGAATACATTGGGAATGGAGAAAATTATATATCAGGAGCTTTACAGTGTAGTTGATGAAAGATTTTCATATAAAAGATGAATTTATGCAAACACGTCCGTAAAAAAAAAACAAAAAAAAAACCACTACTTTTGTTTAACTTCGGTATGTCTAGCTTGAGTCCTTGACGCCACATCCCTCTTGTTATTGACAAGCAAACTGATGACACGATACGTCCTGTCTGAACTCATTGATTCGTTAATCTTTCAACTAATTTTTTTTTCTTCTATTCAATACAGAAGTTATGTCGTTCAAGTGACTGTCTCCGACACCTTAACGGGTCTTATTGTAACCCAATTAAGCTTCTACCAGACACTTACGGTCTATTTCTATCATAACTGTTTGAGTTTTGAGGTAAGGTTGGTAGTCTCATGCCCTAAAATGGCCTCGTGAACCTACGTTCAAGCAGGCTGCCCTTGATTAATGGTAACCCAACAAACTAATGAACAGACCCATCGTTGGTCAATTATTGCAAGCTAAGTTACAACCCCAGTTGGAAAAGCAGGATGCTATATGCCCAAGGGCTCCAATAGCGAAAATAGCCCAGTGAGGAAAGGAAAAAGTAATGAACAATCAAAATATTTTTTTTTAAGAACGGTAACAACATTAAATTAGGTCTTTCATATATAAACTATAAAAACTTTTAAAAAATAACAAGAGGAAGAGAAACAGGATAGAATAACATGCCCAAGTGTACCCTCAAGCAGGAAAACTTTAACCCAAGACAGAGGAAGACCATGGTACAGAGGCTAGGGCACTACCCTAGACTAGAGAACATTGGTTTGATTTTGGAGTGGCCTTCTCCCAGAAGAGTTGCTTACCATAGCTAAAGAGTCTCTTCTACCCTTACCAAGAGGAAAGTAGCCACTGGGCAGTTACAGTGCACTAGTTAACCTATTGAATGAAGAAGGATTGTTTGGTAATCTTAGTGTAGTCAGGTGTATGAGGGCAGAAGAGAAGTGTAAAGAATGGACCAGACTATTTGGTGTATGCGTAGGCAAAGAAAAAACGAGCCCTAACCAGAGAGATAGATACAAAGTACTACTGTCTGGCCAGTCAAAGGATCCAATAACTCAGTAGCAGTAGTATCACAACAGGTGGCTGGTGCCCCGGCCAACTTACCACCTACAAGTAATAAAAGAATATCAGTTTTGTTTTTGTTGAAAACAAGGTTTTATTCCTTTTATTCCAATTAACAGAAAGCCTTGTGTATCTATTAACTCTTCGTCTCACTTTAAGGAGGCATTTCAACGGATTCAAATTCGCTGTTCTAGATGTCAAAGATTATTGTATTTGTGTGGTTATGTACTTAAAGCATAAATCAAGCTAATATTTTGATATGTGAAATTCGGTCGTACTGTGAGACGGCTTTCATTAATGGAATACTGAACATGTATCTGAAATTGGTTGGGAAGGGGGGATGGGGGAATTGGTTGAACCTTGAAGCCATGTCATATTGGCTTATCAGATTCCGTACCCAAAGACGCATTTAAAAGAGATTTGGAGGCCAAAATAGAATAAGAATTAGTTTAGCACGTTCAGGATTGAAATATATGTAAAGCCTGGTTGATTTTTGTCGGCCGTGCCAAATTGCTACTGTATGACTTCAAAAGATTTTACCATAGGAGCATGAGGGTTTATCAATGCCATGCTAACATGTCCGCGTTTGGAAGTAAAAGCATTTAACGTCTTAAGTAAGATTTTCGAACAAAGTCCTTCAATTGACGTTTCACGAACATGGAGAATACAGATCTCCAAAGGTAAATTTGGCAAACCTTTGTCACTTACATTATTATTATTATTATTATTATTATTATTATTATTAGTATTAGTAGTAGTAGTAGTAGTAGTAGTAGTAGCTAAGCTACAGCTCTAGTTGGAAAAGTAAGCTACTATAAGCCCAAGGGCTTCAGCACCGAAAAATAACACCGCGAGGAAAGGAAATAAGGAAACAAATAGACGACATGAGAAATAATGAACAATTGATATAGAATATTTTAAAAACAGCAACAACATCAAAACATATATTTCATTCATAAACCATAAGAATACTTATGTCAGCCACTTCAACACAAAAAATATTTGCTGCAGAGAAACCAGGAAATATTAGACTGGAAATTGTTTTGTGTCTCGCCAACCTACTCAACCGCACCCATGCCTTTGAGCCTTCGATATTGCTGAAGGACAGTGACCATCTGCTAGTGAATACTGGTCAGGATTTGCGTGTCCCTTGCAAGGTTTCAGTGATGAATTCAATAGTAGATTGGTTCCTTCCACGCACATCAAGAGAATGTTACGAACAGCTGACAATTCGCTTTGCTCAACTGACCTACGTTCAAGTTTTTTAGGTCTATTCAGTTGTCATTTGAGATTGATATTGAATCATATGATTTAAAACGCCCCAGATTTTAAATTATTATCATATATCAACTGGCTCAGGTCACCGACGTATAAATATATGTTGTACACTTACTAAGGTTGAGAAATCATGCTGGTCTTGTCAGGTCCTCCTCGTTCAAAGCTTGACAGCTATTCATGTACGATGTAATACAAAAGATTTTGGATTGGTGTGACGAGGACAACAGGGCAGGGAATGATAGGGAGCCAGAGTATATTTGGAAATAAGAGCAGCAAAGCAGAAGAACAATTAGACAGTTATGAAGGATGGTCAGTAATTAAGTCCTAGACTGAAAATTGACCAGTCCTCTGTAAACGTCAACACCATTTAAGTAAAATGACACAAATATGTCACACACACACACACACACACACACATATATATATATATATATATATATATATATATATATACTTTGTGAAATTGTTTTCCAAATCCCCTATTTTTGTACACATTCACCTAATGTAAGTTCACCGACTAACCCATCATTAATGTAAACTACGTCATGTTACACTAAAGATTCTTCTTTCATAATCTTTCTTGCATCTTGAGCCGAAAGCTTTTCTTATCAACCGTCCAACCGGGTAAATTTCTTTATACATATTTTGGAAAGAGAAGATAAATTGCAGTTGAAAATTAGAGTAAGAATACGGAGGTAAAAGCGTCAAGGATAAAAGTTTGGAGTTGAAATCCATAACGTAGGATTTAATGATTTCAATAATATTGAGAGACACTTTTGAAGAGTCGTCATGCAGTATCTACATAGTGAAGACTTTCAAGTCTGTCATGTCTTTGTACTATACTACCAAATAAATTTTTTTATCTTTTATTAACGCTAACAAACTAACAAACACATTTCATGTGTAGATTAGGTTATTGCCATTTCCTCAAGTCTGTTAAAGCTTTTGAAATGCTCTCTCTCTCTCTGTCTCTCTCTCTCTCTCTCTCTCTCTCTCTCTCTCTCTCTCTCTCTCTCTCTCTCTCTCTCTCTCTTTCTGTAGAACTTTTCCCCTTCAATCATTTTCTTCCTCTGATTATTATCGCGTCAGGAAAGGAGTTCTGCAATTAACGTCTGTTGCTTTTTATTAGATTCATTTGAAAGTGCTTCTAAAAGCGTTTAAAAACAGAAGAATTGAGAGGCCATTATGGCCATTGAAGCCTGTCTAAAAGAATAGAAACAAGAAATCTAGGAAAGAAATGAAACGGGAGAAGGCATGACCGTCGCCCTTATTATAAGATAGCCATTAGAATGGAGAAGAATTAAAATTTTCTTTGTATTAAAGGTTAAAATGATACTAAATGGTGTGAGTGTACAGATATGATTGAATGATTTTCGTTATATAGCGCTGAATGGCCTTTGATGCCCCAGTGCTTGGCTTAATGCCTAAATCCCATATTCAATTCAATTCAATTCAATTAAAATCTTCATTAGGTTTATCGGAATTAAATGCGAGATTTAGTCGTCATGATTTCTA
>NC_090762.1:61675540-61693040 GCF_036898095.1 Palaemon carinicauda | reverse complement strand
TTCAATAGCGGTTAGTATGCCATATAGTTCAGTAGGGAATATATAAGATGTTAGAGGAAGTGCACCTCTACAAATAAAAGCATTACTATATACTCCAAATCCAATGCCAGCATCAGATTTGGAGCCATCCATATAAATAAAAGTCGATAATCTGTTTTGCAACATGTTCCATAAAAAGAGACCTGGCTTCTAAGTCAGTCATAATCTTTTTAATACCAATAAAATATCTACAGAAAGATATCTCTGGTAATTTCCATGGAGTGGTTGATGATATCTTGAATGGAAGCAATTGCTTTACCCAAAAACCATAAGGTTGAGGAGATTTTGGGTGCAATTCAAAGTATCTACAATGCCTTACCAGGTTTGCAGTCCGATACGCAAAAGAATTAGGAAGTCCTTACAACCTAAACCAATAACGAATAATAGAAGATATTCGGCAAAGGTCTAACAGTAAATCTCCAGCGTCAACATGGAGCCTTGGGATAATTCTAAATGCTCCTGTTGCCAATCTGATACCAGTGTGGTGCATAGAATCTAAAATATTTAATCCGCTTGGAGTGTCTGAGGAGTATATTTCACACCCATAACTATTTTTTTAAAAATTAAGGCATTGTATAACTTTAAAATAGTTTTGTGGTCTGACTTCATGATGTAAGGGACAAAACTTTTAAAGGCTTCAAAGCATCAAGACATTTTATTTTTAATGCTCTTAAATGAGGAACCCATGCCAGCTTGCAATCAAATATCAAGCCTAAAAACAAAGTTTCACTTACACATGGGATCCATTAACCTTTGATGTTGTGACGAGCCGAGAGAGGGTTGTGAACTCAAAGGCAGGATACAATCAACTGAGTTATATTGTTATAGAACACTCCTTTATATACAAAACCTCAAGGCAACAGGACATAACAAGTTAACAAGACGGACAATGTTACAGAGGAAACAGCAGACATGAATTTTCATGTTCGTTTAGTGCGAGGGAAGAGTGAAGATACAAGCATAATATATGCAAAAGGAATTATGTACAATTGTGTGACACACGATTGGTACATGGCTCCCCCCCTAAAAATGACATACTGTACATGTTAAATAGGGCGCCCTGATCTGGAGAGGCGAACTGTAGGCGGGTCGTCTGGCAGAAGATAAGCAGGTTTCAGACGATCAATGGAGACCCAGTCTTCTTTGCCCCGAATGTTTAGTAGGAATGCTTTCGGACTGCGTCGGATCACAAGGAAAGGGCCCGTGTAAGGGGGCGTTAGTGGTGGCTTGCTAGTTTCGTTGCGCAGGAAGACGTGCGTTGCAGAGTGCAAGTCCGTTGGTATGTGATGCTTCGCTGGGGGCTTGTAAGTCTGGCGGCACGGAGTAAATTTTCCCACGACGTGACCTATGCGCTGGAGATCGTCGGAGGAGGTTGTAGAAGGAAAAAATTCGGCAGGGACGACCAACGGGTCGCCATACACCATTTCAGCTGCCGAGACGTCGAGGGCGTCTTTAGGAGTGGTCCTTAGTCCCAGGAGGACCCAGGGAAGCTGAGTAAACCAATTGCAATCCTTGCAGCGGGACATCAAAGCTGCTTTGAGGGTGCGATGAAAACGTTCAACCATTCCATTGGCATCAGGGTTGTAGGCCGTTGTCTGATGTAGGGTGATGCCCAGGAGATTCGCTAATGACGTCCACAATTGAGAGGTGAAAATGGTTCTCCTGTCAGAAGTAATATGCTCAGGGATACCAAATCGTGCAATCCATCCAGAGAGTAAGGCAGATGTACATGAGGCGGACGTTGCAGTTTCCATGGGAATGGCTTCAGGCCAACGAGTGGAGCGGTCGATGACGGTAAACAGGTAACGATGTCCTTGTGATGTGGGTAGGGGGCCTACAACGTCGACGTGAATGTGTGCGAAACGACGCTGAGGTTGAGGAAAGGTGCCCACTCCTGAATCCGTGTGTCGATGTACTTTGGAAGTTTGGCAAGAAGTACAGGCGCGGACCCAATCCTTAGCATCCTTAGAAATGCCGTGCCATATAAACTTTGCCTTCAGCAGCTGTGCAGTAGAAAGGCACGAGGGATGGGAAAGGCCGTGAATGAAATCAAACACCTGTCGGCGCATGGGAGCAGGAATCCAAGGTCGCGGTCTACCAGTACTGACGTCACAGAGGAGGGTGGTGTTGGAGTCTTCGAGGGGAAAATCTTCCCAATGGAGGGACGTGCAGGATGTCCTACAAGCTTGATACTCTGGATCCTGTCGTTGGGCTTCAGCCAGGGCGTTGTAATCCAATCTCAGTTGAACGGCAGCCAACGTGTTTCTTGACTGGGCATCGGCAACGGGATTCATTTTCCCAGGGACGTATTGGAGGGTGCAGTTGTATTCAGCCACGGCGGAGAGATGTCGGCGTTGACGGGCGGACCAGGCGTCAGACTGTCGAGTGAAGGCGTGCACCAGAGGCATGTGGTCTGTGTGAATGACAAAGGGCGTACCTTCTAAGAAATGGCGAAAGTGACGGACAGCCAAGTGCACCGCCAGCAATTCTCGATCGAAGGTAGAATAACCCGATTCTGCCTTGGACAGTTTTCTGCTGAAGAAGGCCAATGGGCGGGGCGAGCCTTTGACCACCTGCTCGAGTACTGCACCAATAGCGACGTCGCTGGCATCGGTGGAGAGAAGGAGAGGGGCGTGTGGGATAGGAAAAGTGAGAGCCGCTGCAGTTGATAGGGCCTTCTTTGCATTGCAGAAGGCTGCTTCTTGAAGGGGACCCCACTTCAGGTCCTTTGGCTTGCCCTTTAGGGAGGCGTAGAGGGGAGCAAGAGTGGCGGCAATGGCTGGCAGAAAACGGTGATAATAGTTGATCATGCCCAAGAATTCCTGCAGAGCTTTGACAGTCGAGGGCGCGGGGAAATTCTGAACGGCTGCTATCTTCTCAGGGAGGGGATGGACTCCTTCAGGAGTGATACGGTGCCCTAAGAATGACACTTCGTTGGCGCCAAAGGTACACTTGTCGTACCGGACTACAAGGCCGTTTTGTTGCAGGCGGTCGAGCACGATGCGCAGGTGACGGAGGTGTTCCTCTTTTGAGGAGGAGAACACAAGTATGTCGTCCACATAACATACACAGAAAGGGAGGTCCCCTAAGATGCCATCCATGAGACGTTGAAACATTGCCCCAGCATTACGAAGGCCTAAACAGGAGTAATTGAAGGTGTATGTACCAAACGGAGTGGTGATGGCAGTCTTGGGGATGTCTTCTGGGTTCATAGGCACCTGATAATACCCCTTCAGGAGGTCGAGCGTAGAGAAAACCTTTGCTTTGTGCAGGTAGGAGGTCACATCGGCAATGTTTGGGAGGGGGTAATGATCCGGTTCTGTTTGCATGTTCAGGCGCCTGTAATCCCCGCACGGACGGAGGGAGCCGTCTTTCTTCAGAACGATGTGTAAGGGTGACGACCATGGGCTGGAGGCCTTTTGGCAAAGGCCCATTTTCTCCATTTCGGCGAACGTCTGTTTGGCGGCTGCCAATCGTTCCGGTGCCAGATGTCTGAATTTTGCGAAGACTGGGGGTCCCGTCGTCTTGATATGGTGATAAATACCGTGCTTGGCAGGAACCGTGGGCGTTTGGCGAAGTTCTGGACAGAAAACTTCCGGGTACGACGTGAGGAGATGGGCGTAGGCATCCGTGGGTGCGCTGATGTGGAGAGCGAGGTTAGAGGGGGCGGGTTGAAGAGGTGTCGACAAGTACGAGTCTGCGTTGACCAATCGTCGGTGGGCGACATCGACCAGAAGGTGGAAATGAGAGAGGAAATCCGCACCGAGGATTGGCATTGTGACGTCAGCAACGAGAAACTTCCAATAGAATTTACCGTTTCCGAACGATAATGTGAGGTTCTCGTAACCGTAGGTGGGTATCGCAGATCCGTTGGCAGCTACTAAGCGGACGTCGGCAGATGTAGACAGACTACGTCGTGCCTTGAAGAGTTTCCTTGGCAAAAGAGAACGACAAGCACCCGTGTCTACCAAAAATCGCACGCCCGTTCCTGCATCCTGTAAAAAGAAAAGATTAGAAACACGGGAGGCCACTGCCACAAGCGATGGCCTACTTACACGTCTTTTGGCCACTGACAATCCTTGGCACATTTCTTCGCGGTTGCCCCGAATCTGAAGTGGTAGTAGCAAAACTGCGGCGGATGGGAGGTAGTAAGTGGCTGCAGAAGTCGTTCGTTGGGGCGCGAGCGATTGGTGGGTGGTGGGCGGCTTTGTCGCCGCTTCGGCACGTCACGGGGTAGGCGTGTATGTCCTACGGCATTCATGTCAGCTTCGGTTGACGTTGAATAGGCATCCTCGTCGTCAGGGGTGGAGGCTTTGATGGAGGTCTTGAAGTGGCTGTCCATAAGGGCGTCGGCTTTGGTCATCAAGTCCTTTATGGGTAAACTATCGACATCGGGTATGGCAGCGCGTACAGGTTCGGGTAAACGGCGTATCCAAAGGGCAGGAAGTAGGTTCACCTCACGAGGAGAGCCGTCTGCGGCTGGTTGAAGGCGAGTGATACTGGTCATTTCCCTGAGGGCAAGGGAAGCCCTTTGGTCCCCCAACGGTTGTTGCGAGAGCTGAAAAAGCTTCGCTATACGGGCGGCTGGCGACGGCAAGTACTGCTGCAGAAGGTATGTTTTGAGGGCGTCATACGCTATTGGGGTGTCTCCTTGTTCACAAAGCCAGTCGGATATTTCTAGGAAGGTGTCCTCGGGTATCACCGCGAGAACATAATCCGCTTTGGTGGTTGAGCGAGTCACGCCCCTGATACGAAAGTGGACTTCTGCGCGCTGAAACCAAGCAAACGCCTCTCCGGTGGTGAACGGTGAAAGTTTCAATGGGGCGGCCGCAGCGCCAACTGCTGTAGTAGAGTCTGTCTCCGTCATAGTACCAACGATGGAGGGGCGAGGGAGGTGGGGGTGGAAGGCAGTGGGAGCGAGTCGACTTCCGGGGTCACCAATGTGACGAGCCGAGAGAGGGTTGTGAACTCAAAGGCAGGATGCAATCAACTGAGTTATATTGTTATAGAACACTCTCCTTTATATACAAAACCTCAAGGTAACAGGACATAACAAGTTAACAAGACAGACAATGTTACAGAGGAAACAGCAGACATGAATTTTCATGTTCGTTTAGTGCGAGGGAAGAGCGAAGATACAAGCATAATATATGCAAAAGGAATTATGTACAATTGTGTGACACACGGTTGGTACAATGTATTATTCTGGTCTAGATGTACTCTGCAAATACAACAGAAATGAACAACAGTAGGTTTGCTTGTCAAAAACCTAAAACCATTCATATCAGCCCTCTGAATAATTTTGCCAATTTAGAGTTGCAGTTTTCTCTCAACCATTGCCATTCTAGCTCCAGCAAATGATATGGAGAGATCGTCTACAAATAGTGTTAAGAGAATATCTTGGGGAATGATAAAGGCTATCTCATTAATGGCTAGTGCAAATAGGGTTACACTTAGCACATTACCCTGATAGAGTTTCCCCCATTCTCACTGGAATAAATCTATGTGAAATAAATGTTTTATTGGTGTCTTACCGAACAATTATACAGCTGTAGGTTCCCTACGAATGGCAGACAATAGATTCAAAACTACCGCGGTGGCGCTGCCATCGCTGATGTAGGTGACATCATCTCCCTACAATCGAGGGAGCTATAGGTACAACTGTCCAGGTAACATCAATTCGTTCTCTGCCGGCTTCAGGTGAACATCGGTGGTCGGTGCAGACTTTTTTCTTCATTTGTTGGGAAGTATTATCTCTCCAATATCGGTGAAGTATTCAGCTCCGTGTTTGTAGGATTGAAGCTGAATTTCTTTTCTGCAATTTTGTGGCCTTACCATCTTGTCGGACTCTAGTCCTTCAGTAGTTAGGTTTTGCGCTGGAGGGTGCAAAAATAGGTTAGTTAAGTTAATTTATGATTCGCGCACTAAGTGCATTAAGTGTAGGGGTTGTGAGTGCTCCAGAGAATCTACTTGTGATGAATGCAAGGATTGGAGTGAACAACAGTGGAAAGTTTTTGTTTCTCACTCGGGGAAGATAATTAAGGATAGGAAGAGGAAGGCGGCTCTTAGAGCTGAAAGTATGACTAGTTTAGCTTCTTCAGCTTCTTCTATTGAAGCTCCTGCTCCCATTCCTTCTCCTTCTCCTCTTATTATGTCTTCGATCTTGAGTCCTACTCCTGCTCCTGTAACTCCTTTGCACACTTCCCGTGGAGTTTCTCCTGACACCATTGCCAGCCTTGAGTCTAAAATTGAAAAGAAATTTAATGTATTAGCTAATACGGTGATGCAGTTAGGTTTATCTGTAAAGTCTTTCATAGGAAAGACTTCTAGTAAAGTGAAAAGTGTCAGTGCAGTGCAATCTGAGGGGGTGGCTGTTTGTCCTAGACGAAGGTCACTGTCCCGCTCCCCCGCCTCGGGGCGAAGACATACCGGAGGTCCAAGGGAGACTATCGGGGTTTGCCCACAGACAGTCACTTCCTCCGTCGATCCTGTGGTGCGACAGCAGGATTCAACTAAACACCATTGGAAAGGTGTGTAGTTAGGTAATCAGTTATCGACAGAATTGAGTGATTCGTCGCCGGTTAGACGTCGTAAGTGGCGTGATTCTTCAGTCTCACGTCCGTTGAAGAGACGTTCGACTGAAGAGGTACTATCTCTGCCTCCTTTGAAGAGGTACAGAGAAGTAGATATCTCTCGCCCGTCGTGTAGCGTAGCTACATGGATTTTGCCTCACATTCTTATGACAGCGACAGCTGCCTTCGACTCGGTTGTGGAGCAACCGATTCTGAGTTCGTCGAGATCATCGACTCATCAAGCTGTCGAAACTCTTCCTTCGACCTCGGATGCGACAGATAATTCGGCTGGTGCGAGACCTCTGGTGGCATTCATGTCGAAATCCACGACCCCAGTTGCTTCGACTTCAACTCACGAAGACAAGAATATAATTCCATTACGTCGACAGTTGCAAGAGCTGATGAGCTGGAGGAAAGAAAACAAACAATGTACGAAGAATAATGAGTCGAATCAAGAACCGTCTCTGTCGCCTATTTCTTCGGATGACGAGGAGGACTTAGAGCGGACTCTCTCCCTCTCTTGTGTTATTCGATACTTTTACGCTACCTTCTCGACGTGTACCCGGATTACTTTGTAGCAGCCGCTCCCAGCGGCTTCCATCTTCCTGATGAGAAGGAAGAATTTCGATCTTCTCCCGAAACTCGTTCTTTCCAAGGCAGTTAAACATTCGCTTCGTGATATAGAAGATTGGTTGAAGGTCAAGAGAGAACTCGGGAAAACAACTTTCGCCTATCCTCTGTCGAAGCTTATTATGAAGAGGTATAGGTTCCACGTAACCGGAGAAGCCCCCTTTATGGGAGTTTCTGCCTCCTCCCAGGGGGACTTCTCTGGCTTGGTGGATGCAACTAGAAGGTCCGTGTTTGCAGCAGCTAAAATATTCTTTACATCGCCCGAGTTGGACCATTTGATAAAGAATATTTTCAAGATATTTAAAATTGAGTTTTTTGGACTAGACGATCGGAGCCCTCTCTACGAAAATAGAGGATTGCCCTACTCTTCAGGAAGACTTGGCATTGGACTGGCTTGGGGTTTTGTCATGTGCCGACAAATCAGTTCGGGATGGTTGCGATGAGGTGGCCTCTCTCTTTGCATTCGGGACTCTCAAGAAAAGACAGCTCTGGTGTTCTTTTGTTTCGAAAGGAGTTGCTTCGCCTCAGAAGTCTGCACTTTTGTTTTCTCCTCTCAACAAGGATCATCTGTTTCCCGAAGAAGTAGTGGCCAAGATTCTGTCCGCACTAGAAAAGAAGTCTACTATGCCTTGCTTGCCCAGTCTTCTAAGCGGGTTAAACCCTGGACTGTGACGACTACTGCCTCGGAATCACCCTTGCAGAAGAAACCCTTTCGAGGAGGTAGGTCTAGACCGTTTGTCAGGCCTCAATCGAATTTACGACACCCAACCAAGTCCTCGACCAAACCCGACATGAAATCATCCAAGTGATTTTTAAATCCTTCATGCTCCGATAGGGGGCAGATTGAGCCTTTTTTTGGGTGGAATGGCGTCGCAGAGGGGCAGAGCCCTGGGTGACCAAAATTCTCCGGTTCGGTTACTCCATTCCTTCCAAAGACACTCCGCCTCTATCCAATGTTCCCATCACATTACCCGCCTGCTCTTCAGGATCCGAGAAGTTTGTAGCCTTAACCCAAGAAATAGAGATTCTCGTGCAGAAGGCTGTCATAGAGGAGATAAGCGACAGACCATCCCCGGAGTTTAACAACCGTCTATTCGTAGTCCCCAAGTCATCGGGGGGGCTGGAGGCCCGTACTGGATGTAAGCGCTCTGAATTTGTTCGTCCAGAAGATAAAATTCAATATGAAAACGACTCGTTCAGTGTTGGAATCCCTTCGTCAAGGGGACTGGATGGTATTCCTGGATATGCAGGACGCATACTTCTACCAGGACTCCAGGAAATATCTTCGGTTTGTGTTCATGGGCAAGACCTACCAGTTTTGAGCTCTTTGCTTCGGCCTCTCAACAGCACCGCAAGTATTTATGCGAGCGTTGACTCCTCTGTGAAAGTGGTTACACCTGGTCAGGTTACGCTGATCCCTCGATTTGTTCAAGGGAAAATGAACATGTTGGCGGACGGACTAAGTCGCCTTCTTCAAGTACTGCCGTTAGAATGGATATGTGGTGCGCAGGACCATATTGACGCGCACGACCAACTTGGTGCGCACGAACAACTAGGTGCACGCAATCAGTTGAAGTGCGCGAACAACCCTTATGACAGGGTTTTTCGAACTCTCGTTGCGCGAAGTGTTCATGAGTGCAAAAGAGTTTTACTCTTATGACAGAGTTTTCGAACTCTCGTCCCGTGAATTGTTCGCGCACGCCCATCGTCATCAAGAATTTTACTCTGATGACAGAGGGATGCCTGCCGCCTAAGAGTTCAAGAATCTCTACAGGTAACTATGACACAGTTCCTTTGGGTCCTGGTCACGTAACACGATACCTGAAAATTCCGTGAGGAGTCAGCGACAGAGTTCCTGTGGGGTCTCGCCACAACATTCCTTAAGGTCGTGAGAAAGGTATTCACAAATAGATTCTGAACCCCTAGGATCTCATCCGAATCTCTCAATTTCCGCGACCCAGAGGTTTCTGAAAACTCTATGGTCAACCTCCCCCCCTCTACGGGATGGACCTTCCAAAGGTGTGACTTGTTACGTCTCTCTACACTCCCAGCTGATTACTATATCAGCTAGTCTGGTTTCGCCAGCACCGATCCTTTCGTTTTTGAACGAACCACCGTCATCTTTCCTCCAGCTTCCCACTTCGAGTGGTTTGGTTAGCAGACGGAAATGAGCAAGGAATAAAAAATTCTTTACATTCCAGTTCATTTCCCTGGAAGGCCTTGCCTGATTTAGACGGTAGTTTTTCTCACTAGCGAGAAAGCGTTCGATGGCAACCCCTTCCGGTAAGCGGTCTATGGCAATTATGTCTGGTATTCTTGAAGCAAACTCTCACATATGAGACTTTACCCTTTTCGGGAGACTCGTTCCTGAGAAGTGTTTACAGAACTTCAATGGGTGTTGTTTAAACTTCATGAAGGCCTTAGGCCATCCTGGAGCATGCGCAGTAGCCAAGACAAAACCGTGAGGTTATTGTCTTAAACTCGGTTCTACCATTTAATGGAGGCAGCCTCCCCCGTCATTGTACCCTTTTATTCTATCCTTACAGGGTTATTGTTTCGAATAATTAGTCCCGAAGGAACGTTGTTAGCTGACGTTAAAAGAACAATAGCAACAGCGTGGGCAACTTTTCATTACGTTTACAAACGTTTCAAACTCCGCCCACAGGTAACCAGACATCCGTTTCTGTGTAATGAACTCTGGCTAGCCCCTCACATACAGAGCAGGAGTAAACCAAAGGTGAAATGATCGCCTCTATAACTGTATATATTGTTTGAGAACATGTTCGCTCTCATTCAAGAAAATATTACAGTTAATCAACGATCAAAATTCTTTCGGTAATAATTTTGCGATTCGTCGCACATACATTATTCGCGCAACTTTTCTAATCCGTGGCCACGAAAATTTGTTCTCAAAAACCTGGCAGACTTGATAGGCCAGGAAGAAGAAGAACGACTCTTATGTTCCATGCGGGCATTAAGATATTATCTCTGCAGAACAGAGTTTTCTGAGAGAGTTAATTGTAGAAGCACATTCTCAAGCTAACGACTCAGTGTTTCCTTTACTGAGAGTGAAAGCGCACGAAGTTCGAGCGGTAGCGACTTTTCTCGCTTTTCGACACTAGTCGCTATCCGCTATCCTGTAACGTACCCTATGGGAGGTCTTAATATGTGTTTGCTATGCATTATTTGAAATAAATTGCAACAGTGTTTGAAGATTGTACGTTTCTCGGTCCACTTTCGGTAGCTGGCATGGTGTTGAGAGGAACGACATAAGGGGTTGCGACTCTATTAGCCTAGGTTTCGCCTTGTACCAAGGTTGGCGAGTTAAAGGGAAGTATGGGGGTACAATGTACCTGGAGTACTCACCAATCATTTTAGTGTTAGTTTTGGTGGGTAAAGGTTTTTATTTCGGTGTAGGTGACAGTTTTTTCATGTTGATTATTTCTGGTTTTAGCCCAGGGCAAGGGCGATATTTTTTGTATCTTCGTTCAGTCAGCGGTGAACACCATGACTACGAGGATCTTCCACTCCATGTAGAGGCACCCATTGGTCATATTCCAAGCCTTCTACTATGTAAGATGAGCACCGACCAGAGGCAGTATTCTCCTGCAGTAGCTCTCTTACAAGGTAAGGTACAACAGGTACTAACAATGCTTTTGAGTATACTTTATTTTCAAGAATCGTATGCAATTGTTGAAGTAAATCTTACATCCACAGCCCCCCATCCTTGCAATGGGTAATCAGCTGTATAATTGTTCGGTAAGACACTGCAATAAAAATGAAATTTTATTACATACTTACCGAACAATTATTAATCAAAGCCCTCCCTCCTCCCCACTGGTGGATGGCTAGGCAGAATGAATGGATGTTACCTGGACAGTTGTACCTATAGCTCCCTCGAGTGGAGGGAGATGACGGCACCTACATCAGCAATGGTGGCGCCACCGCGGTAGTTTTGAATCTATTGTCTGCCATTCGAAGGGAACGTACAGCTGCATAATTGTTTGGTAAGTATGCAATAAAATTTCATTTTATAATAAAAACCCATATTGATTGAACAATGGTAGCTCTCCTCTTAATCCCAAATTATGAATGGTTTTAAGTTTACTATATCTCCATGCAGTTTCATATGCCTTTTTTAGTCAAAAAAAGACGGTTACATGGTGCTGTTTGGAAGCAAAGGCTTCACAAATTGAGGACTCAAGTCGTATCAACACATCCAGATACCACATGTGTCTTGCATTGACCATCTTGTCCATGATCTTTCATAAGCAAGATGTCAATGCAATTGGTCGATAGTTTGCAGCTAAGAACTTATCTGTACCGGGTTTTAAAAATGCTACAATAATGGCTAGATTCCAAATACTTGGATAACTATGATCATGCCATCTTATGTTAATAATGCTTAGAATGAATAACTTGCAATTAACAGGTACATGTTTAATCATTGCATGTGGAATTCCACCGGGTCCAGGGACTGTATCATTACAAGTACCAACTGGGAAATCAACTTCTCTTTTAGTAAAAGGAGCATTGTAAGATTCTTCCTTTCCTGTTGCAAAATTAAAAATTTTCTGTTCTTCATTGCTCCTATACTGGTGACAAGGATCTACTTCACACTTGCATGATACATTTGAGAAATGATCAGCCAGTGCATTGCTAACCTCAGGTGTTCCAGTCACATACTGACCATTAACCTTTAACGCTTCTGGCGGGCTGGGGGTAAATTTGCCTGCTATCTTTTTTACTTTCCTCCATACAGAAGATGGTGGTGTTTTACTGTTGGCTGAGGAAACAAAAGATATCCAAGATTGGCGTTTAGCTTCTTCATGGCACGATGGAACATTTTTTGTGTGTTATCTAATTCTTCTCAATACGGCATCTACTCAATCTAGTCAAAAGATTTTATTGTAGCTCTGTGCATGGCAGTTCATTCTGAAGACCACCACGGGACTGGTCATCGTTTGAATAACCCAGTGGTTTTGGAATATACACCGTGATCCATTCTCCCATCCAGCTAAGTAGGCAGTAATAACGAATGTAGAAATATCCTCGCCATTTAAAAAAAAAAAGATAAATGAGTAAAATAATAAAGGGAAAAGATATATATATATATATATATATATATATATATATATATATGTATATATATATATTCTTACGAAGCTGGTCTAGTGTAGAGTAAATATGCTATTCATGTATTTCATTTGTGTATTTAAGAGGTGTATATCCAGCACGTAAGGTTAGCTCCAACTCATGTAGGTGTAAGTAATTGCAAGTAAATTACGTAAGACTTTCGCCGTTCATTTCATTATATTTTCCATTCAAGTCAGTATATGTAAATTTACGTTATTTTTAAGAATTAACTTTTTATTTCATGTATTTTGCTACGAAGCCTTACGTAATCCCGATTAAGTGTGCTATACGAACCATACGAGGTATGAACTAGGGCTTATGTTATTTTTTTGTTTTCATGAGGTATTGTGTTATGTTTGTGAGATATTACGCAATTCATATATTTGCCACGTGTTTTGGAAGGTTCTTGAAAACCCCAGCGTTAGTGTTATCTTTTTTATAATGTGTGAGGAGGAAGGAGCTAGCTGAGAGAAAGTCATCTCGCTGGCGTGTTGGTATGCGTCTTAGACCTGATTGTTGGCAACTTTACGCCGTTAGTCACAGCCCCAAGCTTCTAGACCCCTGACCTAGAATAATTAAGTCAATAAATATGCACTCCCAGGGATGCATTGCAGCAGAAGAGAACCAGCCTGTCTTGTGAAAGAGCCAACATCCTCTCTCTCAAGTGTGTGTCCCCTCCAAAGTGAACAAGTCATTACCCAACATATATCGTGTATAGTGTATTCAAGCGTTAGAGAAACTTTAATAGGGGATTCCAAATTTATTGTGTTTTTGTAAGTGCCGATATTATATGAATTTCTCGTAACTGGCTATGTGAGTTTTATGCAAAAACGTGAAGTGTGTTTATTTTGGCTTAACTATTCGATTACTTTGGGTGAGCTAAAAACTTGTAAGTTTATCCGTTACTTTATGTAATTTCTATGAGTTTAATCATTAGAGTGTTAAATGTTAACTATTTTCATTAATCATCAAGATTAAATATTTGTGTAGAATTTGATTTCCTGTGAAACAATGATTATATAATTTTTAGAGTAATATTTTCTTGTCTTCGTCTAAGGTTTTTTCCAGATTTAATATTTCTAGTCAAGTGATTGTATAATTTCCGTAAGTATTATTTTCTTGTCTTATTCTAAGTTTTTGTTTAGAGTTGATATTTCGAGTCAAGTGATTGTATAATTTCCATAAGTATTATTGTCTTGTTTTAGTCTCAGGTTTTTGTTCAGATTTAATATTTCGAGTGATTTATTTTTGGTATAAATTCTTTCAAAGTGTTGTAATTTTTATAGAATATATGTATTTTTGTAAAGAGTGTATATTTCGATCACCAGTGTTTTTTTTTTTTGATTTTTTTTTTTTTTTTTTTTTTTTTTTTTACAGAACTCTCTCTTATCCCTGGTTAAGAATTGAAGAAAGAAGTTGTTTTGAAGAGCTCCTAATAATAATTACCCAGTTTTGTTTTGAGTGTACTTAAAAGACCTTTGGATATTCAGTGTCTGTCTAGGAGTTATGTAATTTTCTGAGTTCGGGTATTGTTAAAGTATAATAGATTTATGTAAAAACTAGCAGGTGAGTTTGGAAGTCGGGAGGTTGTGTAACTTGCCAGCTGTAATATATAATATAATATATTTTTGGTGCCCAGACCTTGGACCATAATATATATTTTTGGTGCCCAGATCCTGGACCATAATATATATTTTTGGTGCCCAGACCCAGTACTATAATATATTTATCATGCCCAGACCCTAGGAATCGAGCAAGTCTGTTTTAAATATTGGTGATAACAAGGTCATGTTTTGATTAAAGGTTTGAACAGCATAGTGTTGATAGGATTCTGTATATTGTTAGGATATATTTTTTGGAGTGGTAAAATTTTTTTGTAAAGCACAAGATGACACAGTTTAAAATCCAAGAGTTTTTGAAAAACCCAGATGTTCAGGAATTGTCAGAAGCTAATATAACTAAAGCTCAGTGGCTCTATTTTAATGGCATGTGGTAGTCATGCAACAAGTGGAATGATTAAAGCCCAAATTAAGTGTCTAGCCGTAAAAGCGCTGATAAACTCGGGGAAATTGTAGGCAAAAGATATTGTAGCAGCTCGTGAACTGTTGGAGGAAGCTGAAGAAGAATTTGTAGTGAAGCAAGGACCAATTGACCCACAAACTGAAGGCATGAAAACAGAAAGGTATGTAGAGGCTGAGATTCGACGAATTGCAGGGGAAAAAAATTTGATTGTTGAAGATGATAGCAGAACGAGAAGAGAGAGAGAGAGAAGACGGGAAGAAATGGAAGCAAGGGGGAGAAGAAGAGAGGGGAGAAGCACGACGTGCGAGGGAAATGGAAGCAAAGGAAGCCAGAGAAGTCGCAAGACGTGCGAGGGAAATGGAAGAAGAAGAGGGAACGAGAAGGAAGAGGCAAGAGAAATTGCACGACATGCAAGGGAATTGGAACTGTTGAATGCCCGTGCAAAGTCGGCAACACAGACAGAGATGACCCCTATTTTGCACGATCCCATGTTTAATGCAACGAATGCCCAGAGATTAATTCCAAAGTTCACAGAAGAAGCTCCCGATGAATTCTTCGATCATTTTGAAATGGTTGCATCGACGGTGGAATGGACAGAAGATAAATGGTCTGTGCTATTGCAGAGTGTCCTCTTTGGGAAAGGATGCAGTGTTAATCTATCCTTATCTCAGGACCAGAGGAAGGAGTATGAAGAAGTGAAGAGGAGCGTGCTACAAGTGTATCGGATGACCCCTGAATATTATGATGAAAGGTTCCAAAGTTGGTGAAAAGACGAGAAAATGACTCGTGGATTATGCTTATAAGGTATGACGATGTTCTAAGAGATGGATAGAGGCTGCTAATGTGAGGGAGATGGCTGATTTAGAAGAATTGATAGTACTAGAACAATATTTATGAGGAATTCCTGATCATATTCGAACGAACTATGAAGAGAGAGAGGTGAAGATACTTGATAAAGCCGCTTCGCTTAGTGAAGATTAAAATATTATCAGTCGTAAACCCTCCTTGTGTATGAAGTTTCAACCGTCGTTCCTACCAAGTGTCAAGTATTCACCAAACCATGGAAACCAGTTCAGTAACAACTATGTGAACAAGCTCAATAGTTACAGCGAAAGTAGCACTGGTATTGTTCCAAAGCAGAATGTGATAGCACCACTGCAGCAATCATCGTACCGTCCTCCTTCAAGGATCGTGAAAGATGTGCAGATGGTTAATATTGTCTGTTATAAGTGTGGCAAGAGAGGCCATATCAGTAAGGAATGTTGGTCGAACCAACTGAAAGCCATCGCCCACGTGGTTAAGGATAATTCGACTTCACAGAATGAGAAGACAAAGAAACAATTGGGAAAGGAGGAAGCGGAAAGTAAACCATCTAACGTTTACACAACGAACAGAACAAGCCCAAACAACGTGGATGCCTTTAAACCGTATATTTATGAAGGTATGTTAGCAGCAATAGACGGGAGTGAGCAAACCCCGGTCAAGATATTGTGAGACACAGGTTGCAACCATAGTGTGGTGACACAAGGAGTGCACTCGTTAATGGAACAGTCTTTCACAGGAGCCTCGGTTATTTTGAAGAGAATAGGAGGTGAAGAGGTTACCCCTATTTGCCGTTTGAAACTGTCATGCGAGTTGTTGACTGGTAATTTTGATTTTGCAGTAAAGGATTCATCGGCTGTCGAAGGAGTAGAAGTCCTGCTGGGTAATGAGGTTGGTGGAGCGCCGTTTGTGCCTTGTCCCATTGTAACAGAGAACCGATTGAAGTATAGTCCTACAACTGAATTCAAGAAGGACTACCCGTATCTGTTTCCTAGTTGTGTGATAACTAGGAGTATGAAGAAGGAAGTGGCTGAAAAAGAAGAAAAAGAAACTGAAGGAGCAATGAACTTGGAGCACTTGTTTTCCAAAGAGGATTCCCTTGACGGTGCGCAAGTGAACTCCCGAGAAAGCCCGAGTGAAGAGGAATGACAGATAAGTGGACAAGAAGACAAAGAAGAAAATTACCTGGAAGAAATAGAAAACTCAGCTTTTAAAAATCGAAGTAAGACGTTGTGTTGAACAGTTCTTAATAATGATTAGCTAGTTTTTTTTTTAGTGTACTTAAGAGACCTTTGGATATTCAATATTTTATATATATCTGTCTTGGAGTTGTATAATTTTCTCGGAACTTGGCTATTATTCAAGTATAACGGATTTATGTAAAAACAAACGGGAGTTTGGAACCCAGGGGGGTAGCATAACTTGCCAACCATGATATATATATATATATATATATATATATATATATATATATATACATACAGTATATATATATATATATATATATATATATATATATATACAGTATATATATATATATATATATATGTATATATACATACAAATATATATATATATGTAATATGTATATAATATTTATAAATATATATATATATATGTAATATGTATATAATATTTATAAATATATATATATATATATATATATATATATATATATATATATATATATATAATATGTAATATATTGTATATATTATCCTTTGTATCTTCGCTCTCCCCTCGCACTGACAGCAACTTTTTTTTAACCTGTCTGCCTACTTCATTGTTAACTGTTAACAGAACCGGTATTAACCGGTGAGATAAGGGAAATACTGCTCAGAGTTAGAACAGCAGGACAAGAGAAAGTTTATAAAGTTAGGGGGAGGTCGAAGTAATATTGAGAAGAAGAAATAGATGAGAGAGAGAAATGTAGATTCGAACTGTGGGAGCAATTTCCCCAAGTTCGAGAGCCCTCCTGCCCATCACAATGCTTCAACGTGGAAACGATATTCTCTGATGAATCACTATGACTTCGATAAGGCATTCTCTTGTTAAGACGGTTATAAATACTGAAGAAAAATGGAAAATTTAAATGCCTGAACCATGAATCAGATTGGGAAGTTACAGGAAGTGGAGAATAAATTTATGAAATATGGGTTGGATATATTATCCCTAAGTGAGGCACGTTGTGAGTGGATTGGTAAGGAAATCTTAGACCAAGGCAATATATATATCCATTCAGGAAGAATAGATGGAATTGGAAGAGAAGGGGTGACACC
>NC_090762.1:61625540-61668040 GCF_036898095.1 Palaemon carinicauda | reverse complement strand
TTTCCTCTTTGATATCCTTGATCTTTCCACTGAGCGGTTTCATGTTTTTTTTTCCTCATACCTAAATACGTTGTAATTAATATGGCTTGGCAGATGGAAAATGTTATGCGTTTTTTTATGAGAGCACTGTTAAGTAGTGTAATACAACATATTTTAGCTTGATTGATTAAGTTTAGGGGAAATTAGTAAAAATAAATTAACGAGTGAAAAGGCTAAAAGCAACATTAAAGACCAAAATAGTACTATACCTAGATAATTTCCTAGCATAATCACGGTAGGACTTTGTTGCTAAGGTCGATCGATTATCTGTCATATCATTTGCCTCAAATACTGTTTCTTCCTATCGGAAACTATATTGGATGACATCCAATTTATAGAAAGCTGATCATTTCGACATCTCCAATTACCAGTTTACGTTAATAAGTTGTAGGACCACTAAAGTATCTTGAGACTTTTCCAAAGTTGATATTTTTCCAAAAATGATGAATCCAAGTAAAGTACAGAACGATAAAGGCTACACTGTGACCAGTCCTTCTTGTCCTTTGACATTTAGGAAGCTTTTAACATGGCTGTTTGCGTCATTGAAAGATAGTTTTGTCCATAAAAGCTTGTTATCTAATATTCTGATCATGACATCATTCGTAACTGTTAACTCGTTTCTGACTTATCTAAACATTTCTTTCATGCAGTTGATGGTACCAACTCTCGTTACATACTCATCTGTGGTGTTGTTTTCTGGGCCGTTTGTTTTTTAAGGCTTAATTGAGTCTGTTTATCCTTTGAATGCGTCTGCAGAAGACTCGAGTACGTTTAGTAATCTGTCAGTTGTCATCATGACATTACATGTTAATTAGGAGATTTAGTTTTAGTGAACTTCCATTGACTGTTTATATCTGCTTTTGTCATTGCTCACCCCTCCCACGCTTTGACGTTTGGGGAAAATGAAATCATGCAATTAAGTTTTGATACAGATTAGTATTTTTATTATTCAAGTAATACAGGTTGAAATAAAAAAAAATACTCATTGAGAGGGGTAACATCTTATTTTCATTCTAATGTAAATTCTATTCTACCTTGCACTTACTTAAGGTTATCTTATCCTTTCCATCCGCCACCTTTCTGGGAGTGCTCCATGTACCCCTTAATAAAAGCATTTACTCAAAGGATATTTGCTTTGTATGCATTACTTTAGGATCTTTGCTAGTGTTTCTTCGACCCTAAGCTACGCCCACTTCTTAGCTTTTTGGTTTCAGTCCTCCATTTTTCCATCTTTTTCAACAGCCTTTTTTTTTAACTTATACTAAGTAATGCATTGGCAGAGACCCCCCTAGTTACGTTTTAATACCGAATTACCTCTCAGGCCTAAGCACCGTCTCTTATGGCCCAAATTCCTGAATTCAATCCAACCTTGACCTCGCCTCTAAAGATAGACGGATAAAGCTTAAAAAATATGTACTTTTGGGGCTTCGAAGGCACCTTAATCGTAAAACTCCAGTACTGTATATGATTAGGATCCTCACCTTTTGATAATTCCGACGTTACTTTTTATTCGTATCTCTGACTTTTATTTTAGAGGAAATTAACACACACGGTATAATAATAATAATAATAATAGTAATAATAATAATAATAATAATAATGATGATGATGATGATGATGATGATGATGATGATGATGATTATTATTGTACATGCTTCTGTCGAAACCCGACTTTTGTATTAGTATCCATTAATCACAAACTTCTGTTTGTTCTTCAAATGGGTCTCAATGATGTAAATAATTACCGGCTTCACTTTATTCAATTATCTCCTCTAACGAATTCAACTTTGACTTTAAGCCCCTTTTATGTACATAATAAACATTAAAGTTTCATTTCATATGGCAACGGTGTGTTTACCCAGGCCCCAGTGCCGTGTCTTATGACTTAAATTCGTAAATGCATCCTTTTCAAAATCACATGGCAAAGAGAGGGGAAAGAAGAAACCGAAAAGGGAGATGAAAAAAAAAAAAAACTTCTACAGAATATGAACACAATTGTGAACATGGAAGGAAAAAAACGAAAAAAAATTATAATAAGCAGAACATACTAGAAATAGAATAAAAAAAAAAGGCAAGTCGTAAACTCAACCTTCGTCTTTAACCTATTTTTTTCAGTTCTTCCCTCTCGTTAATTTCAGTTTATATCTGAATGCATAATATGCGTGGAAAGATTTGCTGGAAATTCGTACGCAGCTCTGTAATAAAGTGGGGTGGTGGGGGGAGAGGAAAATTTCCCTGACCCGTAAGGATTGCAACACTGACGTGGCTGTAACTAAGGTTACGAGAGAAAACTCACGTGCTAGATATCCTTCATGCATGCAAGGTCCTTGAAAGGACCTTGTCTTCATGCACTCATTATTATGACGGGTTCTTGCAGGAGACTCATACACATTTGCGAAAAGTCTTTCCTACTCAAGGATTCATTTAACGTATTGCAAAAAGATTTTCATGTCCTACACACATATCCTTTAAAATGGGTTTATATAGGTATACTGTATATGTTATACATATACATATATATATGTATATATATATATATATATATATATATATATATATATATATATATAAATATACTGTATAATATATGTATAAATATATATATATATATATATATATATATATATATATATATATATATATATATATATATATATATATATATATGCTACAAGTTTTCGTGAATAGTCGGTGATTAGTTTGAGGTCAGAAAAGTGGGATAAAATGTCTGCATAGGATAGTTATCTTGTGCATTACTAAAATTCTGATCAAGATGGCGCTCTATGATACAGACAAAGCTTGGAGGGACATTGATGCAATCAGCAAAAGTAAATTCCATGAGTTGGCGAAACAAGAACTCGACCATCTGATAACAGAGGTCGCTAGTAACTCCAACCAGTGTGACGGAAAAATATTCGCAGACATATTGAAACAATATGATACAACAAAATGGAACAAATCTGCGGAAAACATCAGCAAAATAATAGAAGAAATTCCAAAGAAGATCCAGGTGATAAAGAGACTTATAAAGAAAGTTTACATCAGTCAACACATTCCATCAAAGAACAATAAGAAGTCCAATATGGTGAATATGCTGATTGATGCATTGGGAAAAAGAATGCCAAAATGAAGCAATACATGTAAGATATGGTACTCCATTATTACTCCTCAACAACTGATCAGAAATTGCGATGCCTGTCATGTACCAACACACCCTACAACTATTTGCAGATTCAGTCTCGACTTAATTATATTTTCTATCCAGACTAAGCATGTTGAGCAGAATACCTTTGTGTCTCTATTTCTTATTTTTTGCTGAAATTCAGCAAAAAATAAGAAATAGAGACACAAAGGTATTCTGCTCAACATGCTTAGTCTGGATAGAAAATATAATTAAGTCGAGACTGAATCTGCAAATAGTTGAAGAAGAAGAAGAAGAGAAAAATGAACAGTATATAAGGATGCAGAGGAAATCATTGATATAACTTATGATGCCATCCAACAACATACTTATGAAGAAATAAATTATCAGATGGAAACAAATAATAGACCCAAGAGACTCTACCCAGACCTACATACTTTTAGGGAAGAGCAAGAACCAAAAAAAAAGAAAAAAAAGAAAGATATAGTCTGCAATTTGCTGGAAAGAGGGAATTGCAGATTTGGCAAAAGATGCTACTACAAGCATCCAAAGATATGCCATAATTATGGAACATATGGTAAATGTGCGTATTTGGACGGATATGGAGACGAATGCAGAGATCGCCATCCAAAAATATGCAAAAACCTAAAAGAAGGAAAATGATGCAAATTCAACAAAAAATGTCGATATATGCATCTTGTAACCATGAATGAAAGTAAGAAAACTCAGCAAACAGAAAAGAAAAATGAAAGCAAAAATGAAACAAAAAAAAACAAGCAGAGTATATACTGCGCTATGCACAATAGGCCCCAAGATATGATGCCTTTCAACCCAAATATGCACAATTAGAGCCCAACTACAAAGAATGCTTCTATGATGCCAGGTGTTGGTGCAGATATGGGGATAATTGCAGGTATACACACAAAAATAAATATGAAGGTGAAAGAGCAAATATAATAGAAAAGTTGGAATTTTTAATGGCAGAATTCCTGGAAATGAAGAAAAGAACATCATATCAGAACAGGAAGGAAGCATGGGAAAATCCATATTATTACCAATATTAAATAATGGGGATGAAACACAAACCATAATAGTGATGAATGCACAGGGTTTAGTCACGAGTAACTCTAAAAGGAGAATAGAGTTCTTAGAAGAACTAACCCAAATTGAAAAAATAGATATATTAGATATAAGTGAAACATGGTATTCCCAAGAGACTGGCAGTGATGACCAAATAAAGGGTTTCCAAACATATAGATCAGACAGAACAAATAGGAATCAAGGGGGAACCGCAATATATGGAAGAGACATAAATCAAGGAAAAGTCTGTGAAAAATACAGCAACACAGAATGTGAATTGATTGCGGTAGAATTTGAATATGAAAAACTAGTGAATATTGTAGTTTACAGACCCCCAAATACTAAGGAGTTTGACATAATAATAGAAAAAATAGATGATATATGTAGAAACCATAAAGACTGGAATATACTCCTATCTGGAGATTTTAACTTTCCTTTCGTGGATTGGAAAGAACGGATAGAAGAAAGTGGTTGTATATATATATATATATATATATATATATATATATATATATATATATATATATATATATAAAAGAGAATAATAGTAGCGCAGAAGATAAGAGGCAATTTGAAAAGTTCAAGATATGCTATTAGAACATAATATGCAACAAATAAACCACATTCCAACAAGAAAGGAAAATGTCCTAGGTTTAGTATTTGTGAATGAGGTGAATTATGTTAAAGAAATAATAGTGTATAACACGGGAATTTCAGACCACAATGTCATAGAATTAATAGTCCATTCCAAAGCAAGTGATCGCAGAGGTAATCAAAGCAAAAAAATGATGGGAAGGGTATGGAAAATATAATTTTTATAGTAAGAATATAAAATGGTCAGAAATAAATGAAGAACTGAACAAAGAATGGAAAAATGTATTCGTAAGTGATAATATACAGGTAAATACGGACATACTGTACAAAATACAGGAGAAAATTGTTGAAAAATATGTACCGAAAAAAAAGCAATAAACAACAGACATGCATACCAAGAGACAGAAGGATCTTATTTCAGAAAATTGGAATGTGGAAGAAAAATCTTGCAAAAGAAAAGAATGTATGGAAAATGATGGAAATAAAAAGTAAGATAGGAAATGCAGAACTAAAGATTATACAATCGAAAGAAAATGAAAAAAGGGACTTAGAAGAAAGGACACTTCAAAATATAAAAAAAAAAAAACAAAAAAAAAAACCAAAGTACTTTACTCCTATACAAAAAGATTAATAAAGGGAGATTAGAAATAGGCCCTCTAAGAATTGAGGGACGGTTAATGAATAAAAAAAGAATTGCGAATGAGAATAATGAAACAGAAATGAGAGAAGAAAATGTTGAATATCTAATGGATATAGATATTAATGAAGCAGATATTGTCAAGGCTATAAGCGAAATTTGAAATGGATCGGCAGCCGGACCAAATGGAGTTCCAGCGATTTTGTTAAAAAAAACTTCACACACTATCGCGAAGCCGCTTGCAATACTGCTAAGAAAAAGTGTAGATATGAGTGAGATATATGTTAAACATAAATTAGCTTATATAACCCCTATTTTCAAAAGTGGATCAAGACTAGAGGCAAGCAATTATTGAACTGTTAGTCTAACATCACATATTATGAAATGGTATGAGAGGGTAATAGAAAAGAAAATAATGAATCATTTGGTTGAAAATAATTTGTTTAATAGAGGTCAACACGGTTTTGTGCCCGAAAAAAGTACACAAACCCAACTGATAGCACACTATGAAAACATATACAAAAATATGATAAATGAAAAAGACACAGATGTGATCTATCTAGATTTTGCAAAAGCCTTTGACAAGGTAGACCCTAATATATTAGAGAAAAAAATGAGAAAGCATGATATTGTGGGAAAGATAGGAAAATGGGTAAAAATATTCCTGCAAAACAGAAAACAGATAATGGTTGCAAATGACGAAAAATCAGATGAAGATCAGGTAATATCTGGCGTGCCACAGGGTACGGTATTAGCTGCACTGCTGTTTGTTATTATGATCTCAGACATAGACTGTGATGTTAAAAACTCTGTAGTGAGAATTTTCGCCGATGACACAAGAATAAGTAGAGAAATAACTTGTGATGAAGATAGGAACTCACTACAAAGAGATCTAAACAAAATATATGAATGGGCGGAGATAAATAGGATGGTATTTAACTCCAATAAATTCGAATCAATAAATTATGGAAACAGAGAAGGAATGGTATATGGTTTCTTAGCATTATTATTGATTTTTTAAGTAATAGATCTCAAAGAGTTGTTGTTGATGGGCACCATAGTGAGTATAGGAATGTGATATCCGGTGTTCCACAGGGTAGTGTTCTTGGCCCATTACTTTTCATACTACATACACATGACATGTGGTTTGGCCTAGAAAACAAGCTTGTTGCATATGCAGATGATGCTACTCTCTTTACATCAATTCCATCCCCTGAATGTAGATCTGGGGTTGTTGAATCTCTTAATAGAGATTTAGCTAAAATTAGCGCATGGTGCATATTATTGGGTATGAAGTTGAATCCTAACAAAACTCAAAGTATGATATTAAGTAGGTCAAGGACGGTGGCTCCTCAACATCCGGATCTTGGTATTGATAATGTTTCTTTAAATTTGTATGACTTTTAAAATTTTAGGTGTGATTCTCGACAGCAAATTTACTTTTGAGAAACACATTAGGTCTGTGTCTTATTCAATTGCACAAAAAATTGGCTTATTGAGAAAGTCTTACAAGATTTTCGGTGATCAATCTATTCTGAAGTGTTTTAATTCTTTCATTCTACCTTGTTTTGAGTATTGTTCTCCTGTCTGGTGTTCAGCTGCTGATTCTCATCTTAATTTGTTGGACAGAAACTTACGGTCCATTAAATTTCTTATTCCTGATCTAGATATTAATCTTTGGCACCGTCGTTCAATTAGTTCATTATCCATGTTGCATAAGATTTTTCATAACCTGACCATCCTTTACATTCAAGATCTCCCTGGACAATTCTATCCTGTTCATAATACTAGGCAGGCAGTTAATTCTAATAGCCAGGCCTTCTCCATCATGAGGCTCAATACTACGCAGTATTCTAGAAGTTTTATTCCAGCTGTTACCAAGTTGTGGAATGATCTTCCTAATCGGGTAGTTGAATCAGTAGAACTTCAAAAGTTCAAAGTTGGAGCAAATGTTTTTATGTTGACCAGGCTGACATGAGTCTTTTTATAGTTTATATATGACATATCTGTTTTTGACATTGTTAATAGTTTATATAGGAAATATCTGTTTTGACGCTGTTACTGTTTTTAGAATGATATATTGTTAATTTATTCTCATCATTTATTTATTTCCTTATTTCTTTTCCTCACTGGGCTATTTTTCCCTGTTGGAGCCCTTGGGCTTATAGCATCTTGCTTTTCCAACTAGGGTTGTAGCTTGGCTAGTAATAATGATATTAATAATAATGATAATAATAATATGCATACAAGGGACCTAATAACGAGACAATCACAAACAAGGAAGCAATTAAAGACCTTGGTGTAATGTTAAATAGGAATATGTTATGCAACGACAAAATAGCAACACTGTTGGCTAAATGTAAAGCAAAAATGGGAATGATATTCAGACACTTTAAAACAAGGAAAGCTGAACACATGATTATGCTTTGCAAAACTTATATACGTAGTACACTCGAGTACTGCAATGTGATATGGTACCCACACTACCAAAAGGATATTGCACAAATAGAGATTGTACAAAGGTCCTATACTGCTAGAATAGAAGAAGTTAAGGACCTTGACTACTGGGAAAGACTGCAATTTTTAAAACTATACAGTCTAGAAAGGAGAAGAGAACGGTACATGATAATACAAGCATGGAAGCAAATAGAAGGAATTACTGAAAACATCATGGAGCTAAAAATATCAGAAGGAGCAAGCCAAGGTAGATTAATAGTGCCAAAAACTATACCAGGAATACTAAGGAAGGCGCTCAGGACATTAATCCACTACGCACCAGCATCGATAATGCAGTGACTATTTAATGCGCTGCCAGCTCATCTAAGAAACATATCAGGAGTGAGCGTAGATGTGTTTAAGAATAAGCTCGATAAATACCTAAGATGCATCCCAGACCATCCAAGACTGGAAGATGCAAAATACACCGGAAGATGCATTAGCAACTCCCTGGTGGATATACGAGGTGCCTCACACTGAGTTACCTGGGGGAACCCAAACATAGAATAAGGCAATAAAGTAATAAGGTTCTCTCTCTCTCTCTCTCTCTCTCTCTCTCTCTCTCTCTCTCTCTCTCTCTCTCTCTCATATACACAATATATATATATATATATATATATATATATATATATATATATATTATATATATATATATATATATGAAAAATTCGATAGACTAGAAATAAGACAGTTTCCAAGAAACAATATCAACTAAGATGGTGATAATGAATATAAAAACAACCCAAATTTCAATAACAATGATAATAATTGTAGAGAGAGAGAGAGAGAGAGAGAGAGAGAGAGAGAGAGAGAGAGAGAGAGAGAGAGAGAGAGAGAGAGAGAGAGATATTCAGTCACTAGAGGTTATGGTGGTACGTGACTTGTAGACCGTTTACATCGGTGAGAGGTGTGGTCCTTGGGGCTAGAAATCTTATCCTAAAACTTAGTCTCAATTAGGGTTAAACTTAAGTGTAAGCCTGTGAACTCAGTATTTCATCGACCATACACTTGTATATAAATTTGCAATGACTATATTAGGACACTAATGTTAATACCTTATTCTTACGTAGTGATAAATGACCCAATTTTAAGACAAAATTAATTTCATATAGTATATATAAAAATAAACACAAAACCAACGTTTATTAGTTATATTTTATCTACGATTTCCTATATTTTTCTTTACTGCATTTTCAAATTTTTTATGTGTATCGTTTCCCTGGATTTTACTCTCTCGGTCATTCTCAAGGTTGTCAATGTGTGGGAATGATCACGTACGCTAATGCCGCTTTTTTTTCCTTCCATATGAATTTGTTCAACTGTTGAATAATAGTGTAGTAATTGTGATAATTATAAAGATGATAATAATAATGAAAATTTTATTTTTATTTTATTATCATTATTGTTTTCGGTCCAAACGATTAAAGAAAATTTTCCTTTTCTGGCTAACCTCCTAACTTGCACTTCTTATGGCTATGTGAGTTTTCCCCCTAGTTGCATATGGTGACTGAAAGGCCTCCCAGGACCCAGTGCCATGTCCTATGGCCATGATTTGTATCTGCATCCATTCCTAAGTCCTCAAAAGATTAAGGAGCTTTTGTAGACAAACTCATAATGAAATCCCCGATATGTGTGACGTAGGTGAATTGCCACATGGTGTCCCCCGTGACAAAATATCAATAACGAAACATGATTTGAAAATCTCGTAACGAAAAAGGGAAAGACGAAACAGAAAAAGGAAGGAAATTTTATATATAGTTTAATGTGTATTATAGAGATAGGAACTTGAAAGAAAAGTTGCACTTGCTAGAAGAGATGATTGAAAAATTGAAATGAGTAATTGTCTGCATTCACTGTGACCCACTTGAAGAACGAGCTGAAGATCGAGATTGATGGGTACAGAACAGTGCTTGATGATAATAGAAAAGTAGACGGTGGACGAATCCTGATAGCATTCAAGGAAGAATTAGACGGCGTGGTTGTGGAAGTTAAAAGTGAAAACAGTGGCCACGATTCTCAGTGGATTAGACTTCACAATGATAAAAAAAAATGGGAATTTACAAAGTTAAAAAGTATTTTTTTTTTAAATGTATCTTATGATTTATTTTGTAGCGCTATATAAAACTTGGCTATTCAAAGCAGTGCACAACCCCATGGGGCTTGTATTGAAGCCAACACTTCTTGTTGGCACGAGTTGGGGGCTGTGTTGGTGCCTGCCTGGTAGCCAGGCTGGATAGGGAGGAATGGCCACATGCTTTGACAGTTTCATTGACCGTTGTCCCGGAGGGACCATGGCCTTGTGCTTCGCACCCTGTTCAGAGGTAATCAATTGATGGGATATTTTTTCTCTATAAATCGTATGAGATTAATAAAACTTAAGTTCAATCTTGCTTTTTCCCCGTCACTATTTTCTTGGCTGTTTCAAACTTGTAACGCCGACAGATTTGAGAGAGAGAGAGAGAGAGAGAGAGAGAGAGAGAGAGAGAGAGAGAGAGAGAGAGAGCGTCTTTACGACAGAAGTAAGAAAGTAAATAATTACCAAAAAAAGAAAAATATCTATCTAACTTACCTTCATACACACTTCCTTGGATCTGTAGAAACCCCTCGTAAATATTTTTCGATGTTACCCCTAATATTTCTGCAATTTTACTTATCAAAGAAAGCTGAACATCCTTTATCATTACAGAAAACGAAATTATATAATTATGGTAAACTAAAATAGAACAAAGTTTTTCAGTTTTACTGAGATAAACCTTTATCTTAATTTACGTTATTGTTTTGAATATGTTATAAAATAGAATTTACAATTAGATTTCAGTTGGGAAAGCAGAATGGTGTAGATTTTATTCGAAGATTATAGAGCCGATTGGAGAATTAATGTATTATTATTATTATTATTATTATTATTATTATTATTATTATTATTATTACTATTAGGATTCCCCATAGGGAAAACTATTGTTTTTGGCATGTTGCTTAAGATTTTTCATAACTCTGACCATCCTTTACATTCAGATCTCCCTGGACAATTCTATCCTGTTCGTAATACTAGGCAGGCAGTTAATTCTAATAGCCAGGCCTTCTCCATCACGAGGTTCAATACTACGCAGTACTCTAGAGGTTTTATTCCAGCTGTTACCAAGTTGTGGAATGATCTTCCTAATCGGGTGGTTGAATCAGTAGAACTTCAAAAGTTCAAAGTTGGAGCAAATGCTTTTTTGTTGACCAGGCGGACATGAGTCTTTTTATAGTTTATTTATGACATATTTGTTTTTGATGTTGTTAATAGTTTATATATGACATGTCTGTTTTGACGTTGTTACTTATTTTAGAATGATTTATTGTTAATTTGTTCTCCTCATTTATTTATTTCCTTATTTCCTTTCCTCACTGGGCTATTTTTCCCTGTTGGAGACCCTGGGCTTATAGCATCTTGCTTTTCCAACTAGGGTTGTAGCTTGGATAGTAATAATAATGATAATAATAATATTATTTCCGCGCGTTTTTTTTTTCGCAAGAAATCTGAAATAATTATCATATGTAGCCTATGGTAAGAATATGCCATAGACCCAGTTTAAGTGACCTTGACCTACTTTTCAAGGTCACAGGGGCTTTTAAAGGTAAAATTTGTAAAATTTGAAATTGCCATTAGGCCTAAAGTATAAGCCGCATGGCTAAGGTCCTTATGGACAATGATACAGAGGTAAATCCCCAGATATTGCCTTACTTTAATGCAAGTAGGTCAAGGTCAAGGTCGCTAATGGCCAAACCGGCTCAAAACAGGTTTGTTTCCGAGATCTCAAAAACCGGAAGGCCCAGAGCCCTGATCTTAGTGGCATATGATGCCCTATATATTCATCTAAGGTTAGCTTAACTTTTGTAGCGACTGCTTAATTACTTTTTTTAATATAGATTTTTAACTATTTTTGACATTGCAGAAATCGTGACTTTGGCAATTTCTCCATGAAATACTGGTTTTTGGTCATAGCATGCTATAGTAAACTACCCCAAACATATGCATAAAACCTCCAAATCAAATGTCAAATTTGACCTTGACCCTCATTTTCAAGGTCATATGGCTATATCATGGAAAAAAATTTAACGTGGGCTAAAAGTCACCCCCCCCCCCATTCGCACATGCTCTTGCAGAATATGGGGTCATATTTAACCCGTGACCTTCACATGACCTTGTAAGTGCCCATTGTCCTCAAGTTCAAAGGTCAATTTCTATATATTTGTCATTTTTGCCTGTTTTACCTCCATATACCTGCTATTATACAGATAAATTGCTTTAGAATCGTTTGTTAACCTAACTAAAAATTTAGTCAAGGGGTCATTAGGCCAATAAACCATTACACAATATCTTTTACTGAGTGACGAAAGCATTTCCATACCTATTTTGCAGGGGAATCCTCCGCCACTGGCTTTAGCCAGTTGCAGTCTAGTTATTATTATTATTATTATTATTATTATTATTATTATTATTATTATTATTATTATTATTATTATGCCCTCAACTTTCCAGTAGCTTTTAAAAGCAATCAATTGTGTCACCTGGTGGGTCGGGAAGTCTGGGAAAGCTCGCTGGTATGAGACTGATGTCTGTCCAGGTAAATCTTGAAATGCAGTTAATACTTAGTTTCCGACTTCGTGTAGAGCCTCTGGTGGCATGGATGGTAGGGACCTTATCTTTTACGTGAAGAGACTAGAAAAAAATTTATTTCTAATTGAGCAGGATATTGTGTTGATTGTCATCCACACACACACACACACACACGTGTGTGTGTGTGTGTATATATATATATGTATATATATATATATATATATATATATATATATATATATATATATGTGTGTGTTTGTGTGTGTGTATATATACATATATATATACATATATATATATATATATATATATATATATATATATATATATATATATATATATATATATGATGAGGTATGAAGAGGCAAATCCTGATGAATGGGAGTTAGGCGTGTTGGTGAAAATAGCTAAAAAGGTAGACCTGACTGATTGCAATAATTACAGAAGCATAACACTTACGTCAGTTGTTATGAAAATATATAGTATGCTTATTTTTAAGAGAATGGAGAGAAATATTGATGAAAAGTTGAGAGATGAACAAGCAAGATTTAGAAAAGGTAGAAGTTGCACTAACCAAATTTTCATTTTGAGACATGTTGTACAGCAATTCGTAGAACATAGAAATCCCCTTTTGATGGTATTTGTGGACTATGAAAAAGCCTTTGATAGTATGCACCGGCCAATTTTGTGTAGAATTCTGCGTTATTATGGAATTCCTCTCAAATATGTAAATTTGATTAAGTCTGTTCATGAGCATGGCGAATGCAAAGTTAATGTTAATGGAGTCTTATCAAGAGAGTTTCCAGTGAAAAGCAGAGTACTCCAAGGGAATGTGTTTTCACCTATGATGTTTATCCTCCTCATGAACTTTGTAATGTGTAGAACAGTCGGAGATAGTGTAGAAGGATTGGACTGGATTGGTAATAGGAATTTAGCAGACATAGAGTATGCTGATGATGCTGTCCTTATTAGCAGAACACCACAGGATTTGCAATGCTTGCTTACCAGAATACATGAAATATCACACGAGGTGGGGCTGAAGATGAATAGAAGAAAGATAGATGATGATGAGAACGGAGTATGCAATGGAAGATGAAATATCATTGGAAGGAGAAAGGATTAATATGGTAGAATCATTTAAGTATTTAGGAACTATGATCTCAAATACAGGGTCTTTAGAATTAGAGTTTAGGGAAAGATTGAAGAAAGCAAATCAGACAATGGCTAGGTTAAGTAAAATTCGGAAATCAAATCGCCTGAAATTACATATAAAAATCAGACTTTAAATCAGTTTAGCGAGATCAAATCTATGGACATGAGTCATGGTATGACAATGAAACAATCTCCAATAGATTTAGTAGATTTGGGAATAAAGCCATCAGAAGGATATTGGGAGTTAAATGGCAGGACAGGATTAGAAATGAAACTATAAGATAGATTACTCGTGTACCATATGTGGATGGGATCATGATGATGGGTAGATGGAGATGATTTCAGCATGCTCTTCGCACTCCCCAAGAGAGAATAGTTCATCAAACTACGAACGGGGCTCCACAAGGCACTAGAAGAATTGGAAGACCCAGGCCTACATGGCTTAGGACTATAAAGCGCGAAGTAGATGATGAATGGAGAAGTATTTAATCAAAAGCTCGAGACAGAGACGACGGGCGAAATCTAACCGAGGCCCTTTGCGTCAATGGGCGTAAGAGATGATATATATATATATATATATATATATATATATATATATATATATGTGTGTGTGTGTGTGTGTGTGTGTATATGTATATATATATATATATATATATATGTATATATATATATATATATATATATATATATATATATATATAAAATATGGAGTCTAGAAAGGGACGTCATCTCTCCTAGAAGGTGTTTTTTAAGAATTAAAATTAGGCATATGTAGGAATTACCATGAATGGGAAATCCCTTAACAACTTAAGATTTGCAGATGACACCCAACTATTAAATGAATCATGGGAGGAATTGAAAAAGATATAAAGAATTTGAATAGAGGAAGGAGAAATGTAGGACTTACAATGAATATGAGTAAAACTGAGGTCATTTTCTATGGAAATGCAGAGACAATGAAATAAGGGTTGTAGACCAACCTCTAGAGATTGTTAATGAACATACGTAGTTAGGACAGGCAGTAATTGTTTCCCCACGACACGAGATAGAAATTACAAGAAGGATAGGAATGGTGTTGAGAGCATTTGGTGAATAAAATGAGGTTATGAAAACTAAAATGCCGCTTTCTGTAAAAATAAAGTGTTTAATGTGATTGTCCTACGGGTAGTAACTTACTAAAGCCTTAGATCATAAGCTAGTTACAACTCAAAGAGCTAAGGACATAGTAATGATGGTAATAACAATAAGAGACAGAAAAAACACCATGGATACGAGAGCAAACTAAAGTAGAGGATATTCTTACAACATGTAAGAAAAAGAAATGGACATGGACAGGACATATAAGATGGAGATTAAGAATAATAGAATGGGTCCCTAGAGATTGTAAAAGAACCAGGGGACCGAAGAGAAGACGATGGATTGACGAACTAAAAAGTTTGCAGCTGTGGACTGGCACAGAAAGACTATAAACATATGCAAGTAGAAGGACATGTCTGAGGCCATTTTTCTGCAATGGACTAGTAACAGCTGATGATATATTTATACAGTATATATATATATATATATATATATATATATATATATATATATATATATATCCATGTCGACAGGTAATGAAAAATAGGTACATGGGATTTTATCCCTTTATTATAAAAGGTTCGTGAATACAGCGATATAACTCTCAAGAGTACCATATTGTTCTTGTGAGCGCTCGAGTGGTAACTTTACCACTCGTAGGAAATAAGTGCGATGTTGCTCTATCAATATGCTCAATTTTTAAATTTTGTGGAAATCTCCACTGTGATGGATATATACTCTCACCATTAGGCTTACAACACGTCAGCTATCAGACTTGACACACGTCACATATAACAGAGTTCAGCGATCGCGCACAACAATTTATGACAGTCATAGTACTCTTATAAAGGTCATTTATCTCACTGTATAAAACACATGCTTCTACATATTTTTCATAGAAGGCTTGGATACTACCGCTAGAGCTATGGGATCCTTTGACTAGCTAGACAGTACTACATTGGATCCTTCTCTCTGGTTACGGTTCTTTCCCTTTGCCTACACATACACCGAATAGTCTGCCCTATTCTTTACAGATTCTCCTGTCCTCATACACCTGACAACACTGAGATTACCAAACAACACTTCTTCACCCCAGGGGTTAACTACTGCACTGTAATTGTTCAGTGGCCATTTTCCTCTTGACAAGGGTAGAAGAGAGACTAGCTGTGGTAAGCAGATCTTCTAGGAGTAGGACACTCCAAAATCAAACCATTGTTCTCTAGTCTTGAATAGTGCCATAGCCTCTGTACCATGGTCTTCCACTGTCTTGGGTTAGAGTTCTCTTGCTTGAGGGTACACTCGGGCACTAATTTCTCTTCCTCTTATTTTGTTAAAGTATTTATAGTTTATATAGGAAATATTTATTTTACTGTTGTTACTGTCCTTGAAATATTTTATTTTTCCTTTTTTCCTTTCCTCACTGGGCTATTTTCCCTGTTGGGGCCCCTGGGCTTATAGTATCCTGCTTTTCCAACTAGCAATTATTGATGATAATGATAATATATATATATTTTCATCTCCTACGCTTATTGACACAAAGGGCCTCTGTTAGATTTCACCAGCTGTCTCTATCTCTAGCTTTTAAATCAATACTTCTCCATTCATCATCTCCTTCGAGTTTTATAGTCTTCAGCCATGTAGGCCTGGGACTTCCAACTCTTTAGTGCTTTGTGGAACCCAGTTGAAAGTTTGGTGAGCTAATCTGTCTTGCGGAGTGCTAAGAGGTTGCCCAAACCATCTCCATCTACCCCTCCCCATGATCTCATCCACATAAGGCACTCGATTAATCTCTCTTATAGTTTCTTTTCTAATCCTGCCTTACCATTTAACTCCCAATATTCTTCTGAGGGCTTTGTTCTCAAATCTACAAAATTTCTTGGATGTTGTTTCATTGTCATACCACGACTCATGTCCATTCAGTAACTCTGTTCTCTCTAAGCTGATATATAACCGGATTTTTATATGTAATTTCAAGCGATTTGATTTCCAAATTTTACTTAAACTAGCCATTTTCTAATTTGCTTTTTTCAATCTTTCATGAAAATCAAATTCTAAAGATCCTGTGTAAAAGACCATAGTTCCTAATTGTTTAAAGGATTCCACCTCATTAATCCTTTCTCCTTCCAATGATATTTAATCTTCCATTGGCTATTTCGTTCTCATCATCTCTGTATTTCTTCTATATATCTCGAGCCCAACCTCATATGATATTTCATGCATTCTGATAAGCAGGTTTTGCAAGATTTGTGGTGTTCTGCTAATAAGGACAGTGTCATCAGCATTCTATACGTCTGCTAATTTCCTGTTACCAATCCTGACCAATCCTTCTCCACCATCCCCAACTGTTCTACGCATTACAAAATCCATAAGGTGGATAAACAATATAGATGACAACGCATTCCCTTGTAATAATCCACTGTCCACTAACATAAACTTTGCACTTGCTATGCATATGAAGAAACTTAATCAATTTACATATTTAAGAGAAATTCCACAAAAATAGGACTCTCCACAAAAATTGACCAGTGTACACTATCAAAGGCTTTTTCATAATCCACAAATGCCATTAAAAGTGGATTTCTATATTCTACACATTACTGTACATGTCTTAAAATGAAAATTTGGTCATTACAACTTCTATCTTTTCTAAATCCTGCGTGTTCATCTCTCAGCTTTTCATCAATTTTTCTCTCTAGTCTCTGTAGAGTGAACATACTAATTATCTTCATGACAACTGACGAAAGTGTGATGCCTCAGTAATTATTGCAATCATTCGGATCTCAATCTTTTTGCCATTTTCACCAGCACTCCTAACTCCCAGTCATCAAGTTTTGCTTCTTCACGCCACATTCTACAAAATAATTCTGTAAGTATTTTGGGAGTCACTTTATTTTCGTCCAGTATTATCTCAGCAGTTATTCCATCGTATCCAAGGGCTTTTCGTCTCTTTAGTTTTTCAATGATAGCTTCGACTTCCAACACACTGAATTAATTTATGGGCACATCAAGGTATTCCTCAGCTTCAGATATATTAATAAAATTATTCACTTCATATCTCCAATTCATGACCTCACTAAAGTGTTCCATCCAACTTTGCCTTTCTTTATCTTCTGCTGTTATAAACGATCCATTGCTCTTTTTTATGGGTATATCCTTCTTCTTCTTTGCCCCAGTAGAGATTTTATTAATAGTACTGTTAGCAATTCTTACACCATAGCCACTACCTGAATTCACAGCTTTGTCAGCCTCATCTGCTCTCCTGTCTAAATATTCTTTCCAGTCATTCCTGGCTTTTCTTTTGACATCACTATCAATACTGGAATACTTCAAGCTGTACCTTGTAATATATTGTTAATACTTCCTCGAACACTTTCAAGTCAATTTTGTCTTCTTTTTTTATGGTATCCCAAGTATAATTTGATATCCATGGTTTTCTCATTGTAAATGCATATCCCAAAAACTTCACTACCAACTGACTGATATATGTTCATAATATCACACGATTTTTCATTAATTGTGTGCTCTTCGTCTCTTAAAGTCTCTAAAACTTCGAAATGATTCCTACATTCAATTGCAAAGGTTTCTCTATGCTCATCTTCTTGAAGTTTAGTTGCATCGAACCTAGGTATTCTATCTACATTTCTGTTGGGTGCTCTCAGTTTTAATTTTAGTGTGACAACGAGGAGCTGGTGATCACTGCCAATATCTGCACCTCTATAACTTCTTACATTTCTCAGAGTCCTCTTTCTCTCTTTATTAATGGCTTTGTGATCTATTTGAATTTTGTAATTACCATATTTTCATGTCCATGTATATTTGTGGATGTCCTTGTGTTGGAAAAGAGTACCTCCAATAACAACATTGTTTATTGAACAAAAACTTTTAAAATGTGCCCCAGTTTCGTTTGCAACTTCCGCCAAGACCCCCAACACCTATTACATTCCCTATACCATGATTATTCCTTCCAACTTTAGCATTGAAGTCACCCATCATAATTTTCATATCTCTCTTTGGGATTTCATCTGTTATACTCAGCAGTTCTTCATAGTATTCATCTTTCCTTTCTTTAGGGGAATAAATAATACTCGTATTGCACTGCTTTGATTTAAACTTTGGGAGTAACAATCTACTATTTACATCTCTCCATTCCATTAATGCCTTTTCTGCTCTTGGTATCATCATCATTCCTACACCTCTTCCAACTCCATCTGTTCTTCATGATTAATTATATTTATTGCCTTACACCTTGTTTCAGTCAAGGCCAAGATATCCAGACTATATTTCATAAAAATCCTCATCTCCTCCTACGCCTATTGATGCATAGGGCCTCAGTTACATTTCGCTAGTCGTCTCTATCTTGAGCTTTTAATTCAATACTTTTCCATTCATCATCTCCTACTTTGTGCTTCATAGTCCTCAGCTATGTAGGCCTGGGTCTACCAACTCTTCTAGTCATTTGTGGAGCCCAGCTGATCGTTTGGTGAACTAATCTCTCTTGGGGAGTGTGAAGAGTATGCTGAAACCATCTCCATCTACCCATCATCATGATCTCATCCACATATGGCACTCAAGTAATCTTATAGTTTCATTTCTAATCATGTCCTGCCATTCAACTCCCAATATCCTTCTGAGGGCTTTGTTCTCGAATCTACTAAATTTATACGAGATTGTTTCATTGTCATACCATGACTCATGTCCATAGATCTGATCTCACTGATCTCACTAAACGGATATATAGTTTGATTTTTATAAGTAATTTCAGACGATTTTATTTCCAAATTTTATTTAGCCCAGCCATTGTCTAATTTGCTTTATTCAATCTGTAACTAAACTCTAATTCTAAAGACACTCTATTGGAGATCTTAGTTCCTAAATGCTTAAATGATTCTACCTCATTAATCCTTTCTCCTTCCAATGATATTTCATCTTCCATTGCATAATCCATTCTCATTGTATCTGTTTTTCTTCTATTTATCTTCAGCCCAACCTCGTGTGATGTTTCAAGCATTCTGGTAAGCAAGCATTGCAAATTTTGTGGTGTTCTGCTAAATTCCTATCACCAATCGAGTTCAGTCCTTCTCCACCATCTCTGACTGTTCTACGCATTACAAAATACATAAGGAAGATAAACTTTATAGGTGATAACACATTCCTGGAGTACTCCGCTGTTCACTGGAAATTCATTTGATAAGAAGACTATAAACATCAACTTTGCACTTGCTATGCTCATGAACAGACCTAATCAAATTTACATATATATAGGAGGAATTCCATGATAACGCAGGGTTCTCCACAAAATTGGCCGGTGCACACTATCAAAGGCTTTTTCATAGTCCACAAAAGCCATCAAAAGTGGATTTCTATATTCTATGCATTACTGTACAACATGTCTCAAAATGAAAATTTGGTCAGTGTAACTTATACCTTTTCTAAATCCAGCTTGTTCATCTCTCAGCTATTCATCAATCTTTCTCTCCAGTCTCTTTAGAATAAGCATACTACATTATATATTTTCATAAAAACTGACGTAAGTGTTATGCCTCTGTAATTATTGCAATCAGTCAGATCTCCATTTTTTTGCTATTTTCACCACCACTCCTAACTTCCATTCATCAGGTTTTGCCTCTTTGTGCCACATTCTGCAAAAAAAAACTAGTAAGTAGTCCGGGAGTCACTTCATTTTCGGCCAGTATCATCACAGCAGTTATTCCATTGTATCCAGGGGCTTGCCATCAATAGTTTTTTTTACAAGAGCTTCGACTTCAAACACACTGAATTCATTCATGGCCACATCAAGGTCTTCATCAACTTCGGGTATATCAATCGGATTATTCCCTTCCTATCTCTTATTCATAACCTCACTAAAGTGTTCCATCCAACGTTGTCTTTCTTCATCTTCTGTTGGTATAACAGAACCATCTCTCTTTTTGATGGGTATATGCTTCTTCTTCTTTTCCCCAGTCGAGATTTCATTAATAATTCTATGAGCGATTCTTACACCATAGCCACTACCTGAATTCACAGCTTTGTCATCCTCATCTGCTGCACTGTCTAAGTATTCTCTCCAATCATTCATGGATTTTCTTTTGACCTCACTGTCAATACTTGAATACTTAGCATGCTCTACCTTGCAATTTTCATTACTTCCTCGAATACTTTCAACAATCAATTTCTGTGTTTGTCTCCTTTTCATAGTACCCAAGTATCATTTGATATCCATGGCTTTCTCCTTGTAACTGCGTGTCCCAAGACACCACTACTAACTGACTGATGTATGTTCTTAATATCACACCATTCTTCGTTAATTGTCTGTTCTCCGTTTCTTAAAGTCTCTAAGACAGCAAATCGACTCCTACATTCAATTGCAAATGTTTCTCTGTGCTCTTCTTCTAAAAGCTTACCTGTATCAAACCTACGTATACTATCCATTTTTCTGTTGGGTGTTTTCAGTTTTAATTTCAGTGTGGCAATGAGGAGCTGGAGATCACTACCAATATCTGCACCTCTATAGCTTCTTACATTTCTCAGAGTCCTGCTTTTCTCTTTATTAATGGCAATGTGATCTATCTGATTTTTGTAATAGCCACATGGTGAAGACCATGTTTATTTGTGGATGTTCTTGTGTTGAAAAAGAGTACTTCCAATGACAAGATCGTTTGCTGAATAGAAACTTATGAAATGTGCTCCATTTTCATTTGCAACTTCGCCAAGACCCTCAACACCCTTCACATTCTCTATCCCTTGATTATTTCTTCCCACTTTAGCCTTGAAGACGCCAATCGCAATTTTCATATCTCTCTTAGGGAGCTGCTCTATTATCCTCTGCAGTTCTTCATAGTATTCATCTTTCCTTTCTTCAGGGGAATCATTTGTTGGGGCATAGCAAACTGTAATACTCAAATTGCACTGCTTTGATTTGAACTTTACTAGTAGCAACCTACTATTTACAGCTCTCCACTCGGTTAATGCCTTTTTCTCCTCTTGTTGTCATCATCATTGGTACCCCTTCTCTTCCAACTCCATCTGATCATCCTGAGTAGATATATATATATATATATATATATATATATATATATATATATATTACCCTGGTATAAAGTTTCCTTACCAATCCCCTTACAACGTGTTTCACTTAGGGCCAAGATATCGAAACTATATTTCATAAATTCACTCTCCTCTTGCTGTAACTTCCCAATCTGATTCATGGTTCTAACATTCCAATTACCTATTTTCAATTTTCCTATAGTATTTATAAACTGGTAGATTCTTAGCACCCCATGACTGACTGAATCCTTAGAGGATTCATAGGCAAGATACATCAAAGGATAACCAGTTCATGAGAATTATATATATATATATATATATATATATATATATATATACATATATATATCTATATATATGTATATATATTATTTCTTGCTAAGTTACAATCCAAGTTTGAAAAGCAGGATGCTATAAGGCCAGGGGCTCCAACAGGGAAAATAGCCTAGTGAGGAAAGAAAACAAGGAAAAATAAATTACTTTTTAAAAGAGCAACAAAATCAAAATTACTATTTTTATATAAACTATAAAAACTTTAAAAAAACAAGAGGAAGAGAAATAAGATAGAATAGTGTGCCCGAGTGTACCCTCAAGCAAGAGAACTCTAACCCCACACAGTTAAAGACCATGGTACAGAGGCTATGGCACTACCCAAGACTAGAGTATATACATACTTGTATGTGAGTGTATGCATGTATGTATGTACTGTATGTATGCATCCATATTTAATGTGTGTATATATATTCGTACTTGCATAAATATTGTATGTATATGTTTTATACATGTTTATTGATATTTATAGTATCTATGTGTGTATAACTGTATTTAACGGGAATGAAAGATGGAAACGTAACAGAAGGCACTTTAGAATATAAGAAGCAATGAATGCTAATGTGTATAGCAGAAAAAATAAACATCACTAGTTGGTATTTTGAAGTAAATATCACGAGTCATGGTAGGATGACTCAAAGAGCAAATAACAGAATTAGTGGAATAACAAAGGCAGTGGGAAGCTTTGCATTGAAGAGGAGAGGAGAGGCTTTGGAAGCGAGAGCTGTAATGGAGGCAAGGCTTTTAGAGTAACTTGTTTTTATGGGGGGAAAGGTTTTGATTTCATGAGCAGATGAATATTATCTGTTTATTTAATTAAAATTTAAGACGATGGCGAAGGGAAAATCTTGTTGATACGGCAATGCTCTATATGATAGACATGGATTAAATAATCATACAATGATATTTGATTTTAGGTCAAATGGAAGTAAACTTATTTGCAAGTTATGTCGGAAAGAGTGTATAAAGTGGTTTAATGTGAGAGTTTAAAGGTCATTCATTAATGGCAGAGGCAAAGGACAGTTACAATATATAATTTAATGCCATTTATTTCTAGGGCAAATAGATATTTACGCCCGTTTGTTTCGAAACCTAGATCCTATGGTATTTGAATGAAATTTAGATTTGTAAGTGTGTGCAGTGCATCTCTCGAAAAGGCCGATAGAAGTTGTTTCTAAAGTTATATGCAGTAAGTAGTAATCGGGGAGTGTTTAAGATTTAAAGGCCGCTCATGGATGTTAGAGGCGATTGCCTTATCAAGTAGGAGTCCTAGAGACTGACCTTATATACATATGATGAGCGCCCAAGCCCCCTCTCCACCCAAGCTAGGACCAGGGATGGTCAGACAAAGGCTGCTGATGACTCAGCAGGTAGATCTATATGTTACCCCAAACTCCCCCTCTCCTTAGCTCACAAGGATGGTGAGGTTGCAGTGACCAAAGGAACTAATGAGTTAGGGCTATGTCTGGGTGATGGGGATGTACAGCAAGGGCTGAAGGGTCGCTGCAAAGATTCTTTAGTAATATCTACAGTGCACAGCAGGAGGTGGTTTAAAATTCGTTCATGAATGGTAAAGGCAAAGTATAGGACAATGCCCTAGAGACTGAAAATATACACATATGATCATCACCTAACGCCCCTCTCCACACATGCTTGGACCAGGGAGGTCCAGTCAGTGGCTGTTGATGACTAAGTAGGTAGATCTGTATGTTCCCACAAACCAGCCATTTCTATCTCACAAGGATAGTGAGGTTGAAGACATTACTGTACAACAGATTTCCAAGCAAGAACGTTTCCAGTAGGCTACCACAACTCTACAAAGCGGTATTGGTTTGTCATATACAGAGAAAGAGAAAGGGATGTTGCTATGAAAAAAATATGTAAATCAGATCAACAAAAGGTAGAAGCCTCAGAACTAAACCACCCCAATGTTAAATCAATGTGAGATTCTTACGGCTACAAAATTTATGTGAGCAGTGCAGAGTATTCAAGGCTTCTGCTAAGGTGTATTAAAGGTCGGTGAAACTGGATTTTTAACCTTATGAGTAAATGACTCTTACAGGCCAGTCAAAAGGGATAACTACCAAAACTTATTAATTCTGGATCTATATTGGGACGTTCAGCTTTATGTTGAACAAACGATGAGAGTAGGTGGCCATATCCATAGTAGGAAAGTATACTTCAATTTCTTAATTCTTATGTTTTGGTATTTTTACGTAATTATATTTTTTTCCTGTGTAGGAGTCCAGATATAACTGGGTAGTTATCACACACCTGGCTTATCGTGCAGTGGTTTGGGATGGTCATATATTAAGTATACCTACATATATTGGGCGTTAAATGGCAGGACAGAATCAGAAATGAAACTATAAGAGAGATTACTCGAGTGCCATATGTGGATTAGATCATGATGAGGGGTAAAAGGAGATGGATTGGGCATGCTCTTCGCACTCCCCAAGAAGGATTAGTACACCAAACATTTAACTGGGCTCCACAAGGCACTAGAAGAGTTGGAAGACCCAGGCCTACATGACTGAGGACTATGAACTATGAAGTAGATGACGAATGGAGAAGTAATGAATTAAAGGCTCAAGATAGAGACGACTGGCTCTTTGTGTTAATAGGTGTAGGAGGAGATGATGATGATGATGACGTACATCGCGATGAGAAGTAGATGCCTTCATAATGAAGGTTTTAAGTGCATATTTAAGCGTTAACGTATCTTGTTTTAGTTCTAATTTCATCTGAAGAGATACTCATCAGAACGTCTGCCGGATAAACAGCCCAAACCCCCTTCTTGGAGCCCAAACAGGAGTAACCTGCCCAGTAAACAGTTTAAACTATTTCCCTGAGGTGGGATTGTATGTGCTGTCCGAGCGAATGCAAGGCTAAGACGTCACTATAGGAGGGTTTTGCAGTTGTTCATTATGAAAATAAATATTGAAAGGAAAAATTGGTTGTGAAAGAAAGGAGAAATAGACTAGACAACTTACTGGCAACTCTATATATAAATCATCCCACAGTTTTGTGAATTGTTTATTTTTCATCCTTGATGTAATAGCATTAACACAATCATTGGTCAAGTGCAGAGCTCCACTGAGAGATGCAGTGGAATTCAAATGAATGTTCATCATAGAAAAAAAAATAAGATCGACCCATTAATTCATTCAGAAGTTTTTATTCCCGTGGGCGAGGACTTTGGTAATTTTCATCAACTCGCTAAAACTCTATTGTTTCAAATTTCGGAACTCTATCGTCGAATTTATACAAGATCCAATTCTTGAAAGCATTAGTAATGATAATAAAGGTAAGGTTACAATAATTGTATTTCTAGTCATAAAAATACTAATATTGATAATAGTATTAACAATGTGTGATGTCACCATGGTTGTTCAATTTGTTTGTTATTGTAATGTAATAGAATTGAATGCTCGAGTCCATGGTCAAGGATTGAAACTGATAGATAAGAGTGATCATGAGTGTCATGTGAATCTTGGTTTTTTACGGATGATACTGTCTTGGTTGCAGACTTGGAGGAGAGGCTGCGTCGAATAATGACAGAGTTTGGAAGGGTGAGAGAAGGAAGTTGTGGAGTTTCTCTTCCTCTTGTTCTGTTAAAGTTTTTATATTTTAAATAGGAAATATTTATTTTAATATTGTTACTATTCCTAAAATGTTCTATTTTTCCTTATCTCCTTATTTCCTTATTTCCTTTCCTCACTGGGCTATTTTCCCTGTTGGGGCCCCTGGGCTTATAGCATCCTGCTTTTCCAACTAGGGTTGTAGCTTAGCATTTAATAATAATAATAATAAGAGTAAGGTTGTATGGTGCACTAGAAGGCAGGGGGTTGCTAGATTGAATTTTATCTTGAATGGAGAGTTACTTGAGGAAGTAAATCAGTTGAAGTACTTGGGTTCTGTTGTTGCTGCAAATAGTGGAGTGGTAAAGAATAAAGGGTTAGCATGAATGTAAAGAGAGTTATGTAGGAGAAAGTGATTCTACCAACTGTAATGTATGGATCAGAGTTGTGGGGAATGAAAGTGATGGAGAGACAGAAATTGAATGTGTTTGAGATGAAGTGTCTGAGGAGTATTACTGGTGTATCTCAATTGGATAGGGTTAGCAATGAAGTAGCGAGGGTGAGAACGAGTGTGAGAAATGAATTAGCAGCCAGAGTGGATATGAATGTGGTTTGGCCATGTAGAGAGGATGGAAAATGGTCATCTGCTAAAGAAGGTGATGAATGTAGGAGTTCCTGGAAGAAGTGCAATAGGAAGGCCAAGATTTGGGTAGATGGACGGAGTGATGAAAGCACCAGGTAACAGGAGGATAGATTTGAGATAGGTAAAAGAGCATGCTAGGAATAGAAATTAATGGCGAGTGATTGTGACAAAGTTCCGATGGACCCTGTTGTTACCTCGGTTCACCTTGGTAACCGTTAAGTTAGTGGCAATAAGGGGGTCAACAAATGAAGCTTCATTTGTGGTGGAAAACGATTGAGGTTGGGCTTTGGCACCCTAGTAGTACCATCGAAACTCAGCTGAGTCTCGTTAAGCAAAGAGGAACAAAGAGTTTTTTTTTTTTTTTGGTCAGGTACCTCTAAAAATTGGGGAAGTGCCATTGCATTAGGTTTTAATTAAAGGTCGCTTATAAATGGAGTGTCATGGGTTAGAAAATGCATGAGAGACCGACCTTATATACAGATGACAGCGCCTAAGACCCCTCTCCATCAGGCTAGAACCAAGGAGGGCCAGGCAATGGCTGCTGATGCTTCAGCGAGCTTCAGCGGGCCTCGAACCCCTGTCCGACATATTGCCAAGCTGGGATGTTTCCAATAGGCTGCTACAACACTTAAGAATTCTATGAGCTCTTTAATTTTTTTGCATAATGTTTACTAATAGAGAATAATAATAATAATAATAATAATAATAATAATAATAATAATAACAACAACTTGAAAATATCACGCATGAGAGAAGTAAAATTAAAATAATAAAAGAACTCCACACTCAAAGGTTGAAGAACATCGCTCGGTTCAGTTAGGGAGCCGTTGCAAAGGATAAGCCTCGACCACGCAACTGAATGCAGACTTATCACATCAAAGAGAATCGTCACGAGCAGTCTGTTTCATGCGCACAGCCAATAATGCAAATGAAATGTTTTTATTCGGTTTCGTTTGGGTGTCGTTCTCGTTTAATAAATAGTGGTATGAGCCACAGCTTCTGATTTATTGAGATGGCAGGTTTTATATATATATATATATATATATATATATATATATATATATATATATATATATATATATATATATATATATATATATATATATATATTGGTCATGATGAGCTCTCCCCATCCGTCGGACATGGGGAGGGGGAATAGTCGTACCCTGGTGACATACCTAACTAAATATTTAACCGTCAGTTATGACGGGTTGCGTACACTAATATGTTTACTGTATGTATGGTCAGTGTCTTGGACATTACCCTATCCCTTGCCGCTGCAATTATGAGCGACCTTTGAACCTTTAAATTCCATTGGGTAATTGGTCTATATATATATATATATATATATATATATATATATATATATATATATATATATATATATATATATATATATATATAGATGTATATATATGTATATATATATGTGCAGAAGAACCACGGGGAAAATGAAAATACGAAATATACGATTAAGTCCTGACTAGTTTCGGGATACTTCATCAGAGGACTGATCAGTCCTCTGAAGAAGTATCACGAAACTAGTCCGGACTTATCGTATATTTCGTATTTTCATTTTCCCCGTGGTTCTTCTGCACATATATATATACATATATATACATATATATATATATATATATATATATATATATATATATATATATATATATATGTGTGTGTATTTGTGTGTATATATAAAAAGCGTGAAAGCTATTTCGTGGATATCTGAACGTGACAGAATTGTTAAAACTGAACTTTGGCGACACCACCAAGCAATTTTCATTCTGTTGATTCTGGCATAGTTTTCAGGAAAACAAAACACCAATAAAACTCCTCTAGGTTCGTTTCGTTCTTGTTTTGTCTCAAACAAGAGGATCGTATAGAGAGAGAGAGAGAGAGAGAGAGAGAGAGAGAGAGAGAGAGAGAGAGAGAGAGATGTAGTATCTTGACTTACGGCTGTCTTAGAACGGTTTCTTTTTTAAGCCAAGTAAACACTATTTTTGAACTTCTGTATTGCGTATATATATATATATATATATATATATATATATATATATATATATATATATATATTATATATATATACTGTATAAGTTATATATATATATATATATATATATATATATATATATATATATATAGATATACTGTATATATATACACACACCCAAGATTTTGTTAAGGACTGAATAAGTTTGACTTTTAATGCATATGTAGGAAGCTATGCACTTACAAATAAAGAAGGGTGCCCTATTTGTTTTCTTCAACACTGCAACCGTCATCAGTCGCAACATTAAAAAGTTGTTGAATGTAAAAAGCTAATTCCAACTGTGTTTTCAATCCGTTGTTATATCAACTGTTTTTATGTTAATGTTAACGTTATGGACAAAAATTGTTGAACGTGAACATGCAGTTGTCACCCTTACGTGACCCCTTTGTGGCCTATAAATACATGTGTTGTCTCTAAATAAAGGTAGTAGGTTGGTCAGGTCACCAGCCACCCGTTTAGATAGTACTTCTTGAGAGTTATTGGGTCCTTTAAGTGGCCGTCTATGTACTTACTACTTTGGATCTCTCTCCTTAGTTACGGCTAAATTTTTCTTTTCCTCCACATACAATGAATAGTCTGGCCTACTCTTTTTACATTCTCCTTTGTCATGCACCTGACAACACTGAGATTACCAAACAAATTTTCTTCGCCCAACGGGTTAGTTACTGCACTGTAATTGTTCAGTGAACTTTCCTCTTGGTAAGAGTAGAGGGGACTTTATCTATGGTAACCAGCTCTTCTCGAAAAAGGAAACTCCAAAATCAAACCATTATTATTATTATTACTATCCAAGCTACAACCCTAGTTGAAAAGCAAGATGCTACAAGCCCAGGGGCTCCAACAGGGAAAAATAGCCCAGTGAGGAAAGGAAATAAGGAAATAAACGAGGAGAACAAATTAACAATAAATCATTCTATAATAAGTAACAACGTCAAAACAGACATGTCATATATAAACAATTAACAACATCAAAAACAAATATGTCATCAATAAACTATAAAAAGACTCATGTCCGCCTGGTCAACAAAAAAGCATTTGCTCCAACTTTGAACTTTTGAAGTTCTACTGATTCAACCACCCGATTAGGAAGATCATTCCACAACTTGGTAACAGCTGGAATAAAACTTCTAGAGTACTGCGTAGTATTGAGCTTCGTGATGGAGAAGGCCTGGCTATTAGAATTAACTGCCTGCCTAGTATTACGAACAGGATAGAATTGTCCAGGGAGATCTGAATGTAAAGGATGGTCAGAGTTATGAAAAATTTTATGCAACATGCATAATGAACTAATTGAACGACGGTGCCAGAGATTAATATCTAGATCAGGAATAAGAAATTTAATAGACCGTAAGTTTCTGTCCAACAAATTAAGATGAGAATCAGCAGCTGAAGACCAGACAGGAGAACAATACTCAAAACAAGGTAGAATGAAAGAATTAAAACACTTCTTCAGAATAGATTGATCACCGAAAATCTTGAAAGACTTTCTCAATAAGCCTATTTTTTGTGCAATTGAAGAAGACACAGACCTTATATGTTCCTCAAAAGTAAATTTACTGTCGAGAATCACACCTAAAATTTTGAAAGAGTCATACATATTTAAAGAAACATTATCAATACTGAGATCCGGATGTTGAGGAGCCACCGTCCTTGACCTACTTACAATCATACTTTGAGTTTTGTTAGGATTCAACTTCATACCCCATAATTTGCACCATGCACTAATTCTAGCTAAATCTCTTTTAAGGGATTCACCAACCCTAGATCTACATTCAGGGGATGGAATTGATGCAAAGAGAGTAGCATCATCTGCATATGCAACAAGCTTGTTTTCTAGGCCAAACCACATGTCATGTGTATATAGTATGAAAAGTAATGGGCCAAGAACACTACCCTGTGGAACACCGGATATCACATTCCTATATTCACTATGGTGCCCATCAACAACAACTCTTTGAGATCTATTACTTAAAAAATCAATAATAATGCTGAGAAACGACCCACCAACTCCCAACTGTTTCAGTTTGAAAACAAGGGCCTCATGATTAACACGGTCAAAGGCAGCACTAAAATCAAGGCCAATCATACGAACTTCCCGACCACAATCAAGGGATTTCTGTACAACATTGGAGATTGTAAGAAGGGCATCACATGCTCCAAGGCCTTTACGAAAACCAAATTGCAAACTAGGGAGTAGATGATTACCTTCAGCAAACCTATTAAGACGTTTTGCCAGAAGACGTTCAAAAACTTTAGATAATATGGGAGTTATGGAAATTGGGCGGTAATCAGTGGGACTTGAGCTACCACAAACACATTTACATAGAGGAGTAACATTACCAATTCTCCAACTAGTGCTAAAAGCTCCTCTTCTTGCTAACGTGCGCAAAATAACAGATAACTTTGGAGCTAAGAAATCTTCTGTCTTTATAAAAAACAAAGGAAAAATACCATTTGCGTCTACACCTCCATAAGCATCAAGGTCCACCAACAGAGCTTTAATCTCACGAGATCGAAAAGCTAAACTAGTTAATTTAGCCTCAGGAAAACAGGAATGAGGAAGTTCAAGTTTTTCATTACTCTGTTTACTGTCAAAAACATCAGCCAAAAGGGTTGCCTTTTCCTTTGGACAGTGAGTGACTGAGCCATCTGGTTTAAGTAAAGGAGGAACTGTTGCATTTACACCAAAGAGTGCAGATTTAAGGGTAGACCACCATTTATGTTCCTGAGTTGTACCAGAAAGTGTTTCTTTTATGGTTAAATTGTACTCCTTTTCAGTTGAGGCATAAACTCTCTGAGTAAAAGCTTGAAGCTGAGTATAGTTGTTCCAGGTCAAATCTGATCTGTTACCCTTCCAAAGATGATAGGCCTCCTGTTTCTCCAAATAAGCACGTCTACAATCATCATTGAACCACGGTTTGTCCTTCACTCGGTACCTTAGCACACGAGAAGGGATACGCCTATCAATTATGTTGACTAGATTCTCATTCAAAGGGACAACAGGATCTACACTATTATATAATTGTGACCAATTCAAGCACAAAAGATCATGTAAAATCTCATTCCAGTCTGCTTGGGATTTCATATAAATTTTACAAGAATATGATATATCAGGGACAGGCTGCTCAGTCTTCACTAATAATGAAATCAAGGCATGATCAGATGTCCCGACTGGAGAACCAACCTTACTAGTTATAACGCCAGGGGAGTCAGTGTATACGAGGTCCAAGTAATTACCAGACCTGTGAGTAGCTTCATTTATGATTTGCTCACAGACTGATTCAGAGGCAAAGTCTAAAGCTCTTAAGCCATGGCGATCGGTAGGAGAGATAGAACTTAACCACTCCCTATGGTGAGCATTAAAATCACCAACAAAGACAAAAGAAGCCTTTCTATCATCTTCTTGTATCTTAGCCATAATGGTAAGAAGACAATCGAAGATAGAATCATGTATGTCTGGATTCCGGTAGATCGAACACAAATAAAAATTGTTATGCCTGCCACAAACTTTTATTACCTGAATCTCATGACATCCACATTGATAGCAGGACTTATGAGAAGCAGGGTACTCGGTCCTAATATACACCGCCATTCCCCTGGCCCTAGGGATGGCATCACGTTTCAACATTATTGGCTTCTTAAAACCAGTTATAAGGCTCTCAGATGAGTGCCTCATATTAGAAACCAAGTTTCTGAGCACAAAAGAATATCATACTGTCTGGACGCAACTGTAAGGTCTTGGATATTTGCATGAGGACCACGAATATTGCAATACAGAAGACGACATTGACGAAATCTAGGACGTACTGGTCCCGGATTTCACTCAATGTCTCCAGACAGCATAAGAATTAATAGAAATAAAAAAGAGACATCATACTTAAAAAATAGATTAACAAGAATTATAACAAAAACAATACGTACAGAATTATAAACAAAGTGATTGATGATACCCATAGACTATAGTAAAAATTCGGAAAAACTGGTCAACATGGAGGAGCCGATACACCATGCAAGGCTAAATACCCTCCAGGATAGCCACTTCAACTATTCTTTGGTAGCGCCATAGTCTCTCTACCAAGGTCTTCCACAGTCTTGGGGTAGAGTTCTCCTGCTTGAGGGTTCTCTTAGGCATACTATTCTATCTCATTTTTCTTGCTCTTTCTTTGAATTTTTAAAAGTTTATGTATGAAAGATTTGTTTTAATGTTGTTATTGTTCTCAAGAAATTTTAGTATTAATTGTTCATTACTTTTCTTGTTCTTTATTTATTTCCTTATTTCCTTTCCTAACTGGGTTATTTATCCCTGTTGGAGCCCTTGAACTTATAGCCTCCTGCTTTTTCAACTAGGGTTTTAGCTTAGCTAATAATAATAATGATAATAGTCTTTGTATCAATTCGTCTTTCGCTCAACTAATCCGCCTCTCAGCTCATCGCTTCGTCTGCCGTCTCCTTCGACGGTGACCACCACCGACCCCAACTTATCTGTCCATGCTGCCACAGGGAGGCTCCTTCCCTTCACCAATAGAGATACTTTTGCCGGGTTTAATCATGAAGAGATTAATTTCTGTATCAAGGGCGTGACCCACTCAAGCAGCAAAGTGTACTACGTTCTCTCTGCAATCCTCTGTGACACCTTTCCAGAAATCTCCGACTGACTTTATGAACTAATGGACACCTCCATACAGTATGATGACCTGAAATCATTCCTTCTATAGTAGTTTTTACTGTCACCAGCCGACGGTGAAGCTAAGATTTTTCATTCTCTCATTAACCAATGGGGATTAACAGGTGTCAGTGACCCTCAGGGAAATGATCAGTATTGCTCGCCTTCCCGTTGCTACAGATGATTCATCTCGTTAAGTGAACCTCTTTTGTATTCTTTGGGCACAATGCCTACCAGAACCAGCGCAAACTGCACTTCGTAATGTCAACACCCTTATGGACAACCACTTCCCCACTGTCAAGTACAACTCCATTCCTAACGAATTGGACAGCCATACAACCCCAATGGAAGCGGAGGGGAATCCTGTGGAACATCGACACCCACCTTGTGACATGACTGGGCAGTGACGAAGCCACCCACCACCCACCTATACTGTCCCATACCCGTTCTCCAACCGACGTCCTTAATAGCCTCTGGATGATATCCCTCGTCCTGAGTTTGGCTACAACCACTCCGGAGTTTGGTCTGCTGCTAAGAAATGTGCTACTGGATGTCAATGCTCAATAAATGTTAAAGTAGGCCATCACCTGTGGCAGTGAAATTTCCATTAACACTTCCCTTCCTTTTGAATGATTCAAGATCTAATGTGTGCTTTCAGGTACATGCTGGTGCCTTTCATCCCCTTCTGCCATAAGGGGGCGGTTATTCTAAGACTGCTGATGTCTGCCTCGAGGCTGTCAATGGATCTGCTATCCTTACCCACTGTTACATGACACGGAGACTGTCGTTTGAAGGTTCCTATTAGCGATGGAATTTTATTGTTGCCTACATCACACTGCCTCTCATTGGTGCTGATTTCCTCGCCCATTTCCACCTTGAGATGCTACCACTATAGAGAGTTATGGGGTCCTTTGACTGGCAACACAGTACTATATTGGATCCTTCCCTCTGGTTACGGTTCACTTTCCCTTTGCTTACACATGCACTGAATAGTCTTGCCTATTCTTTACAGATTTTCGTGTCCTCATACATCTGACAACACTTCTTCTTCTTCTTCTTCTTCTTTGTCTACATGAAAAATTAGCCAAAACAACTATGGTCATTGAGTATAATCAGAATGAAATTAATACATCTAACAACACTAAGATTACCAAATAATTCTTTTTCACCCAAGGGGTTAACTACTGCACTCTAATTATTCAGTGGCTACTTTCCTCTTGGTAAGGGTAGAAGGGACTCTTTAGCTATGGTAAGCAGCTCTTCTAGGAGGACACTCCAAAATCAAACCATTGTTCTCTAGTCTTGGGTAGTGCCATAGCCTCTGTACCATGGTCTTCCACTGTCTTGGGTTAGAGTTCTCTTGCTTGAAGGTACACTCTGGCACACTAATCTATCTTATTTCTCTTCCTCTGGCTTTATTAAAGTTTTTATAGTTTATATGGGAAATATATATTTCACTGTTGTTACTGTTCCTAAAACATTTTAATTTTCCTTATTTCCTTTCGTCACTGGGCTATTTTCCCTGTTGGGGCCCCTGGGATTATAGAATCCTGTTTTTAAAACTAGGGTTGTAGCTTAGCAAGTAATAATAATAATAATGACCATATCACATGCCCACAGATGCCTACACCCACCTCCCTTTATATCCCTAGGTCTTTCATACAGAACTATGCCAAACACCCACGTTTCCTGCCAAGCACAATATCTATCCTTATATAAAGGCAATGGTGTCCCCAGTGTTTGCTAAATTCAGATGTTTTGCCCCAGACCATTTGGCAGCTGCTAAATGTACATTTGCCAAAATAGAAGAAAGGAGCCTTTTTCAAAGTGTCTCAAGCCTATGATTGTCTCCCCTATACATCGTCATGAAGAAGGATGGATCCATATGCCTTTGTGGGATTACAGGCAGATGGAACCAGACCACTACTCCCTCCCCAACATCGGTGATATCACCACCTACCTTCACAGTCCTAATGTATTTTTGACTCTACCTCCTGAAGGGGTATTGTAAGGTACCCATGGACCCAGAAGACATCACCAATATTGCCATCACCTTTAGCACGTATACTTATAATTACTCCTGCTTTGGCCTTTGTATTCCAGAGGACACATTTTAGCAGCTTATGGATGGCATCTTATGGGATCTCTCCTTCTGTGTATGTTATATAGATGACATATTGATATTCTCCCTCATCCAAAGGGGATCTACATCATCTAAGAATCTTTCTTGACCTCCTGCAGCAGAATGACCTTGTAATCAGGTTCGACAAGTGTGACTTTTGTGGCAAGGAAGTGGCAGTCTTGGACATTGCATCACTTCTGAGGGCATTCATGACATTCTTGTGTCATCACATCACTCCTTAGGGCATTTGTCCCATCCCTGAGAAAGTATCAGTAAAGAAGTTCCACACGCCAACAACTGTCAGAGCGCAACAGGAATTTTTGAACATGATGAAATACTATCATTGGTTCTTGTCAACCATCGCCGCCTCTCTCACCCCCCCCCCCTCTACAATTCCCTCAAGGGCAAGCCAAAAAGCTGAAGTGGTGCCTCCTCCAGAAGGTGACCTTCGTCATTGCAAAGAAAGCCCTGTCAACTGCTACTGCGCTCACCTTTCCCACATCAACTACACCCCTCCTACTTTCCATCAATGCCAGTGACATCGTTTTACGGGCAGTATTCGACCAAAGATCAACATATCACTTTGCCCACGGGCTTTCATCAGTAAAAAACTTTTCATGGCAGTCTCCGGCTACTCTACCTTTTATCTTGAACTAATTGGCTGTCCGTCACTTCCTTCACTTCTTAGAGGGGATCACCCTAAATCAGACTACCACTTACAACCCTACAGCTAATGTAATGATAAAACGTTTCCATCGTACCCTCAAAGCAGCTTTGATGTTCTGCTGCAATGACTCCTGGTGGTTTCCACAATTTCCCTGAAGCCTCCTCGGTCTCCAGACTACTCCCAAATAAATCATGCATGTCTCACACCATAGATGTCTCACTGGCTGAAATGGTATACAGCGATCTGTTGGTCCTTCTAGTGATAGTTTTTTCTGCCCGGCATCTCCTCTGATGATCTCCAGCGTCTATGTCATGTTGTGGGGAAATATTCCACCGGCTGTCTGACTTACAAGCCCCCAGCAAAGCAGCACATAGCAAAAGACTTACATACCACAACACAAGTCTTTGTGCACACCAATGCTTGCAAGCCATCGCTTATGTCATAATATATGGGCTCATTCCTTGTCAAGTGTTGTACTCTATAACCTTTCCTCCTCAACATTCGTGGTAAAGAGGATTTTGAATCACTATTGACCACCTAAAACTCTCTAGAGTAGGTCGCCCTCATTCAAATCCTTGTGTTCTGTAGGTGGGGGCTGGGGAGCCATGTAATACACGCGCAGCAAGCAATACACATACAAATAAAGAAGGATGACCTCTCTACGTGTATTTCAAAAATGCAATCGTCATCAGACTCTACGTAAAAAAATAGTTAAATGCAACAAGGTAATTTCAACTTTATTATCATTCCGTTATGTTATCTATTTTCATGCCAATGTCAACGTTATTGAAAAAAATCGTTGAACGTAAACATGTAATTGTCACCCTTGGGAGCCTGTAAGTACCTGTGTTGTCTCTGAATAAAGTTATTTTTCCGGGCGCCATCTTTCTATCAATTCCTCATACACTCCCGTCAACAACTTTTCCAGGGTGGTGAGTTTATAATTGGATTGCAAAATAAAGCAGAATGGAGTGCCAAGCCTGAAATTAATGATTTTTATAATATTACTTGTGTATTTGATAGCATTACTGAATGGGTTTTCTATGGAAGCGCATATTCATTATTTTAATGGACTTCTACTCTGGCATGGTTTTTCACTAGATTTATTCATTTCCTATTTTTTTAGGTGCTCTTATTTTACTTTTACCCGTAGGTTTTCTTTCCGGTGGAAATTTACTTTTGATTTTAATGACCGTTTTAGTTTTTCCATTTACATGTTCACTCATTTTGTATTGCAATAGTATTAACAATTAAAGTTTAATATTAACAATAATAATAGTAGCTGTAATGCATGAAAGCAATGTTTAAATGAAAGAATAAAAGTAAATAGTAAAAGAATGTAAGTTAACAAAAATTGTTTACAAAATCAAGTATGTATGACAATAGATAAAAAAAAAAGTAAATCAAAGCAAACACTAATATAACGGAAACCAATAAATGTTGGGAGAAGAACTCAAACAATGAAACCACCGACCTGTAAAGTCTATCCTCTTATGTTGTCAGCTGAAAAATAAGTGTGTAAAGAAACCATTCGGGAATGAATTATGATTGAAATAAGATTTCAGGAATCGTTTTGTCAGCTTCTACAGGCTTTCACTCAAGTCAGCTTTTATTACATCCGCCAACGAAGCTGGAAGGAGGTTTATTTTTTTTTGCCCTTGCTTGTGAACAACTTCCTGGTCACAATTTTAATCATACAGTTGTGAAACTTTCAGGGATAAATTATTAAGTTGAGACGTGGAAGTGATTCAATTTTGAAAGTCTTAGGTCAAAGGTCAAGGTCAAGGTCAGCAAAAGGTCGACCGAATTAACCTTAACCTTAACTAAGTTCGCACATGGTTGTCACACAGACTTCAAAGACGCATACGGTCTAAATTGATTCTGGGAAAGACAAGCTGGTTACGAGAAATAAGCTGCCCTGGCGGAGATCTGCACTTTTTTTTGTTAAAGTCTTTATTCCCGATACCTCTTTTTATTTGAAACTCGGAGGGGACTAGTACCATATGTACACCTTAAACGGTTCACTGTAGGCATTATTATCGGCCCCAGCTTCACTCACTTTTTAGCTTTCTTCTATCATAAATCCAATACTTTTTATTTTCAAGAAATTTTTTTTATTTTACTTGTCAGGAGATTTATAATGAATGGTTGGGATTTCATTAGAATTAAATTTGCTTTATTGGATTACTTTATATTATATGTATTATTTACTTTATTGGATGACTTTATATATGTAAATTTGCTATATTGGATGACTATATTATAAGTAAATTTGCTTTATTGGATTACTTTATATGTATTATTTATTTTATTGGATGAATGTTTATGTGTAAAATTACTTTTTTTGATGACTTTACATATGAAAAGTACAAAACAGTAATTTATGTCTTGAAGTTTGATAGATTTTCATGAAAAATAATTTCTCGAAAAAATAAAACAAAACTTGTTGATGTATATCCACTGTTATACAATGCGCTTGTAAAATCTTTAAAGAGCACTTTTTTTACCATCTGTTTTAATTCAATATTCAAGATCGTTAAAAAAGAAACGATTATGCTGAAAATAAAGCTATTTTCGATTCTTAATGTATACATTTCTATTATTACTTTTAGCTTCTTTCATTCTAATTTTTTTAAACCTTCCAGATTTTTAATGCTTTTTATAATTTTACACTTTAATTATAAATTATAGTTTGGCTCTCCTGACGAAGAAATTTCGTAATTTCGTTTTGTCAGTAGTCTCTGTTTTTTCATAAGAAAAATGGAAAACGAAAATTGTATTATTTTTGTATTCAAATTGTATACTTATAGATATTCCTATAGTAAATAGAAATTCCGTTATTTAAACCATGAAGCTTTTCGATAAATTTTCCAAGCCAATAAAAAAGATTGTAGAAGTTTGATTTCTCTCTCTCTCTCTCTCTCTCTCTCTCTCTCTCTCTCTCTCTCTCTCTCTCTCTCTCTCTCTCTCTCTCTCTCATATATATATATATATATATATATCTTTGTTTATATACATATTTATATATATATATATATATATATATATATATATATATCTTTGTTTATATACATATTTATATATATATATATATATATATATATATATATATATATATATATATATATATATATATACATACAGGGCACCAGCCACCCATTGAGATACTACCGCTAGAGAATTATTGGGTCCTTTGATTGGCAAGACAGTAATACATTGGATCCCTCTCTCTGGTTACGGTTCATTATTTCTTTGCCTACACATACACCAAATAGTCTGGCCTATTCTTTACACATTCTCGTCTTTCCTCATATACCTAACAACACTAAGATTACCAAACACTTCTTCGATCAGGGGGCTAATTACTGTACTGTAATTGTTCAGTGGCTACTTTCCTCTTGGTAAGGGTAGAAGAGACTCTTTAGCTATGGTAAGCAACTCTTATAGGAGAAGGACACTCCAAAATCAAACCATTGTTCTCTAGTCTTGGTTAGTGCCATAGCCTCTGTACCATGGTCTTCCACTGTCTTGGGTTAGAGTTCTCTTGCTTGAGGGTACACTTGGGCACACTGTTCTATACAGTATATATATATATATATATATATATATATATATACACATATATACTGTATATACAGTATTTATATATATATTTTTTTTTCTTCCTCTTGTTTTTTTTAAATGGTGTGTTGAGCAGGCTTATTAGAAGGGCGATGGATGCCTGGTGGTTTATCCAGAAGTTGTCTTTTCCTTATCTGTTTCTTTAACTTATCAAAACCATCCTTACTGTTCTCCCTTAAATTGAAGTGGCTATCCCGAAGGGTATTTAGCCTTCCATGGTATATCGGCTCCTCCTTCTTGACCAGTTTTTCCGACTTTTCTTCTGTAGTCTATGGGTTTGATCAATCACTTTATTTATATTTCTGTACATATTGTTCTTGTTATTCTTGTTCATTTGGTTTTTATTTATTATGTATCTTTTTTGTCACCATTAATTCTTATGCTCTCTGGAGACATTGAGCAAAATTCGGGACCAGATCGTCCGAGATTTCGTCAATGTCGTCTACTGTATTGCAATATTCGTGGTCTTCATGCAAATATTCAAGACCTCGCAGTTGCGTCCAGACAGTATGATATTCTTTAGTGCTCAGAAACTTGGTTTCCAACATGAGGCACTCGTCTGAGCTCCTTTTACCTGGTTTTAAGAAGCCAATTATGTTGAAACGCGATGCCATCTCTAGGGCCGTGGGAATGACGGTGTATATTAGGACTGAGTACCCTGCTTCTCATAAGTCCTGCTTTGAATGTGGATGCCATGAGATTTAGGTAATAAAAGTTTGTGGTAGGCATAACAACTTCTATTTGTGTTCGATCTACCGGAATCCTGACATGGATGATACTATCTTTGATTGTCTTCTTACCATTATGGCTAAGATACAAGAAGATGATAGAAAGGCCTCTTTTGTCTTTGTTGGTGATTTCAATGCTCATCATAGGGAGTGATTAAATTCTGTTTCTCCTACCGATTGCCATAGCTTAAGAGCTTTAGACTTTGCCTCTGAATCAGTCTGAGAGCAAATCGTAAGTGAAGCTACTCACAGGGCTGGTAACTGCTTAGACCTCGTATACACCAACTCCCCTGGCATTATAACAAGTAAGGTTGGTTCTCCAGTTGGGACATCTCATCATACCTTGATTTCATTGGTAGTGAAGACTGAGCAGCTTGTCCCTGATGTATCTTATGGGCGTATCCCTTGTCGTGTACTAAGGTACCGAGTGAAGGACGAACCGTGATTCAATGATGATTGTAGATGTTCTTATTTGGAGAAGCAGCAGGCCAATCATCTTTGGAAGGGTAATAGATCAGATTTGACCTGGAGTTACTATACTCAGCTTAGAGCTTTTGCTCAGAGAGTTTATGCTTCAACCGAGAAAGAATACAATTTAACCATAAAAGAAACCCTTTCTGTTACAACCCAGGAGCACAAGTGGACTACCCTTAAATCTGCACTCTTTGGTGTAGATGCACTAATTCTTCCTTTACTTAAACCAGATGGTTCTGTCACTCACTGTCCAAAGGAAAAAGCAACCCTTTTGGCAGATGTGTTTGACAGCAAGCAAAGTAATGAGAATCTCGAACTTCCTCATTCCTATTTTCCTGAGGCTAAACTAACTAGTTTAGCTTTTCAATCTCGTGAAATTAAAACTCTCTTGATGGACCTTGATGCTTATGGAGGTGTAGATCCAAATGGTATTTTTCCTTTGTTTTTTATAAAGACTGCTGATTTCTTAGCTCCAAAGTTATCTGTTATGTTGCACAAGTTAGCAAGAAGAGGAGCTTTTAGCACTTGTTGGAGAATTGGTAATGTTCCTCCACTAAGTAAATGTGTTTGTAGTAACTCAAGTCCAGTTGATTACCACCCAATTTCCATAACTCCCATATTATCTAAAGTTTTTGAACGTTTTTTGGCAAAAAGTCTTAATAGGTTTGCTGAAGGTAATCATCTGTTCCCTAGTTTGCAATTTGGTTTTCGTAAAGGCCTTGGAGTATGTGATGCCCTTCTTACAATCGCCAATGCTGTACAGAAATCCCTTGATTGTGGTCAGGAAGTTCGTATGATTGGCCATGATTTTAGTGTCCTTGTTTTCAAACTCAAGCAGTTGGGAGTGAGTGGGTCGTATTTTAGCATCATTATTGAATTTTTAAGTAATAGATCGCAAAAAAGAGTTGTTGTTGATGGGCACCATAGTGAGTATAGGAATGTGATATCTGGTGTTCCTCAGGGTAGTGTTCTTGGCAAATTACTTTTCGTACTATATACGCATGATGTGGTTTGGTCTAGAAAACAAGCTTGTTGCATATGCAGATGATGCTACTCTCTTTACATCAATTCCATCTCTTGAATGTAGATCTGAGGTTGCTGAATCCCTTACCAGAGATCTAGCTAAAATTAGTACATGTTGCAAATTATGGGGTATAATGTTGAATCCTAACAAAACTCAAAGTATGACTGTAAGTAGGTCAAGGACCGTGGCTCCTCAACATCCGGATCTCAGCATTGATAATGTTTCTTTAACTTTGTATTACTTTTAAAATTTTAGGCGTGACTCTCGACAGCAAATTCACTTATGAGAAACACATTAGGTGTGTCTCTTCTTCAATTGCACAAAAAATTGGGTTATTGAGAAAGTCTTTCAAGATTTTCGGTGATCAATCTATTTTGAAGAAGTGTTTTAATTCTTTAATTTTACCATGTTTTGAGTATTGTTCTCCTGTCTGGTCTTCAGCTGCTGATTCTCACCTTAATTTGTTGGACAGAAACTTACGGTCTATTCAATTTCTTATTCCTGATCTAGATATTAATCTTTGGCACCGTCGTTCAATTAGTTCATTATGCATGTTGCATAAGATTTTTCATAACTCTGACCATCCTTTACATTCAGATCTTCCCGGACAGTTCCATCCTGTTCGTAATACTAGGTATGCAGTTAATTATATTAGTCAGTCCTTTTCCATCATGAGGTTCAATACTACACAGTATTCTAGATGTTTTATTCCAGCTGTGACCAAGTTGTGGAA
>NC_090762.1:61600540-61613040 GCF_036898095.1 Palaemon carinicauda | reverse complement strand
CCTTTTTTGAAATATATTTTTTTTTCAAATAAATTTTGGAAACTTCAAAAGTGGGCGATTGATTTAAATTTTTTTTTATTATTTATTTATTTTCTTAGTTTTAATTAATATTTTACTGTATTTTCCATCAAATAATTTTTTAGATATTACAACTTGTAAGGGATTTTATTTCCACGGTATATTTTAGTAACTGTGAACTGTCCTTTTTTATATTTATGTCCTGTAAGGGGTGTTCAGAGATTTTTGCATCTCTGATCCTTTCGTTCTCCTCACCATAGATATGGTTAATATTACTCTACACGACATAATTGTCACTTCGCCTTTAATCATTGACAGACATTTTCTAAGGAGTTTATCTTGTTTTTTTTTTTTTTTTTTTTTTTTTTTTTCTTCCGTGCCATTCATATCAGTAATCTCTGTACCATGGTCTTCCACTGACCCTGGTAAGGGTTTTCTTGCTTGAGGTTTCACTCTGACACTCTTATTTTATGTTTCCTTATTCCCTTTCCTCACTGGGATATTTTCCCTGTTGGAGCCGTTGGGCTTATGGCATCCTGCTTTTCCAACTAGAGGTGTAGCTTAGCTAGTAATAATAATAATCAGCTTTGCAAACTTCATCTTGACATTTTCTAATATACAGTATTAACTATGGACTGTATTTGAATTTTTTCCCAAAATGTAGCGTTTTCTTTGGAAATTCAATATTAACTCGTCTCTTATGAGCAATTTATTAGATTATTTACTTTGCCTAAAGTTTAGACATTGGATTACTTGTATTTTACTGCTTATTGTATTTTTATAAAATCGCATGATAAATGACTTTTGGATAAGTTCTAGTCAATAATTCTATAATGAACCTATTTATAAAGTTTAGAAGTTGTATATCATGAATCCAATTTTAACTTAAGTTTAATAAATTTTTTATTTATTAAAGATTATTAACTTTTTTTTTTTATTTCTTTTTGGAATGAAATTCAGCGTTTACATAAATTATAGACCAGTTATTTGTTTTATGTTGCTAATTGTGACTCATTTATTGAATTCATATACGGTATATTTGTTTTTCGCTAAATCCAAAATTTTATATTATAAACCATTAATGTGGTTGTTTATGGAATGAAACATGATAATAACCATTTATTTTTATTATCTTCGTTAATTGTATCAAATTCTATAATACTGCGGTCAACTGGCTCATTATGGGTTGAATATTATATTGGTTTTACTCCATTCTTTTCTTATTGTCATGAAATATAATATCGACATTTATGGGACCAAATTCAATAATAACTTGTTTATGTCATTAGATTTAAAATGAACTAATTAATTAAGCCCCGTTTTAACATTTTGTTTACAGCATGAGTGATTCATCTCATGAAATAATCGCATTAATTACGGGCTGCTTATCAAACCTGTTTGCGATAAATTTATCATTGCCATGAAAGTTGGTTTTTAAAAGTGATTTATAATTGTCATGGCCGCAGATATGATTCGTATTTTGATTTATAGACAACTGTGTTTGGGGGCATTTACTCGTCTTCGAAAAAACTCTCTCCCTCTTTGATCTCTGTATTTGCAACGGAAGTTTTATAATGTTATTTCCTCCCGTTAATGATTTGCTTCGCTTTGATCAGGAGGGTATTTCGGGAGTAAGCAATAGCGAATGCTGGCCTTTATAATGGTTGCTATTATTATTGTCAATGATATCTTTAAGTTGAAGTATAGGGAAGGTCTGAAATGCGTTTATCGTCATTATTGTTAGTTATACTTAAATTTAAATTGAGACGTTGATATATATAAAAGTTTTTATGTAATTCGTTAAAACCTTTATTTTATTTGGATATTAAAACTATTTCAGGATTCACCTTCCGTAATCATGAGTTTTCTAAATTCCGTGAAAGTAATATCTGGATATCTTCCCTATATCTCTCTCTAATATATCTTATCTCTTGGTGTATAAAAATGGCTGCTATAAGACAAATAGAAGAGTCTGTTCTAAACTATTGTCGATGATTTTCTTTTAATTTGATAATGGTATGAAAAAGAATTTATTCTTTATGTAATTCATCATTTATAGAGTTGTATTATATTAATTGAAAAGTTTGCTTAGTCTATTGATAAAGCCATCATATGCGCCACCGCATAGCAATAATCTCCATCCTCTTTGTTAGTCATTACAGGTTACAAAACAATAATCTTGATAGTCTTTGTTGGTCACTACAGGTTACAAAACAATAATCTTGATAGTCTTTGTTGGTCACTACAGGTTACAAAGCAATAATCTTGATAGTCTTTGTTGGTCATTACAGGTTACAAAACAATAATCTTGATAGTCTTTGTTGGTCATTACAGGTTACCAAGCAATAATCTTGATAGTCTTTGTTGGTCACTACAGGTTACAAAACAATAATCTTGATAGTCTTTGTTTGTCATTACAGGTTACAAAGCAATAATCTTGATAGTCTTTGTTGGTCATTACAGGTTACAAAGCAATACCTTTATAGTCTTCATTGGTCATTACAGGTTACAAAGTAATAATCTCGATAGTCTTTGTTGGTCATTACAGATTACAAAGCAATGATCTTGATAGTCTTTGTTGGTCATTACAGGTTACAAAGCAATGATCTTGATAGTCTTTCTTGGTCACTACAGGTTACAAAACAATAATCTTGATAGTCTTTGTTGGTCACTACAGGTTACAAAACAATAATCTTGATAGTCTTTGTTGGTCACTACAGGTTACAAAGCAATAATCTTGATAGTCTTTGTTTGTCATTACAGGTTACAAAGCAATAATCTTGATAGTCTTTGTTTGTCATTACAGGTTACAAAGCAATAATCTTGATAGTCTTTGTTGGTCATTACAGGTTACAAAGCAATAATCTTGATAGTCTTTGTTTGTCATTACAGGTTACAAAGCAATAATCTTGATAGTCTTTGTTTGTCATTACAGGTTACAAAGCAATAATCTTGATAGTCTTTGTTTGTCATTACAGGTTACAAAGCAATAATCTTGATAGTCTTTGTTTGTCATTACAGGTTACAAAGCAATAATCTTGATAGTCTTTGTTTGTCATTACAGGTTACAAAGCAATAATCTTGATAGTCTTTGTTTGTCATTACAGGTTACAAAGCAATAATCTTGATAGTCTTTGTTTGTCATTACAGGTTACAAAGCAATAATCTTGATAGTCTTTGTTTGTCATTACAGGTTACAAAGCAATAATCTTGATAGTCTTTGTTTGTCATTACAGGTTACAAAGCAATAATCTTGATAGTCTTTGTTTGTCATTACAGGTTACAAAGCAATAATCTTGATAGTCTTTGTTTGTCATTACAGGTTACAAAGCAATAATCTTGATAGTCTTTGTTTGTCATTACAGGTTACAAAGCAATAATCTTGATAGTCTTTGTTTGTCATTACAGGTTACAAAGCAATAATCTTGATAGTCTTTGTTTGTCATTACAGGTTACAAAGCAATAATCTTGATAGTCTTTGTTTGTCATTACAGGTTACAAAGCAATAATCTTGATAGTCTTTGTTGGTCACTACAGGTTACAAAGCAATAATCTTGATAGTCTTTGTTGGTCATTACAGGTTACAAAGCAATAATCTTGATAGTCTTTGTTGGTCATTACAGGTTACAAAGCAATAATCTCCATCCTCTTTGTTAGTCATTACAGGTTACAAAACAATAATCTTGATAGTCTTTGTTGGTCACTACAGGTTACAAAACAATAATCTTGATAGTCTTTGTTGGTCACTACAGGTTACAAAGCAATAATCTTGATAGTCTTTGTTTGTCATTACAGGTTACAAAGCAATAATCTTGATAGTCTTTGTTGGTCACTACAGGTTACAAAGCAATAATCTTGATAGTCTTTGTTTGTCATTACAGGTTACAAAGCAATAATCTTGATAGTCTTTGTTGGTCACTACAGGTTACAAAGCAATAATCTTGATAGTCTTTGTTTGTCATTACAGGTTACAAAGCAATAATCTTGATAGTCTTTGTTGGTCACTACAGGTTACAAAGCAATAATCTTGATAGTCTTTGTTGGTCATTACAGGTTACAAAGCAATAATCTTGATAGTCTTTGTTTGTCATTACAGGTTACAAAGCAATAATCTTGATAGTCTTTGTTGGTCATTACAGGTTACAAAGCAATAATCTTGATAGTCTTTGTTTGTCATTACAGGTTACAAAGCAATAATCTTGATAGTCTTTGTTTGTCATTACAGGTTACAAAGCAATAATCTTGATAGTCTTTGTTTGTCATTACAGGTTACAAAGCAATAATCTTGATAGTCTTTGTTTGTCATTACAGGTTACAAAGCAATAATCTTGATAGTCTTTGTTTGTCATTACAGGTTACAAAGCAATAATCTTGATAGTCTTTGTTTGTCATTACAGGTTACAAAGCAATAATCTTGATAGTCTTTGTTTGTCATTACAGGTTACAAAGCAATAATCTTGATAGTCTTTGTTTGTCATTACAGGTTACAAAGCAATAATCTTGATAGTCTTTGTTGGTCACTACAGGTTACAAAGCAATAATCTTGATAGTCTTTGTTGGTCACTACAGGTTACAAAGCAATAATCTTGATAGTCTTTGTTTGTCATTACAGGTTACAAAGCAATAATCTTGATAGTCTTTGTTTGTCATTACAGGTTACAAAGCAATAATCTTGATAGTCTTTGTTTGTCATTACAGGTTACAAAGCAATAATCTTGATAGTCTTTGTTGGTCACTACAGGTTACAAAGCAATAATCTTGATAGTCTTTGTTTGTCATTACAGGTTACAAAGCAATAATCTTGATAGTCTTTGTTGGTCACTACAGGTTACAAAGCAATAATCTTGATAGTCTTTGTTTGTCATTACAGGTTACAAAGCAATAATCTTGATAGTCTTTGTTGGTCACTACAGGTTACAAAGCAATAATCTTGATAGTCTTTGTTTGTCATTACAGGTTACAAAGCAATAATCTTGATAGTCTTTGTTGGTCATTACAGGTTACAAAGCAATAATCTTGATAGTCTTTGTTGGTCATTACAGGTTACAAAGCAATAATCTTGATAGTCTTTGTTTGTCATTACAGGTTACAAAGCAATAATCTTGATAGTCTTTGTTTGTCATTACAGGTTACAAAGCAATAATCTTGATAGTCTTTGTTTGTCATTACAGGTTACAAAGCAATAATCTTGATAGTCTTTGTTTGTCATTACAGGTTACAAAGCAATAATCTTGATAGTCTTTGTTTGTCATTACAGGTTACAAAGCAATAATCTTGATAGTCTTTGTTTGTCATTACAGGTTACAAAGCAATAATCTTGATAGTCTTTGTTTGTCATTACAGGTTACAAAGCAATAATCTTGATAGTCTTTGTTTGTCATTACAGGTTACAAAGCAATAATCTTGATAGTCTTTGTTTGTCATTACAGGTTACAAAGCAATAATCTTGATAGTCTTTGTTGGTCACTACAGGTTACAAAGCAATAATCTTGATAGTCTTTGTTGGTCATTACAGGTTACAAAGCAATAATCTTGATAGTCTTTGTTGGTCATTACAGGTTACAAAGCAATAATCTCCATCCTCTTTGTTAGTCATTACAGGTTACAAAACAATAATCTTGATAGTCTTTGTTGGTCACTACAGGTTACAAAACAATAATCTTGATAGTCTTTGTTGGTCACTACAGGTTACAAAGCAATAATCTTGATAGTCTTTGTTTGTCATTACAGGTTACAAAGCAATAATCTTGATAGTCTTTGTTGGTCACTACAGGTTACAAAACAATAATCTTGATAGTCTTTGTTGGTCACTACAGGTTACAAAGCAATAATCTTGATAGTCTTTGTTTGTCATTACAGGTTACAAAGCAATAATCTTGATAGTCTTTGTTGGTCATTACAGGTTACAAAGCAATAATCTCCATCCTCTTTGTTAGTCATTACAGGTTACAAAACAATAATCTTGATAGTCTTTGTTGGTCACTACAGGTTACAAAACAATAATCTTGATAGTCTTTGTTGGTCACTACAGGTTACAAAACAATAATCTTGATAGTCTTTGTTGGTCACTACAGGTTACAAAGCAATAATCTTGATAGTCTTTGTTGGTCATTACAGGTTACAAAGCAATAATCTTGATAGTCTTTGTTGGTCATTACAGGTTACAAAGCAATAATCTTGATAGTCTTTGTTTGTCATTACAGGTTACAAAGCAATAATCTTGATAGTCTTTGTTGGTCACTACAGGTTACAAAACAATAATCTTGATAGTCTTTGTTGGTCATTACAGGTTACAAAGCAATAATCTTGATAGTCTTTGTTTGTCATTACAGGTTACAAAGCAATAATCTTGATAGTCTTTGTTGGTCATTACAGGTTACAAAGCAATAATCTCCATCCTCTTTGTTAGTCATTACAGGTTACAAAACAATAATCTTGATAGTCTTTGTTGGTCACTACAGGTTACAAAACAATAATCTTGATAGTCTTTGTTGGTCACTACAGGTTACAAAACAATAATCTTGATAGTCTTTGTTGGTCACTACAGGTTACAAAGCAATAATCTTGATAGTCTTTGTTTGTCATTACAGGTTACAAAGCAATAATCTTGATAGTCTTTGTTGGTCATTACAGGTTACAAAGCAATAATCTTGATAGTCTTTGTTTGTCATTACAGGTTACAAAGCAATAATCTTGATAGTCTTTGTTGGTCATTACAGGTTACAAAGCAATAATCTTTATAGTCTTCATTGGTCATTACAGGTTACAAAGTAATAATCTCGATAGTCTTTGTTGGTCATTACAGGTTACAAAGCAATGATCTTGATAGTCTTTGTTGGTCATTACAGGTTACAAAGCAATAATCTCCATCCTCTTTGTTGATCATTACAGGTTACAAAGCAATAATCTTGATAGTCTTCATTGGTCATTACAGGTTACAAAGTAATAATCTCGATAGTCTTTGTTGGTCATTACAGGTTACAAAGCAATGATCTTGATAGTCTTTGTTGGTCATTACAGGTTACAAAGCAATAATCTCCATCCTCTTTGTTGATCATTACAGGTTACAAAGCAATAATCTTGATAGTCTTCATTGGTCATTACAGGTTACAAAGTAATAATCTCGATAGTCTTTGTTGGTCATTACAGGTTACAAAGCAATGATCTTGATAGTCTTTGTTGGTCATTACAGGTTACAAAGCAATAATCTCCATCCTCTTTGTTGATCATTACAGGTTACAAAGCAATAATCTTGATAGTCTTCATTGGTCATTACAGGTTACAAAGTAATAATCTCGATAGTCTTTGTTGGTCATTACAGGTTACAAAGCAATAATCTTGATAGTTTTGTGAGTCATTACAGGTTACAAAGCAATAATCTCGATCGTCTTTGTTGGTCACTACAGGTTACAAAGCAATAATCTTGATAGTCTTTGTTAGTCATTACAGGTTATGAAGCAATACTCTCAATCCTCTTTGATGGTCATTACAGGTTACAAAGGAATAATCTAGATAGTCTTTTTTAGTCATTACAGGTTATAAAGCAATAATCTCAATCCTCTTTGATGGTCATTACAGGTTACAAAGCAATAATCTTGATAGTCTTTGTTAGTCATTACAGGTTACAAAGCAATAATCTTGATAGTCTTTGTTAGTCATTACAGGTTACAAAGCAATAATCTCCATCCGCTTTGTTGGTCATTATAGATGGCAAAGCAATAATCTCCATCCTCTTTGATGGTCATTACGGGTTTCAAAGCAATAATCTCCATCCTATTTGTTGGGCATTATAGATGGCAAAGCAATAATTTCCATTCTCTTTGATGGTCATTACGGGTTTCAAAGCAATAATCTCCATCCTATTTGTTGGGCATTATTGGTTGGAAAGCAATAATTTCCATCCTCTTTGATGGTCATTACGGGTTTCAAAGCAATAATCTCCATCCTATTTGTTGGTCATTATAGATGGCAAAGCAATGATTTCCATCCTCTTTGATGGTCATTACGGGTTTCAAAGCAATAATCTCCATCCTATTTGTTGGGCATTAGTGGTTGCAAAGCAGTAATTTCCATCCTCTTTGATGGTCATTACGGGTTACAAAGCAATAATCTCCATCCTATTTGTTGGGCATTAGTGGTTGGAAAGCAATAATTTCCATCCTCTTTGATGGTCATTACGGGTTTCAAAGCAATAATCTCCATCCTATTTGTTGGGCATTAGTGGTTGGAAAGCAATAATTTCCATCCTCTTTGATGGTCATTACGGGTTACAAAAAAATAATCTCCATCCTATTTGTTGGGCATTAGGGGTTGGAAAGCAATAATTTCCATCCTCTTTGATGGTCATTACGGGTTTCAAAGCAATAATCTCCATCCTATTTGTTGGTCATTATAGATGGCAAAGCAATGATTTCCATCCTCTTTGATGGTCATTACGGGTTTCAAAGCAATAATCTCCATCCTATTTGTTGGGCATTAGTGGTTGGAAAGCAATAATTTCCATCCTCTTTGATGGTCATTACGGGTTTCTGAGCAATAATCTCCATCCTATTTGTTGGGCATTAGTGGTTGGAAAGCAATAATTTCCATCCTCTTCGATGGTCATTACGGGTTTCAAAGCAATATCTCCATCCTATTTGTTGGGCATTAGTGGTTGGAAAGCAATAATTTCCATCCTCTTTGATGGTCATTACGGGTTACAAAGCAATAATCTCCATCCTATTTGTTGGGCATTAGTGGTTGCAAAGCAATAATTTCCATCCTCTTCGATGGTCATTACGGGTTTCAAAGCAATATCTCCATCCTATTTGTTGGGCATTAGTGGTTGCAAAGCAATAATTTCCATCCTCTTCGATGGTCATTACGGGTTTCAAAGCAATAATCTCCATCCTATTTGTTGGGCATTAGTGGTTAGAAAGCAATAATTTCCATCCTCTTTGATGATCATTACGGGTTACAAAGCAATAATCTCCATCTTATGTGTTGGACATTACAGGTTGCAAAGCAATAATTTCCATCCTCTTTGTTGGGCATTAAAGGTTGCAAAGCAATAATCTCCATCCTATTTGTTTGTCATTAAAGATTGCAAAGCAATAATTTCCATCTTCTTTGTCGATCATTACAGGTTGCAAAACAATAATCTCCATCCTATATGATAGTCATTACAGATTGCAAAGTAATAATCTCCATCTTATTTGTTGGACATTACAGGCTGCAAAGCAATAATCTCCATCCTATATGTTGGTCATTACAGATTGCAAAGCAATAATCTCCATCCTATATGTTGGTCATTACAGATTGCAAAGCAATAATCTCCATCCTTTTTGTTGGGCATTACAGGTTACAAAACAATAATCTCCATCCTATTTGTTGTTCATTATAGATGGCAAAGCAGTAATCTCCATCATCTTTGTTGGTCATTTTAGGTGGCAAAGCAATATTCTCCATCTTCTTTGTATGTCATTACAGGTTGCAAACAAATAATCTCCATCTTCTTTGTTGGTCATTATAGATGGCAAAGCAATAATCTCCATCATCTTTGTTGGTCATTTTAGGTGGCAAAGCAATAATTTCCATCTTCTTTGTATGTCATTACAGGTTGCAAACAAATAATCTCCATCTTCTTTGTTGGACATTAGAGATGGCAAAGCAATAATCTCCGTCATCTCTGTTGGTCATTACATGTTACAAAGCAATAATCTTCATCCTCTTTGTTGGTCATTACAGGTTGCATAGCGATAATCCCGATCCTCTTTGTTGGTCATTATAGATGGCAAAGCAATAATCTCCATCATCTTTGTTGATCATTACATGTTACAAAACAAAAATCTCCATCCTATTTGTTGGTCATTACAGGTTGCATAGCAATGATCTCCATCCTCTTCGTTGGACATTAGTGGTTGCAAAACAATCTCCATCCTATTTGTTGGTCATTACAGATTGCAAAGCAATATTCTCCGTCCTCTTTATTGGTCGTTGTAGGTTACAAAGCAATAATCTCCATCCTCTTTATTGGTCGCTATAGGTTACAAAGCAATAATCTCCTTCCTCTATGTTCGTCATTACAGGTTGCAAAACAATAATCTCCATCCTATTTTTTTGGTCATTACAGGTTATAATGCAATACTCTCCATCCACTTTGTTGGTCATTATTACTTGCATAGCATTAATCTCCATCCTCCTTGTTGGTCATTACTACTTTCATAGCAATAATCTCCATCTTCTTTGTTGGTCCTTAAAAGTTGCAGAGCAATATTCTCTATCCTCTTTGTTGGTCATTACTAGTTGCAAAGCAATAATATCCATCTCAGTTTCTAGCCTTCTTTGTTTCCAGAATCACATGATGTTTAATTTTCAAACCTTGATCCCCCCCCCCCTGCCATATCATTTCGTTTCGCAAATAGAAAAAATACGAGAACAAAGGTATAATTCACCATTGGAAGAACATCCTTCATCCGGCGAGAAGCAGAGCAAATCCTTTATTCACTTTGTGTTCTGATGCCCTGCAATATTTGGTCAACTCTTCGTTGATTCATGACTTGCTTCTCAGAATTCCATTAAAACCCATCTATTATATTTGAGATGTGTCAAGGATGTTGAATACGTACCGCCGTCTGTCGACGTCAGTAGAGGCACAAAGGTTATGGAATTTTAAAGATTTAAAGGCCGCTCATGAAGGGCAGAGGCAAGGGACAGTGACATTGCTCTATCAAATAGGAAAATGCCCTAGAGAATAACCATATTACGTATGATCAGCGCCCAAGCCCTTCTCCACCCAAGCTAGGACCAAGGAGTGGCAGGCAATGGCTGCTGATGACTTAACAGATAGTCCTATAGGTTTCCCCAAATCCTAAGCTCACAAGGATGGTGATGTTGCAGCGACCAAAGGAACTAACGAGTTTTAGTGGGGCTCGAACCCCAGTCTGGCAATAACCAGACAAGGACGCTACCACCCGGCCACCACAATTACCTTCAATTAAATGCTTGTCGAAAATTCATAAAAAAATAATATGGTTTTACTGGATTATTTTCATCTTAGCAGACTTATAAAACTTTAGAAGTGTTAGCAGCATATATTGCCACAAATAACCGTGTTGGAGGTTATTGAATATAACTGGTACCATGTTTGCCATTTATCTTTGAAACCACATTCTCTCAGGTAGTCCTTGTCACTTTGTTCAAGTAGAGCATGTTTTCTGCAACGTGCAATTCCACTGATTATTTTCTTTTTGTGTTTTCTTTTTTGTCTGAATTCATTAGCAATTTATTTGATTGGCTGTATGCATACAGATCTGTAGTATTTTCTTGCCAGCTAATTTTAGTCAAGAACTGTGGAAGTGTCCACCTATACACCCCTTATTTTTATTACCTAGATACTGAATAGAATATATCATCAGGTCTCTCTCTCTCTCTCTCTCTCTCTCTCTCTCTCTCTCTCTCTCTCTCTCTCCAACCAAATTCCAGTTGAAAAATAGCATATCTCTTCTTCCTCTTATTATTTTTATTCTTTTTCTGATTATTCTATAACATTATTTTCCGCCGCCACAACAATTGCCAAAAAATCTGCTCTTCTCCAATAGAAACACTATCCCATATTTTACCGTTTTAAAATTGTGTTTTACATAAAAATAACATTTTCCATTTTTATAGACGAGAAGAGAGCTTCCTTCCTCCCCTCTGGCAACCTCATAGGACCCACAAGTCCGCCTTGTTCCATATTTTCTGAAGAAATTACCATTCTTCGGATTGCGAGGGTTCAGTGACGTTTCTCCTCATCTTATTCTTGGATTTGGGTTTCTCTTTTTGATTTTATGATCCCCTACTTCTGACCGTCCAGTTTAAAAAGGCTGGTTTTTCGCTAGTTCTCCATCTTACTTTTTCCTGTTTCACCCGTGTCTAGGCTTGATAAGAGCTATTGGTTACAGGTTGTCTTATAGCCTTTGTATTAGACTACTATTCATTTTATTTCATATTTCTTCTGATTCCAGCTGGAAGGACTGCTGGCTACGGTGAGATATTTTAGAAGCTAGGATACTCACGAAGGGAACATTAAACGTAAAAAAAAAAAGTAAAATGATATAAATTTTTTTTACGTTTTACAGAGCATAATATACTTTTGCAGCCCCTCATTGGAATGGTCAGTGCAAAACCTTGTTTAGTGCACATCTATATTTGGAGGGGGCAAACCCAACTTTTAGTGTAATTATGATGGTCCCATTGGCGAGAGATGTTCCTCTTGAGAAAATGAGGGAGGTGTTTATCAATATTCTTTTCACCTCCACGAAATAAGTTGGAGTGTGTTTGTGCTCGAAAAATTCAAGTTTGTTTGTATGAGGGCTTTTCCTTTAAAATTGTTTGTTTCAGAGGTGCCATTTGGGGGAAATACTGTTAAGGAAAGGGAGAATTCTGTTTAATCTCATAAGAGATTTGTAGATCCTCTCTTTAGTTTTGCTAAAGAAATTCTAGATAAGTTATACGATTAT
>NC_090762.1:61580540-61595540 GCF_036898095.1 Palaemon carinicauda | reverse complement strand
GGAATCCGAGGGTCAAACTTGTAGCGAATATTTTCATGTTGAATAGGTTGACATAAGTCTTTTCATAGTTTATATATGACAGAGCTATTTTAACGATGTTAGTGATATTTTATATTCTAAATGCATTACTTCTCATTTAGTTTATTTATTTCCTTGGGCTTATAGCATCCTGATTTTCCAACTACCTTAGCTAGCAATAATAATAATAATAATAATAATAATAATAATAATATAATTTTATTTTGTTTTTAATGTTTTCAATCAATAACTCTTGGTTTCTTGATGCTCATAATGCCCTATTTCCACCTCCCCCCGGCCTAGGATCGTCAAGATATGTTTTATAAATGAATTTGCGATTTTATGTAATTCTTAGTTACCTTATGCCCAACCTCCTCTTTTTCTGTCATGGGTACACACGAGGAAAGGGGGTGAGGGTTGGAGTATCATTTTCATTAAGTATTCCATCAATAGGTTTTTTCTTTCCTCCAAAGTGGTTTTTAGGATTCAAGTTCTTTGAGAAGATTCAGGGCATAGCCCAGGGTATCAATGTAAAAGCAACCACTGCACTGTAATTGTTGTGCATTGCAACTTTCCTCTTGGTAAGGGTAGAAGAGACTCTTTAGCTATGGTAAGCATCTCATCTAGGAGAAGGACATTCCAAAGTTAAACCCTTGTTCTCTAGTCTTGGGTAGTGCCATAACCTCTGTACCATGGTTTTTCACTGTCTTGGGTTAGAGTTCACTTGCTTGAGGGTACACTCGCACACCATTCTATCTAATTTCTCTCCTTCTTGTTTTGTTATAGTTTTTATAGTTTATATAGGAAATGTTTATTTTGATGTTACTGTTCTTAAAATGTTTTATTTTTCCTTGTTTCTTTTCCCCACTGGGCTATATTCTCTGTTGGGTCCCCTGAGCTTATAGCATCCTGCTTTTCCAACTAGGGTTGTAGCTTAGCAAGTATTAATAATAATGATAATAATAATAATAATAATAATAATAATAATAATAATAATAATAATACATCGTATTGTTTCTCATCCGAGATGTTAGACCACGGCAGTTTCAACTTACCAAAGCAGAACCATAAACTTGGAATGTCCTCCAAGAGAGGAAGGGGAAACAACATCAGTGAGGTTGTCCTCTCCCCTCCTCCATCTATTGCAATCGGCTCCCCTTCCGATATTGCCAACTCGGCGACATCTGCCTGTGACATAGTAATTCTCTTTCGAATGCCTTTCCCACGTCTGAATATTAAAGGATACAAGGCTCGGGTGAAGCTGTGTTATCCATTCCTCTCCTGACAATTTAAACCCTACCTATTCCCCTGTTTGTGGTGCGCTTGCCACTTACAGTATGTAACTGTACAGTGTACAGGTAAGCAAGACGTTCTCCAAGTGGTACTTGAGATTTTATTTCTTTTTTTTTTCTGTATCGTCGTCCCCGAGATGAAGCGTTGTCTGTCTTCTGTTCCCTAATTTCCTATGTTGGTGTCTTACCTATGAATTTTAATAATAATAATAATAATAATAATGTGAATATGAATATGAATATGAATATGAATAAAGCCTTGTTCTAATGATAGATTAGAAATGAAATGCTTTATCCATCCCTTTGAGAGCATTTGTTTTTATACTCATATATATATATATATATATATATATATATATATATATATATATATATGTGTGTGTGTGTGTGTGTGTGTATATACATACATATATTCATACATATGCATACACCTTGCAAATTTGAAGTGGTGGTTCCAAAAGAGTACTGTTTTCAGGTTCCTAGACAAACTTTTCAGCGTAAGTGGCTTGTCCAGTAGGCTAGGATTTTATATCAGGTTTTAAACTTTCGAAGGTCTTACCTAATGTATAACTATGATAGGACAATATTTTTAGAATTTAATGCAAATCTATATCTCTTTGGAATATCTTGCTTATTCAGTGTCTTTTTAATACTCTTTGCTTAGAAAAGGTTGTTTAATATTTGTAACAATAGTTATATCACGTAATTCATGCAAATTGTGAGAGGAATAAAAGAGTGCCCTTAATTAGCCTAGACCTGCGGAAACAAATATTGTAAGCTAATTATTTAGTTGAGGAGCTTACCACTAAGGTAAACAGACATAAGGATAGAAAATAGTGGGGTTCAAGAAAGCAAAAATGTAATGGCAAATAGAAATTAATGAGTTATGGTACTAGAGATCATCATCATCATCATCATCATCTCCTACCCCTATTGACGCAAAGGTCCTCGGTTAGATTTCGCCAGTCGTCTCTATCTTGAGATTTTAAATCTAAACTTTTCCATTTATCATCTCATACTTCATGCTTCATAGTCCTCAGCCATGTAGGTCTGGGTCTTACAAATATTCTAGTGCCTTGTGGAGCCCGGTTAAACGTTTGGTGAACTCATCTCTCTTGGGGAGTATGAAGAGCATGCCCAAACCATCTCCATCTGCCCTTCACCATGATTTCATGCACATTTGGTACTCGAGTGATCTCTCTTAGTTCCATTTCTAATCCTGTCCTGCCCTTTAACTCTCAATATTCATCTGAGGACTTACAAAATCTGTTGGATATTGTTTCATTGTCGCACTATGAATGAAGGCCTATCAAAATGAAAATTAGTCATGTGTTAATACTAGAACATTCCTTTCAAAATTTAGAAATATCATGTACAACAATGAAAAAGAAATAAACACAAAGCAAATAGAAAAGTGGAATATATATCTGTGCTGTGCTCTCTTCCTCCCTTATCCAGAACAGTACACAAACAAATGAAACGTACTAAGAGATAATACCGGTATATAAAACGCGCAAGGGAATATATTTCCTCAGCCTCGCTATAGCTCGCAAACCCTGCGTTCAAATCCTGAACGGACGCTGAAATGATAACAGGCGACCCTGGAATTAAAATAGCAACCTTTCGGAAGTCCCGGACTACAACGTATTTTATTGGTCGCAAAAGGTTTCTATGAAAATAATGAGTTCTTGGCTCGCCTTATTGGAATCCTGTGGTGTAGAATGTGCTTGAAAAATTCATTATTTTGACGAAATTGATATATTTTATCCTTTAAGCATAATTCGGTACAATGCCATTTTGATAAAGTTGAGAATAACTAGGTATCTGTTTAATTAGATAAAGTGAAATGCATATATGTAGATTTTCGAATGGGATATATTTGTGTAAATTTGCTGAAAAAAAATTCTAAGTACATCATTGGGTATTTTTTCATGATGTATGGAAACAATCGTTTTTTTTTTTTTATTATTAGTTTCTTGACTTTCAGTGCACCTTATTATTTGTATTATAGTTCTCCCTTCATATATATAATTTATAATAAGGAATTTATTCATTTAACATTTGAAATGAAAATATATTGAATCATGAAAAATTCTAATGAATTAAGTTTAAATGATTTTTTAATGGATATTTGGTTTCGTAAAATTTTGAATTATGAAAAAAAATGCATTAATCTTAAACTTCAAAGAGTATTCGAGTAAAATTCAATCATGCAAGATTTTATGATATATGCATTCAAATAAAATTTCTAATGAAGTGAATTCTTTCAAGCAAGATTTAATTTTAAGGTAAATGTATCGATGCAAAAATCTCACCTAAACAGTAAAAAAGAGATGCATTCGCCTAAAAGAATTACAAAAGTAAAAGCATTTTTAGAAAATATAATTATTATTATTATTATTATTATTATTTTCTAAGCTACAGCCTTAGTTAGAAAAACAAGGATGCTATAAGCTCAAGGGCTCCAACAGGAAAAAATAGCCCAGCGAGGAAAGGAAATAAGGAAATAAATAAATTACTAGAGAAGTAATGAACAGTAACAACACTAAAATAAATCTTTCATATGTAAACTATAAAAGCTTCAAAAATAAAAGAAAAGTCAATTTGTTAAAAGGAAAAAAAAATTTCAGATGACGTAATGTGGAATATGAAAAGCAATTGTGGAAACCAAACAACAACATATAAGAGCAAAGATCAAACATTCCCCTCTGAAGCACTTCAATATTTAAAAGGGCGAACGCAGATAATCCCACACTGGCCAAAAGTGTCAGGGATCAAAATATTTTCAGCTTTGGGATCATAGATATTTTTGTGCTTTTCCATCTCGGGTAATGTAGTTGAACACACTTATGTATTCATTCTCTCGTTGTTTTATGGTTGCTGATTGAACTGCGTATATACTTGCTTAACAAATGGTATTGCTAGGCCTTTTAGTTATCCTTTTCAAGTAGCATTGCAATGTAATGGAGACCGGAAGCATATAAAAAGGAAAATAAATATTCCTGTCTCCAACATCTTGATAGTCAATCAGAAAAGTTGAGCAACACACACACACACACACACACACACACACATATATATATATATATATATATATATATTTATATATATATATATACATTTATATATACGTATATTATAAATATATATATATATATATATATATATATATATATATATATATATATATATATATTGGATACTATAGCTAAGTGGTACAGCTCTCGCCTATGTTTATGCCGGTTAGTCTGAACCAGCTGTAAAAGGGTACCAGCATCTACTAGAGCAAGGCCCAGTAACCTCCGTACTATATAGACTTACTGAGAAAGCAGAGGTCTGTATATATATGTGTGTGTATATGAGAGAGAGAGAGAGAGAGAGAGAGAGAGAGAGAGAGAGAGAGAGAGAGAGAGAGAGAGAGAGATCGCACAGTGCATGGTCAATCAAGACAAAAGCAATCCAGCTTTATGAAACTGCTGAGTCGTGAACTTTCGAGGGGTCAACAATAATAGGCGAATGGGAAAAACCCCAAGTTACTCCACACCAATTAAGCAAACATAACACCTGCAATACTCTGGTAAAGCGGATTTAGAGAAAGGGACCCACCAAAACTCGAAACGGAAAAACATACAGTAAATAATGAAGGTAATTGAAAGCATTCGGTTCATGAAATTTTTGTTTTCTTTCTTTACATTTAATGTATGCAAAAATTATTGTACATGAACAACGAGAAATCCATCGGGTTGGTGAGAGAGAGAGAGAGAGAGAGAGAGAGAGAGAGAGAGAGAGAGAGAGAGAGAGAGAGAGAGAGAGAGGGGGGGTACAAGCAACCCTAGTTGGAAAAGCAGGATGCTACAAGCCTGGGGGAACCAACAGGGAAAATAGTCTTGTAAGGAAAGGCAGCAAGGAAGAAATAAAATATTTCGAGAACAGTAGCAACATTAAAATAAATATTTCCTATATAAACTATAAAAACTTAACAAAACAAGAGGAAGAGAAATAAGATAGAATATTGTGGCCGAGTGTACCCTCAAGCAAAAGAACTCTACCCTAAGACTGTGGAAGACCATGGTACAGAGCTATGGCACTACCCAAGATTAGAGAACAATGGTTCGATTTCGGAGTGTCCTTCTCCTCGAAGAGGAGTGAATGAATAAGAAAAGACGGGTCAATGGAGATGCGACGATTGTTATTAGTCTCGAGTACTTTCTCTCCTTGCTACCCGAGATTAAAATGGCATGAAAGAGTTCACTTTGCTTGATTGCAACAACTGCAGTAAACGCGTGACCCACGTACTCGTAGAAGCTTGCATGTGCGGTTATATGTTTGGTGGTCTTTATGAATAACACTTGTATATGTTTTGTTAAAGTTTTTATTGTTTACATAGGAGATATTTATTTTAATGTTGTTGCTCTTCTTGAAATATTTTATTTTTCGTCGTTTCCTTTCCACACTGAGCTATTTTCCCTGTTGGAGCCCCTGGGCTTATAGCATCCTGCTTTTCTAACTAGGGTTGTAGCTTAGCAAATAATAATAATAATAATAATAATAATAATAATAATAATAATAATGATATATATATATATATATATATATATATATATATATATATATATATATATATATATATATATGATAAATTTTGCACATTTCAAGGCGTTTTTCATATTTCAAATAAGCCATATATATTAACACATTAAAGTCTAGATTGTCTTAACGACCTCGGGATCAGAGCCCCGAGCGATATAACTTAAAGACTATAGGATCTGATCGGCCGGGTTTCGAACCTGGTCCAGGATACTTGTATGACATATTAATATATATGGCTTATTTCATATATATATACGTATATATATATATATATATATATATATATATATATATATATAGATAGATAGATAGATAGATAGGTATGTATGTATGTATGTTATGCTTAGAATTCAGTTTGTAATGAGAGAGAGACTTAAATATAATATATAATGAAAAAAACAAGGAACAACGCCGCTGTAACACACACAACAAGCCGCTCAGTAAGATTTAATGAATATGCAAAACGAGGAACAACTGCAGCACGTGTTCCCATTTTCTGACTTCTTTTTGAGAAGAAGAAAAAAAAGAGGCTTCGATTTACGTGAAAGATGGAGAATAATATTTAAACATTTACTAGTTTGTATGCATATTAGTCTAGCCATTTTTGTTGTAAATTTCCTTAGCTATTTTATATTGCGTTTGAAAAGTAGATCTGGTTGAGCAACCGCAAAAATCTGCGAGTTTATATGGATATCAGATCAACATCTTTTCTGAGTTTTTTTTTTTTTTTTTTTTTTTTTTTTTATATATATATATATAACTGTATTCGCAATAATTACAAACCGTGAATACGTAGACCTAAAATATGCTCTTCTGATAGTTTTGTGTATTTTGGTAAGAGAAGCTATAAGTAAAATAAAATTTTATAATTTACGAGATGGTTCAATGTATATCATATTTAAATTCTTGCAAATATTACATCCTAAATTATTGACTTTGTCTCAACCTGTTATTTAACACCTGATAATTTTATTATTATTGTTATTATTATTATTATTAGAAGTAGTAGTAGTTGTATTATTATTATTATTATTATTATTATTATTATTATTATTATTATTATTATTATTATTATTATTACTATTATTATTTTCAACACCTGGTAATTTTATCATCATCATCATCATTATTATTATTATTATTATTATTATTATTATTATCAACGCCTGGTAATTTTATCATTATTATTATTATTATTATTATTATTATTATTATTATTAGGTAAGGGTAGTAAGTATTTGCAACATAGTTCCTTTTCTATCCCCCCAGCGTTGAGGAAAGCGAAAGGTAATGAATCTAATAAAGCAGACGTAGAAAATAGAATTCCAATAAGTGATAGTAAAAGATGATAAATTCACTGAAACTTGCCATCCTTAAATGTTTGTTCAGCGTATGTCATTTTGGAATGCGCCCAAAAGGTTGTAAATTCACGTATTTGAAATTTGGTGCAAGGGTTAGCCCCTTGGCCCCTCAAAGAGTAGCATTAGCTGTAATACATCCAATAACATTAAAGGTATACTTATATATTTAATTATAGTAATATAGTTAATATATTCATTTATTTTTATATTACATATTAAATATCTTCGTTGTAGTTTTCTTTTGACTTCTTGACACTGACCTTGAGTAACTTCGATAATTTCGAATATGCACTATTGGAATTTGGGAGGCATTAGGACCATAATGAAGAAACGAAAGAGCCAAAGCGGTTCCACACTGTTTAAAAAACCGTAATTTTAATCGGAAATTCTCTGTAAAAATATACTGTTCTTACCCGTATTCCAGTAAAATACAGGCGGCCGAAATTTTACCCTACTTTATCATATTTTACGGGTTGGTGACCGTAATATCACTCCTTTTTGTCAATATATCCGTTTTTAAAACGGTAAAAATCCTGGAATAAATGTTGCCAGGTATTTACCGTTTTTTAATGCAAATCTTAACAGTATACGTAATTGATTAATTCTGAATTATTGTCAACATTCTGGATAATGAACTCTAGAGCATTTGCGTCAGGAGATATACTTCTGTTCAATAGATTAATTCTTTTAAGTATTTAAAATTTGAAGAATCAAATTTTTCTACAACGTCAGTTGATTTAATTGTGTTTTAATATAAAGTTAGAAAACGGAACTTTTCGCTTCAACGAAAATTTAAAGGAGTAAACAAAATAAGATTCTTCTCCAGTGTCAGTTGATTTTCCCTCACCGTAACTTCGCGTGATAATTAGTAGGGTTGATCACTCAGAACTGGCTCAAGAAGTCTATAAAAACCTTCATTTGAAGTTGGTTTTCCAAACAACCAGGTATTACGAAATCCAATAACAGCTCTCACCTTTAAAGTGGCACAGCGGTGCTAACGATCCGAGCCCGAAGAACGCTTGCGTCGACTTAATTCTTTTTTCAGGTCAAAATAAGCACAACGGAAAGTTGTTGTTCGTAACTGAGGATTTGGAAGTTGTGATGGGGAAAACATATCCAGGCTAATCTCTCGAGTTGAAATCCATCAACTGTTGCATCGCAAAATGCAGATCAGTGGCGTGTGTATTGACGCCAACACTCCTACCCTTTGTTTATTTTAAAATGTTAGGTTTACATTCCAAAAATTTGATAGATTTGAATGGTTTTTCACTGTTCAAAGGCTTAAAGGCCGCTCATGAATGGCAGAGGTAAGGGACAGTGACATTGCCCTATCAAGCAGGACAATGCCCTAGAGACTGACCATATATGCATATGATCAGCGTTCAATCTCCCTCTCCACACAAGCTAGGACCAAGGATGGCCAGGCAATGGCTGCTGATGACTCAGCAGATAGACCCATAGGCTCCGCAAACCCTCCCCCCCTCATCCTTAGCTCGTAAGGAGGGTGATGTAGCTGCAACCAAAGAAACTAACGAGTTTGTGCGAGACTTGAATCCCAGTCTGGCGTTCACCAGTCAGGGACGTTATCGCATCGTCCACCACATTTCAGTTGTTGCTATCGGTAGATGTAAAGAAATCTGCTTTTTACTTCTTCCACCAAGATGTACTCAATAGCGAGAAACGCTTTATAAAGGCAAATGTGATACATTCATGATTATAGGAAACGTCCTTGCCTGGCAGTCTGTTGCTCACGAGTTCGAGACATGCTCAAATTCGATAACTCATAGTAGCGTCTACAACCTCACCTTCTTTGTGCGCTAGGGATGGAGGTTTGGGGGAGCCTGTAAGTCTACCTGTTGAGCCATTGCCTGGCCCTCCCTGGTCCTAGCTTGATGGAGAGGGCCTTGGGCGCTGATAGTTTCTAAGGCATTGCCCTGATCCTTGATAATCTTTGTTTATATTACCCTCTAATTATGCTTAGTTAGCAATGCATTCCATTAAATGTGATTTATATATGTCCATGTACAGTAGGTGAAAAACTCTGATGAGAAATAGCATTTTCGTCTTAATGACTTCATCCGACTCACGATGAAATAGAAACAAATGCATTATCAATATTCAGAATATGGGATTCGTTTGATGTCAGCTTCATGAAAACCTCGGATTAGTTTGATTTAAGAAGAAAGGGTTATAAGAGATCAATGCAAACAGAACAGGGTTTAGATTTTTGTTTTGACCGTTCTTAGAGATAATTAACGTGGTTTCTAAATGTTTCCTTGGGTGAAGTCATTAACATGGATAATGGTGTCGACCTGCAACCAGTTAAGGCCTCTTTAATGTACTCTTTTGAAACTGCATTTTATTGTTGTTTTTAATTTTGTCAATATTTATTTAAATATTTAGCTGGCTTAAAATAGATGGCATTATTAACTGGGAATACTATAAGTTGTTGTTATTGTTTTGGAGAAGAAAAATTAAATCTCCTAACAGAACGTCCTATGTCAATAACCACAGATTCTGTGACACCATTGCACAGCATTAAATCATTGCCTGAATATATTGCGTCCTATCTTAATGACCACAGGCTGTGTGACACCATTGCACTGGATTAAATCATTACCTGAATATAGTGCGTCGTACCTCAATGACCATAGACTGTGTGACACCATTGCACAGCATTAAATCATTACCTGAATATAGTGCGTCTTACCTCAATGACCACAGACTGTGTAACACCATTGCACTGCATTAAATCATTAACTGAATATAGTGCATCCTACATCAATGACCACAGACTGTGTGACACCATTGCACTGCATTAAATCATTACCTGAATATAGTGCGTCGTACCTCAATGACCACATACTGTGTGACACCATTGCACTGCATTAAATCATTACCTGAATATAGTGCGTCGTACCTCAATGACCACATACTGTGTGACACCATTGCACTGCATTAAATCATTACCTGAATATAGTGCGTCGTACCTCAATGACCACATACTGTGTGACACCATTGCACTGCATTAAATCATTACCTGAATATAGTGCGTCGTACCTCAATGACCACAGACTGTGTGACACCATTGCACTGGATTAAATCATTACCTGAATATAGTGTGTCGTACCTCAATGACCACAGACTGTGTGACACCATTGCACAGCATTAAATCATTACCTGAATATAGTGCGTCTTACCTCAATGACCACAGACTGTGTGACACCATTGCACTGCATTAAATCATTACCTGAATATAGTGCATCCTACATCAATGACCACAGACTGTGTGACACCATTGCACTGCATTAAATCATTACCTGAATATAGTGTGTCGTACCTCAATGACCACAGACTGTGTGACACCATTGCACAGCATTAAATCATTACCTGAATATAGTGCGTCTTACCTCAATGACCACAGACTGTGTGACACCATTGCACTGCATTAAATCATTACCTGAATATAGTGCATCCTACATCAATGACCACAGACTGTGTGACACCATTGCACTGCATTAAATCATTTCCTGAATATAGTGCGTCCTAACTCAATGACCACAGACTGTGTGACACCATTGCACTGCATTAAATCATTACCTGAATATAGTGCGTCGTACCTCAATGACCACATACTGTGTGACACCATTGCACTGCATTAAATCATTACCTAAATATAGTGCGTCGTACCTCAATGACCACAGACTGTGTGACACCATTGCACTGCATTAAATCATTACCTGAATATAGTGCGTCCTAACTCAATGACCACAGACTGTGTGACACCATTGCACTGCATTAAATCATTACCTGAATATAGTGCGTCGTACCTCAATGACCACAGACTGTGTGACACCATTGCACTGCATTAAATCATTACCTGAATATAGTGCGTCGTACCTCAATGACCACAGACTGTGTGACACCATTGCACTGCATTAAATCATTACCTGAATATAGTGCGTCGTACCTCAATGACCACAGACTGTGTGACACCATTGCACTGCATTAAATCATTACCTGAATATAGTGCGTCCTAACTCAATGACCACAGACTGTGTGACACCATTGCACTGCATTAAATCAGGTACTGTGTGACACCATTGCACTGCATTAAATCATTACCTGAATATAGTGCGTCGTACCTCAATGACCACATACTGTGTGACACCATTGTACTGCATTAAATCATTACCTAAATATAGTGCGTCGTACCTCAATGACCACAGACTGTGTGACACCATTGCACTGCATTAAATCATTACCTGAATATAGTGCGTCCTAACTCAATGACCACAGACTGTGTGACACCATTGCACTGCATTAAATCATTACCTGAATATAGTGCGTCGTACCTCGATGACCACAGACTGTGTGACACCATTGCACTGCATTAAATCATTACTTGAATATAGTGCGTCCTAACTCAATGACCACAGACTGTGTGACACCATTGCACTGCATTAAATCATTACCTGAATATAGTGCGTCCTAACTCAATGACCACAGACTGTGTGACACCATTGCACTGCATTAAATCATTACCTGAATATAGTGCATCCTAACTCAATGACCACAGACTGTGTGACACCATTGCACTGCATTAAATCATTACCTGAATATAGTGCGTCCTAACTCAATGACCACTTACTGTGTGACACCATTGCACTGCATTAAATCATTACCTGAATATAGTGCGTCGTTCCTCTTTGTCCACAGACTGTGTGACGCCATTGCACAGCATTAAATCATTACCTGAATATAGTGCGTCGTACCTCAATGACCACAGACTGTGTGACACCATTGCACTGCATTAAATCATTACCTGAATATAGTGCGTCGTTCCTCATTGTCCACAGACTGTGTGACGCCATTGCACTGCATTAAATCATTACCTGAATATAGTGCATCCTAACTCAATGACCACAGACTGTGTGACACCATTGCACTGCATTAAATCATTACCTGAATATAGTGCGTCCTAACTCAATGACCACTTACTGTGTGACACCATTGCACTGCATTAAATCATTACCTGAATATAGTGCGTCGTTCCTCATTGTCCACAGACTGTGTGACGCCATTGCACAGCATTAAATCATTACCTGAATATATTGAGTCCTTACTCAATGACCACAGACTGTGACACACCATTGCACAATATTAAATCATGACCTGAATATATTGTATCGTATCCTAACTCAATGACCACACTGTGTGACACCAGTACACAATATTAAATCATTACCTGAATATACGGCGTCCTAACTCAATGACTATAGACTGTGTGACACCATTACACAACATTAAACTATTACCTGAATAAAGTGCATACTACTTCAATGATCACAGACTGTGTGACACCATTACATTAAATCATTATCTGAATAGTGCGTCCTACATCAATGACCATAGACTGTGTGACGCCATTGCACAACATTGAGTCATAATTTCTGAATATAGTGCGTCCCACTTCAATGACCACAGACTCTGTGACACCATTGCACACATTAAATCATTACCAGAACATAGTGCGTCCTGCCTCAATGACAACAGACTGTGTGACATTATTACATTAAATCATTACCTGAATATAGTGTGTCCTGCCACGATGACCACAGACTGTATGACGCAATTGCACACATTAAATCATGTCCTGAATATAGTGAGTCCTGTCTCAATGACCACAGATTGTGTGACACAATTGCACACATTAAATCATTACATGAATATAGTGCGTCTTACCTCAATGACCACAAACTGTGTGACACCATTGCACACACTAAATAATTACCTGAATATAGTGCGTCCTACCTCATTCACCACAGTCTGTGTGACGCAATTGCACACATTAAATCATTACCTGGATATAGTGCGTCCATCCTCAATGTCCACAGACTGTGTGACACTTATTACATTAAATCATTACCTGAATATAGTGTGTCCTGCCTCAATGACCACAGACTGTGTGACGCAATTGCAGATATTAAATCATTCCCTGGATATAGTGCGTCCATCCTCAATGTCCACAGATTGTGTGACATTTATTACATTAAATCATTACTTGAAAATAGTGTGTCCTGCCTCGATGAGCACAGACTGTGTGACGCAATTGCACACATTAAATCATATCCTGAATATAGTAAGTCTTACCTCAATGACCACAGACTGTGTGACACAATTGCACACATTAAATCATTACCTGGATATAGTGTGTCCATCTTCAATGTCCACAGATTGTGTGACACTTATTACATTAAATCATTACCTGAATATCGTTTGTCCATCCTCAATGTCCACAGATTGTGTGACACTTATTACATTAAATCATTACTTGGATATAGTGTGTCCATCCTTAATGTCCACAGATTGTGTGACACTTATTACATTAAATCATTACTTGGATATAGTGTGTCCATCCTCAATGTCCACAGATTGTGTGACACTTATTACATTAAATCATTACCTGAATATAGTTTGTCCTGCCACGATGACCCAAGACTGTGTGACGCAATTGCCCTACATTAAATCATTACCTGAATATAGTGCGTCGTACCTCAATGACCACAGACTGTGTGACACAATTGCACACATTAAATCATTACGTGAATATAGTGCGTCCTACCTCAATGACCACAGTCTGTGTGACGCAATTACACACATTAAATCATTACCTGGATATAGTGCGGCCATCCTCAATGTCCACAGACTGTGTGACATTTATTACATTAAATCATTACCAGAATATAGTGTGTCCTGCCTCGATGACCACAGACTGTGTGACCCAATTGCACACATTAAATCATGTCCTGAATATAGTGAGATCTACCTCAATGACCACAGACTGTGTGACACAATTGCACGCATTAAATCATTACGTGAATATAGTGCGTCCTACCTTAATCACCACAGCCTGTGTGACACCATTGTACACATTAAATCATTACCTGGATAAAGGGCATCCTACATCAATGACCATAGACTTTGTGACGCCATTGCACAACAATAAATCATTACCTGAATATAGTACGCCCTGCCTCCATGACCACAGACTGTGTGACGCCATTGCACAACATCAAATTATTACCTGAATTTACTACCTCCTACTTCAATGACTATAGAGTGTGTGACACCATTGCACAACATTAAATCATGACCTGAATATAGTGCGTCCTACCTCAACGACCATAGACGGTGTGACACCATTGCCCTACATTAAATCATAATAACTGAGCGTCCTAGCTCAACGACCATCGACTGTGTGACACCATTTCCCAACATTAAATTATGACCTCAACTTTAAATCATGACCTGAATATTGTGTGTCCTACCTCAAGGACCATAGACTGTTTGACACCATTTCAAAACATTAAATCATGACCTGAATATAGTACGGCCTACATCAATAACCGCAGACTGTGTGGCACCATTGCACAACATTAAGTCATTAGTTGAATTTAATGCGTCCTACATCAATGTCCACAAACTGCGTGATACTATTGCACAACATTAAATCATTACCTGAATATAATGCGTCCTACATCAATGTCCACAGACTGTGTGACACCATCGCACAACATTAAATAATTACCTGAATATAATGCGTCCTACATCAATGTCCACAGACTGTGTGACTCCATTGCACAACATTAAATCATGGCCTGTATATACATTGTGCGTGCTACCTCAATGTCCACGGACTCTGTGACACCATTGCACAACATTAAATCATGACTTGA
>NC_090762.1:61545540-61575540 GCF_036898095.1 Palaemon carinicauda | reverse complement strand
GATTTATTTTAACGTTGTTATTGATCTTAAGATATTATTTACTATTATTTATTACTTCATAATGATTATCATAGCCTATGTAGTTTAATTATTTCCTTATTCTTCACTGGGCTATTTTCCCATTCGGAGACCTAGAGATTAAAGCATCCTGCTTTTCCAACTAGGATTATAGCTTAGCTAGTAATGAAAATAATGATATTATTATTATTATTATTATTATTATTATTATTATTATCATTAGCTAAGCTACAACTCTTGCTGGAAAAGCAAAATGCTATAAGCCCAAGGGCTCCAACAGGCAAAAATAGCCCAGTGAGGAAAGGAAATAAGGAAATAAATAAACGATATAAGAAGTAATGAAAATTAGAATAAAATATTTTGAAAACATTATCAACATTAAAAGATATTTGATTTATAAACTATAAAAGGACTTATGCAATCCTGTTCACCACAAGAATATTTGCTGTGAGTTTGAGCTTTTGAATTTCTACTGATTCAACTACACGATTAGGAAGATCATCATTATTATTGATAATAATAATAATAATAATAATAATAATAATAATAATAATAATAATAATGATAAACACGCATGGACGCGCACACAAACACGATTCCATGGGTATTCAGTTCTTAATAATTCATCCCTTTCATTAAATATAAAGGAGTTATCTCCCAACGGAAGACAAAATCGACCGCTTAAAGCATCTCGGTCACAACTCGACTCTGCAACAGCGACCTTTAGCAGTAAATCCCATTAGTCTCTCTCTCTCTCTCTCTCTCTCTCTCTCTCTCTCTCTCTCTCTCTCTTAGGAACTCACTGCCTCTGCAAGAACTCAGGACCCCGTTTTGAGTCCCTTTACGGCCGATGCGGAGCTGTTAAAACGCGTTCTCTATATTTCATTTGATAATTGCTCTGCCTGTCGATGGATCTTCCACACCCACACCCACACACACACACACACACACACACACACACACACATATATATATATATATATATATATATATATATATATATATATATGTACACACTGTTTATATTAGACGAGAATCTCCCATCATCACCAATCCGTACTGGCTAGCGGGTGATGAAAAACTTGCCAAACCCCAGAAATGAATTGACATGTCTGAGGCCTTTGTCTTGCAGTGGACCACAATCGACTGCATTTGTTGTTGTTGATATATACAGTATACTTACTAATACTCTTCATACATATACATATAATTATGCATTTTTCATACACCGTACTATGGTGTAGCCTCAAAGGTATCTCATATAAAAGCCAGCCAGGCTTTTCAATTTTCAATTGTTTGTTTTGAAGAATAATTAGATTAATTATGTGACAAGACTTATTCAGTCACAAAAGAAAGTTTCCTTAATGGAGCAAACAGACATAATGTAAATGTTCTCACGTCGCATTAATGTTAAAAGGACAATCAAATTCATAATCATGGAATCCATCAAAATTAAATGTTTTTGAGAAACTTTAAGAAAATTTATACAAAAGGATGGTGTAACTTCGTAAAATCTCAAGTAAAAAAAAGAGCAACAAATAAAGAATTCCACAACTGCTTTTTAAACAAAGAAATTGGTTACATCTAACATAGTAATGTGTCCCGTGTGGCAAGGGAAAAAAAATTGTGACGTTGAATTCTGCATTGAATAATTCGTCGCAATGCTGCGTTTACCCTGCAATTTTACAATGCTTTTCCTATTGTTTCCTTGGAGGATGTACTATATGAAACATGCTATAAGTTTCCTATGAACTAATGCCCCTTTTTAATTATTTCAACAATTAGGTCCTCTCACTATACGGCAACCTTTACCAGCAGATTGCACATTCTGCAACATAGTTATCAAATTACAGGTGATATAAGTGAACTCGGATAGCACAGTGAGATGGGAAAATAACTTTTAAAAAGACCTAGGGTAAGATTGACTAAGAAAAAGGACAGAAGACCTGAAAGGTGAAGTCACGTTCGACCCTGAACCACTTTGAATTGTGTATGTTAAGTCTACACTATTACCCCATCCTAGCTGTAGGGTTTGATGCTCACTTTTCTTTTAATTGATTAATCTGAGGTTACTGTGATCCCCCCCCCCCCCCCAGGTTTTGGGTAAGACTATTATTATTATTATTATTATTACTTGTTAAGCTATAACCCTTGTTGGAAAAGCAAGGGCTCCAACAGGGAAAATAGCCCCGTGAGGAAAGGAAACAAGGAAACATAAAATTTTTAAGAAGGGTAACAACATTGAAATAAATATCTCCTATATAAACTAAAAAAACTTAAACAAAATAAAAGAGGAAGAGAAACAAGACAGAAAAGAGTGCCCGAGTGTACCCGCAAGGAAGAGAGCTCTAACCAAAGACAGTGGAAGACCATGGTACAGAGGCTATGGCACTACCAAAGACTAGAGAACAGTGGTCTGATTTTGAAGTGTCCTTCTCCTAGAAGAACTGCTTACCATAGCTGAAGAGTCTCTTCTACCCTTACCTTGAGGAAAGTAGCCACTGAACAATTACAGTACAGTATTTAGCCCCTTGAGCGAAGAGGTCATTGGTAATTTCAGTGTTGTCAGGTGTATGAGGAAAGGTGAGAATCTGGCAAGAATAGGCCAGACTATTCGGTGTATGTGTAGGCAGGAAAAAAAATGAGCCGTACCCAAAGAGAAGGATCTAATGAATTAATGTCTGGCCAGTTAAAGGATCCAATAACTCTCTAGCTATAGAATGCCCAGTAAGAAAAGGAAGCGATAGCGTCGTCTCTTAAAGGATGGAAGTTTATAATGATCAATGTGAAGCATCGTAGGGGTAGAATTCTAATGTTTGACCAAATGTAGCGTTTTCCTTCTATCTCGTAATCTCCGTCCCTTGATCTGTTTAAATAAACCCATAAACCTGTTTTCTTATTGCAATGGTCTATATCAGCAATAGGATTTCTTATATAACCCAATCTTATACTGCACCCCACATCCGATCTCTGAACCAAAAGAGAAGAAAAATAGACCTACACAATTCCTTGAAATATTCGTTGCTAACCCAGAATAAAAAAAAAAAAAACTAGAAAACATTGCATACTTGATGCTGTCTGTTGTTTTGAAATTGCGTTGCCTTTGTGTCAGCACAGGCTTCGACGTATATGCAATATGTAATGAAAACGATATAGATACGTCTCTGTTGGGTCCAAAACAGACAGACTTGATCTAAAGCAACCTTGTAACCAGGAGGGATAAATATTTCACTCTGAAGAATTTTTGGATGTGAAATATATTCACAAATGTAAATGTAACCATGTCTCCATTTCTACCTAGGTTGTTAAGGTGGCCATGCTGTAAATTTGTCCTTTGAAACCAATGGAAAACAGAGAGCCTGATGAAATATTACCCATTGCTAATCAGATTATGGAATGGTCTTGTTAATCAATAAAATCTACATTTCTCCGATGTTCGACTGGACGGATTAAACAGTCATAGAATTGTTACATAACTTTAAGAAAATCATCACACACAACTGTAAATAGAATAAGAGGAACCTTCTCATTCTGTTTTTATTTAAGGAACAAGACAAACAGGAATTTTACCTTGACAAAAAATGACTCCAGTTGCAGACAATATAATGCAAGAAGAGGCGTCTCAACCGTGTAGGTAGCAGTGTCTTGTTTTTAGGGTTGCCAATGTTTATCCCAATCATATTTCGAAATAGCAGCCTAACTGTTTATCAAGGAAATCCTCCATAAGGCTAATCTCTTTTTATTTGGAATGATCTAAGATTTCGCAATCCATTATTAGTTTAGAGGCCGCTCATAAATGCCATAGATAAAAAATACGTCATGGTGCGGTCACTTAATGTCCTTGAGATTGAATATATCCAGTGAGGACAAGGCAATTACTGCAAAAGACTCAGAAGGTAGACCTGTGAAGGAAACAGGTATTTATTCTGATATTCTTGGCTGACGTAGAAAGATAAAAAAGTTAATAAGCACATCTGTGAATATTTACTACTAGACAAACAAAATGAAAGTATAAATATACACGTGTAGGGACATTCATTCGTAAACAAACTAAGGATAAGGTTAAGTTTACACGTTTATGGACATTGATATCCGAACCCACGAAAGGGGGAAAAATACCATCGCGCAAATACTCATTGCCGAGTATATTCGAAATGGGAATGCAAAATCTTGCCTGATCGAGCATCCATCGCACGATGAACGAAATGAAAAGGCAAATGAGCACCTTTATGGACATAAAAGCTGAACGGATGAAATAGAAAAAAGTCTGTTAGTCAATCAAATGAAGGAATGCCCATCGCGTGATTGGGAAGAAGGGCGATTCTGATAGATGAAGAGCGATTCGGATAGATGGTCCTCCGTGATGAATTGTCGGTGGACTGCCAAAAGGGATCATGTTTTGCGGCAATGAATTTCTCTCTCTGCCTCTGCACGGAAATCTATTCAAGCGAGGGATTCAATTTGATCCGACTTGGGAAGGCTTGTTTTTTTTCTTTTCATTTAGGTTATAAACTTTTTGAATTTGAAATATTTGATGAATTCAAGATTTTTTCCCCTTTCTTTGTATAGATATATAAACTTACGAATGCTTTCATCCGTATTTAAGAATGTAAAGCATTGATATGGCAGTGACAGTTGTTAAGAGAGGGTGGCCTGCTAATTATATATATACATATTTACTGTGTGTGTGCACGCTGGTATATGTATGTATGTGTGTACATGCATATGTGTAATAATAAATTCAAAAGACTAATAGAAATAAATGGCCCATATTCTCAATGTCCTGCCACATTTACCTTTGATAATCGTGATGATCTCATGATTACAAAGGACTCAATAACTATCCAATGCAAAAAGACAAAAGAGTGGGAAAGGCGATCCTAATTCGTAGATTCTAAGGGGGGGGGGGTAGGAGGGGGGGGGGGGGCTGCATTCAGCTATTCAGAAGACATAGGAGTGTGTCACGACTTAGCCGCGAATGGAACCGGGGAAGGAGTTTTTTTTTTTTTTTTTTTTTTTTTTTTTTAACTCTGAAAGCCAGTTTTAGGAAAGTGTACTTGAATGCTTTTCCTCTGTATGGGGAACACTGGTTGCATTTTAACGCTGTTAATGCTAAAGGTCTTTGTGTTAGGAGGAGAGAGAGAGAGAGAGAGAGAGAGAGAGAGAGAGAGAGAGAGAGGGAGAGAGAGAGAGAGAGAGAGAGAGAGAGAGAGAGAGAGAGAGAGAGAGAGAGAGATTGGTTGCCACTCGCCACTACAAATTGGAACATGGAAACAAAATTGGTCTGGGAGGATTTCCATCTTTTATTTTGGTTTCTTTCAATTTTGGGAATTGCCATGTTTCTAAAACGATATATTGGAGTTTTCTCGAAATGGATATTTTCAATTTACTCAGATATACAACATTCATATGTACAAAAGGTAAAAAACCCATTGATTTGCAAAGCAATCTTTGGCCGCAAAGGTTTTGTTTTGTAATTCCATCATTTATTATAATTCAAATGTAGACTCATTCATATGTAAACAGATGAAAGACTGATGACTTCCAAAATAGTGTAACGAAGAATAGAATACTCAGTGGAATAATAGAAAACGCCGAAGAGAATAACAAATGAATAGTAAATGAAGTAAAAATAACTGGCAAAAATATACCTGAAAATACTATTTTAAAGTTCAACATTTTAATCCGCTGCACTACATCGTTCTGAGAGTTTTATCCATTATTTGTTTTCATCGTAATTTTAAAACTCCCAGTTTACCCAGTGGTGGAAAATCCCTCTCCCATGGATTTCCAGACCTTTCAGGAATGCACCGTAGGCGTGCTGGAATTCCAGGTAATGATTTCGCCCCCCTGAAATTAACTTCGTTTTGTATCTTGGCGCTCTTGCTCTGAAAAAGGATAATTTTGAGGTATCTGGAAAAATAGGAAAATGATAACAATAAAGTCTCTCTAAGGAGACAGCAAAAGGCGGAGGCTAACTTTAAGTTGTCATTATAAGACTGCAGTATAGTAGGAGTAGGCTAACCCAGAGTTTTGTATGGGGAGATAACAATATTGGAAGAAGCCAACGATATTTCTCTATGGAGACTATAATAAGAGAAAGTCAACTTTAAGTTCTATTTGAAATTTTCTTCAAAGACTTATAGGAGAAGGCTAACTTAATGTCTCTCTGGAGAGATCGCTAAGGAAGATGACTAATTAAATTGTCTCTATTAATACTGGTAAAGGGAAAGGCTAACTTAAATATCTCTTTATTGTAACTATAAAGAAGGCTTAGTTGTACTTTGCTCTGGCTAGCCACCAGGGAAGGTTAACTTGAAAGTCTCTCTGAATAGATTACATAGAGCTTACAAGAAGATGGCTAACATAGATGTGAGTGGAAAATTTGTAGAAGTTCAAAATTATAAAGGTCTTAAAGGAGGCTGCTAAAGATAAATTTTAAATTTTGCACATTTAGACGTTTTTCATATTCAAATAAGCATATATATATATATATATATATATATATATGCATATATATATATATATATATATATATATATATATATATATATATATATATATATGCATATATATATATATATATATATATATATATATATATATATATATATATATATATATATATGTATGTATGTATATTTTTTTTCCATACAATAATATCTGGATTCTCATAACGATCTCGGGATTAGAGCCCCAGGCGAAATCAAACAAAGACAACAGCTTCTGGCCAGCCGGGAGTCGAACCCTGGTCCAGGAAACTTGTATTAACATTAACATACCACTTGGCCGCGAAGAAAGATAAAAGTCAATGACAATTCTTCTGTACTTATACCTGTCGAATTCAGGTTTTTTGTACTTAGAATTGGAATCAACCCATATATGGCTTATTTGGATATATATATATATATATATATATATATATATATATATATAAATCTCTTAATCTACAGACTACAGATGGCGCATGCTTATTTCTAAATTATATCCAGAAAGTGTTGGAGAAAAGGGTTGATATTAAGGTTTTTTTTTTCAAGAGACTGTAATGTGTATAACCTGATTTTGGTTAGAACTTCAAATGCAGATATGTGATTTAATGTGAAAAGAGAAGATTCACCTTTAGATTGCTCACTATTGATAACGAAAAGAAGGAATCTTATTTTAAAATCTTAATTCTTAGGTTACAAAAGAATGATAGTTTTTAGCTATACCTAATGGTAATATAAAACAATAAAACTCTTATTGAGGTTTCTATCCACCGGCTATAAACGAAGAAAGCCAAGTTTTAGATTTCCATCCTGGAACTGCACGAGTAAGCGGCTCATTTTAGATTTCAGCCAATATTCAGGTACTATTAAACAAGACGAGTTATTTTGAGGACTCTTCTCAAGACTAGAAAATATTATTAGCTCAGAATTTTTTTTATTTTTTTTATTCTGACTGTAAAAGACAAAGAAAATTTAAGAGAGACTTTTATCAAGAGGAAAAGACCAACTTCGAAGTTCCCCGGAGAGAGTGAAAAAGGCTAATTTTGAGGCCTTCCTCGAGATTGCGAAAGAAGCAACACAGAAACCATTTCGTTTGGTTGGATTAAAGCCAGAGGGAAGGTTCGACATTCCGAATTTTTTCCTCCTGCCGTATGTCTCTTGGTGGCATGTAAGCAGAGGCATATATTCCATCGGCTTTAGGAGGAGAGAAACAAGATAGATTAACTAAAGCGCAACACACCGCTTAGCCCTGTAAATATTTTATCGACGACATGGCTCTCTCTCTCTCTCTCTCTCTCTCTCTCTCTCTCTCTCTCTCTCTCTCTATTATATTTCATCTTGAATGTGAATCTCAGATCGCAAAGGAGCAAAGGTTAAAAATTTCCCCTCTGGACCCCACCCAATGTATTTTGTTCTGCATGTAAATCTCAATTTGCCATGAATTAAGGGTTTATATATATACAGTATATATATATATATATATGTATGTATGTATGTATTTATATATATATATATATATTTATATGTATATATATATATATATATATATATATACATATCAAATATGTCGGGAAAGGAAAAAACAAAATAACAAAAAATGGGTAGTGAAAAAATTGTCCTCTATTATTCCATTTGATTTTTGTTAGCGACCTACTGTACTTTTCTTATTCTTCCCCTCTTTGGGTTGAATTCTGAAAACGCTTCTTCGATTGTCATCATTGAATATAAAAGACGTGTCAAACGTTTTGGTTATTGACTTTGAAAATTTCCTTATTTTCATATGTGGAAACTTACGAGACAATTTTATGGTTTTTATCTGCTTGGTGATTATTATTATTATTATTATTATTATTATTATTATTATTATTATTTTGTATGCGGACAAGATGTAATGCAAGTTGAGTAATATACTCCATGTGACATTTAAAAGTCAAATGTGCGTGTCTACATTTGTTCCTCCGTCTGTGCTTGTCCATTTCATCCCATTATCCATACCACTTTTTCTTATCTGTCTATCCAAATATATTCATTCCATGTACCCCCCTACATCTTTTGTTCTATTTAGTTCTTTCCCTTTAACCCTGAGCTTCACCCTTGTTCCCTGCTCCATCACCTTTTCCTCACTAAATCACCAAACGGCCCCTCTATTCTCATTTTCCGCTCGTTCTGTCCGGATTTGTTATTCTTCCAGCCGTATATGTACCCTTCCCTTCCATTGGAGGCGTCCCTCCCTCCTTCTCTCCTACCTTCCTCTTTTAGGGTAAAGTTTCATCTACTTCCCCATTAAGTTCTTCCTTTCTTAAGTCTCCCCTACCATCCCGTTTTTTTTTTCCACTTAGACTCCTTATTTGCCCCTTCACCTTCCATAGGCCTTTCCTTGTCTTTTCCTTCCTAACTTACCCCTTCCCTCCCTTCCCCATACTTCTCTCTCCCCTTTGCCCCTCGTCTTCATCAACTCCATCTTCCGGCAGGACCGTTTTTATTCCGGCTCGTTTCATTGTCAACGGCCTGATCCGTAACTCTCCCTTTCCCCTTCTTTATGTGAAGTGCTGCTCGAAAATTTGGTCTGGTCTTCTCTTTATGGCGTTGCTCAGCTCACCCACACACAACACAACGGTGTCACGGGAACGGATCAGTAACTTTGTGTGTGCGTGTGTTTGTTTGTATATGCAGGAAAATCACAAACTTTCGTGTGATATCACAATTGCAAGTTCATACTGTCAAGGCGAACAAATCCCTCAGAAGAATATTGGGATTGAAATGGCAGGACAGTTTTATAAATGAAACTATAAGAGAGATTACTTGAGTACCATATGTAGATGAAATCATGGTGAGGGGTAGATGTAGGTGGTTTGGTCATGCTCTTCGCACTACCCAAGAGAGATTAGTTCACAAAACATTCAGCTGGGCTCCACAAGGCACTAGAAGAGATGGAAGACCCAGAACTACATGGCTGAGGATTATGAAGCGCGAAGTAGGAGATGATGAATGGAGACGTATTGAATTAAAAGCTCAAGATAAAGACGGCTGGCAAAATCTAACCGAGGCCCTTTGCGTCAATAGGCGTAGGAGGAGATGATGATGATATGAAAAATTTAACTCTTCACAGCCGAGTGGCCAATATGTTTATCACAAAAGGAATTTCCCCTTGGGTCTTTGATCCCATGGCAGAGCGAATTCTTTATTGAAGAGTATTTGTGGCTTATTTGAATATATATATATATATATATATATATATACATACATATATATATACACACATAGATATATACATACATACATACATACATACATACATACATATACCAAGGCATTTCCCCCAATTTTTGGGGGTAGCCGACATCAAACAAATGAAACAAAAAAGGGGACGTCTCCTCTCTACATTCCTCCCAGCCTGACAAGGGACTCAACCGAGTTCGGCTGGTACTGTTAGGGTGGCACAGCCCACCCTCCCACACTATCCACCACAGATGAAGCTTCATAATGCTGAATCCCCTACTGCTGCTACCTCCGTGGTCATACAAGGCACCGGAGGAAGCAGTAGGGCCTACCGGAAAGGCGTCACAATCGCTCGCCATTCATTCCTATTTCTAGCACGCTCTCTTGCCTCGCTCACATCTATCCTCCCTATCACCCAGAGCTTCCTTCACTCCATCCATCCACCCAAACCTTGGCCTTCCTCTTGTACTTCTCCCATCTACTCTTGCATCCATCACCTTCTTTAGCAGACAGCCATTTTCCATTCTCTCAACATGGCCAAACCACCTCAACACATTCATATCCACTATAGCTGCTAAATCATTTCTTACACCCGTTCTCACCCTCACTACTTCGTTCCTAACCCTATCTACTCGAGATACACCAGCCATACTCCTTAGACACTTCATCTCAAACACATTCAATTTCTGTCTTTCCGTCACTTTCATTCCCCATAACTCCGATCCATACATCACAGTTGGTACAATCACTTTCTCATATACAACTTTCTTTACATTCATGCCCAACCCTCTATTTTTTTACTACTTCCTTAACTGCCCCCAACACTTTGCATCCTTCAGTCACATCTGCTTCCACTCCACCATTTGCTGCAACAACAGACCCCAAGTACTTAAACTGATCCACCTCCTCAAATAACTCTCTATATAAAATGTTTGTGTGTGTGTCTATTTTATTTTATTTTATTAATGAATTTAGTTCAGTTTTATACATAGCCATATCAAATGTGGCCAATTATTGTACGGTAACCATAGTAATTGACCGACAACGTTGGTTCGGTAGGTGCTATAGTAATGGCAGAGGAACACAACGATGTGAGATTAATTAGCTGCTTGAGTGATTTGGAAGAAGAAATAACTATTATAACAAACAATTCTTTTTCACCCAGGGGTTTACTGCCCTGTAATTGTTTTGTGGCCACCTTCCTCTTGGTAAGGGTAGAGGGGACTCTTTAGCTATTGTAAACAGCTCTTCTAGGAGAAGGACACTCCGAAATCAAACCATTGTTCTGTAGTCTTGGGTAGTGCCATAGCCTCTGTACCATGGTCTTCCATTGTCTTGGGTTAGAGTTCTCTTGCATGAGGGTACACTCACGCACACTATTTTACCCTATTTCTCTTCCTCTTGTTTTGTTTAAGTGTTTATAATTTATATAGGAGATATTTATTTTTATGTTACTGTTCTTAAAATATTCTTTTTTGGCTTGTTTCCTTTTCTCTCTGGGCTATTTTCCCTGTAGGAGCCCCTGCGCTTATAGCTTTCTGCTTTTCCAACCAGGGTTGCAGCTTAGCCATTAATAATAATAATAATAATAATAATATACCATCATTCATTTTGAAATCTGGACTGATAATCTGAGGAATCTTGGGTCATCATGTATGTTTTTAGGGATCTTTTTGACAAATACATTTCGGATCTTCCTGTCAGCAGAGTCATATTAACCGTTAATTATAAAAGTCCCTTTACGCTAGGAATTGGAAATCCTATTAAAATAATACTTATAAACGTGATTATAAAAAAAATCTATATTATGGGCATTATTTGATTTTATACTATGTTATTGTTTCTTTTTAAAGCCATGGGACTGAAAATTGATTTTTCTCCATGTATTTTTTCTTTCCAGGTAATTTTAATTCTTCTAAGAAATTGCTCTACTATTTCATTTTTAGTTTTCTTTCCCACTTGTTTTCTATGTATATTATGCCTGGCAAGATAATAATACCAGGTTGCTCTCTTCGCTAATCGCCACATCAAAAAATACTCTTCTCAAAATAACAGAATCGAGCCCAGAACAGTTGTAATGCCATTCATCAATGCATGCTGAAATATTTTGTTTTACAGTGTACTGTTATTGCTTTGATGTAATTCTATAAGGCAATCGTTCAAAAAGGCCCCATCTCTCTAATAATGAATTTAATGGACCATTATTTCTCTTTATTTTGCTTCATTCATTTGCTTTCCGTTTTCTATTTCACTCAATTTATACCTTTCTCTTTTGGTATGGAATGTATGAGCATTTGACAGTGGAATATTGCAGAAAGCAGGAGTGTGTATGCGTAATATAAATTATTATTATTATTATTATTGTTATTATATTATTATTGATTTTCCTCTCCAATGCTTCATTTCTTTAGTGTCCTCTTAGTTCCTTTCACTTTTCCTTCCTCTCTTCCCTTGCCATCTCTCATTTACCTCCAACTTTCCTCTACATCCTCTCCATCTTCTCCATCCTCTCCATCATTCTTCTTCCTTAAGGGTCCTCCTCTTATTAGAATATATCCCTCCTTCTATTAAAAAAAAAAAAGATCTCTTATCCCCCTACCTCTTCCCGTCTCCATCTTTCTTCATTCAGCAAATTTTTATACCTCCATCTCCTTCTCTCCCCCAACCTCCCAATCACCTTGATTCACCCCCCATTCTCTTCTCCCTCTCCGAATATTTATTTCCTTCCGCCATCCCCTCTTTCCCCCTTGCCCCGATTCCCGTTTATCCTTCTGCTCCTCTTCCGTTCTGTTATCAGGAATCGAGAAGACAGGCTTAACTGACTGTCGGGTTTCCGTGTAATGGCCGTGATAATCTTCCTTTCCTCCGGAGGAAGGGGGGGGGGGGGCAGGATGAGGAGGAGGGGGAGTAAGAGAGGGGGAAGGATTGCTCAGATTGTCCTTACACAATTTCAAGGACAATTACTTTTTTCTTACCCTTTTTTTCCGGCACTTTATGCGAAAACTTTCCTCCTTTTTAACTCCCTAGTGAGAATTACTTTTCCTTTCATTGTCTATTATAGGTTATTTATCCATTTAATTCAAATATTGATATTTTTCCGCCCGAATTTTTTAGGTATTTGATTTTATTGTATTAATCTGATACTATTGTCCAATTGTTTTACTCTAATTTTGTTGATTTTTATTCATTTTTGTATCGATCCTGTTTATAAAATGAAGTTACACTACAATGACTTTCTTTCCTTTATGGTTTTATACTTTAATAATTATCATCCTTCTATTTTGTTCTAAGGAATTAATGACACCAACACTTTCCCTTTAATTACATACGGTCTTTATTCATTGTTAATTTGCAATACTCTCACTTTGGTTGTAACTGGATGCCACGAACAATTTTTTTTTTTTTTCATTTTTCCTATTCCTGCAGTTTATTCTTATTTTGTTAGTTTTCACTCCGAAATTCATGCCAATTAATTCTTCCGGAATTATTTTAATTCTTAACCTTATAACCTTTCCCCTTTTCCGCATTTTCATTTTTCTACCAATCACGTTTCCAGTTTATATTATGTTTCAACTTTAATCGATTATGTACTTCGTAATGTTTCATCTTCCTTATAATATCTTCGAGTCAAATTTTGATTAGAAGCTTCAGTTTCCCAACCTCCTTTGCGGCTCCAAGATCACCATATTCTCGTAATTATATTTGCTGTCTTTTCTTTTTTTATGATTAAAGAGTATTAGAGACCTCAGTCAGTTATTCGTGGAAGGTTTACTAAATCCGCTTGGACGGATCCGGTGTAGATCCGTGTTGTCCTACTCCATTATTGGCGGAGGTATGCAGTCTCTGATAGCCTCTGATTTCGTCATTATTGGTTGGAATGTTAATTTTAAGGGTTATCATGTTAATTCTAAACGTTATGCTGTTAATTTAAAGCCTTATGATGTTATTTTTAAGAGTTATGATATTAATTTTAAGCGCTAAGATGCTATTTTCAAGTGTTTTGATTTTAATTTTAAGCGTTAATGTTATCTTTAAGTGTTATAGTGTTAATATTAAGCGTTAAGATGCTATTTTCAAGCGTTATGATTTTAAATTTAAGCTTTAATGTTATTTTTAAGCGTTATGGGGTTAATTTTCAAGCTTTAAAATGCTATTTTCAAGTGTTTTGATTTTAATTTTAAGCGTTAATGTTATTTTTAAGTGTTATAGTGTTCATTTTAAGCATTAAGATGTTATTTTCAAGAGTTATGATTTTAAATTTAAGCGTTAATATTTTTTTAAGCGTTATATTGGTAGTTTTAAGCGTTGAGGTGCTATTTTTAGGTGTTATGATTTTAATTTTAAGCGTTAATGTTATTTTTTAACATTGTAGTGTTAATTTTAAGCGTTAAGATGCTATTTTCAAGCGTTATGACTTTATTTTCAAGTGTTAATGATATTTTTAAGCGTTGTGGGGTTAATTTTGAGCTTTAAGATGCTATTTTTAAGCGTTATAATTTTAGTTTTAAGCGTTAATGTTATTTTTAAGTGTTATGGGGCTAAATTTAAGCGTTAAGATGCTATTGGTAAGCGTTATAATTTTAGTTTTAAGCGTTAAAATGCTATCTTTAAGTGTTATGATATTAATTTTCAACGATAACTTCCCATCAGTTGGAAAAGGAAGGACGAAGAGTTGAGGCTTAACCCTGAAAGATGCAATAAATTGGACTATCTATAAAGGAAGAAATGTTTTAGGAATCAGGTTAGCAATAAGGAAGAAATGTTTCAGGAATCAGGTTAGAAATAAGGAAGAAATGTTTTAGGAATCAGGTTAGAAATAAGGAAGAAATGTTTTAGGAATCAGGTTAGAAATAAGGAAGAAATGTTTTAGGAATCAGGTTAGAAATAAGGAAGAAATGTTTTAGGAATCAGGTTAGAAATAAGGAAGAAATGTTTTAGGAATCAGGTTAGAAATAAGGAAGAAATGTTTTAGGAATCAGGTTAGAAATAAGGAAGAAATGTTTTAGGAATCAGGTTAGAAATAAGGAAGAAATGTTTTAGGAATCAGGTTAGAAATAAGGAAGAAATGTTTTAGGAATCAGGTTAGAAATAAGGAAGAAATGTTTTAGGAATCAGGTTAGAAATAAGGAAGAAATGTTTTAGGAATCAGGTTAGAAATAAAAAAAGGAATTCCAAAGCTGGCCATTGGAAGAAAGGCAAGAGTACGGGAGTCCTGTTTTGGCATTTCGTGGATATTTCTCATTTGGTCGCTTCCCTTTAGAATAGTTTTTCTTGTTACTTTCGGACTTCCATCTCCCTTGAAGTTTTCATTTATTGCTTTGTGACATGGCCGAGTGTTCTCTCCTTCTTTCTTTTTTCCTCTCTTTCATTTCTTCCACATTCTGAGAATTTTCTGCAGTGTAATGAATGGTTATATAATTATTTTTCTTTTTTAAAAGATCGCCTTTATTTATAAATGTTTCCCCCAAGCTCCATGAAGAGGTGTTATAAGTTTGGCGGTTAATTTACCGATATTCTTTTTATTTATAAATTGTTCTTATAATAATTCTTGAGAATAAGAAGAACTTTATCCTTTTCTATCTTGCATTTTATTTCAATGTAATCATTCCCTCTATTGGAATATTGAACTCTTTTAACCCATTTCCTCTCACCCCAGACGCCTCTGATCTGTTGTACATTTACCTCTAAGCATCGATTTTTGGGATGCAGTAGCTGGCCCAATGACCACAATATCCAATGATTTCGGTAAACCTCCTGTGCTTTTTAATCGCTTTCTCTTGATAGATTTCTTCTTTTCCCTATCCAACTACTGTAATTTTTTTCACTGTCCTTCCTATCATTTTATTTCTCTTGCACTTTCCATCTTTCTTAGCCTTTTTTATCTTCCCTTTAATTCTCCTTCTAAACCTTTTATATTCATCTTTCTTAGCCTTTTCATGTCTTGCACTTTCTATTTCATTTCAACCTTTTAAATTCTGTCCGCTTTCGATCTTTCTTAACTTTTCATGTGTCTTCCACCTACGATCTTTTAAACCTTTTATTTCTCTTACACATTCTATCTTGGATTCTTGCTTTATCCATCTTAACCTTTTCTTTTCTTACCTTTTCTATCTTGCTTAACCTTTTATTTCTCTTACACTTCCCCTCTTTTTAATCTTTTATTCAATTTGTCTCTATCTTTCTTAACCTTTTATTTATCGTGCAATTTCCATCTTTCTTAACCTTTTATATCCCTAACAATTTCCGTTTTTATTGACCTTTAATTTCTCTTGAACTTTGCATCTTTCTTACTCTGTTATTTTTCTTGCCCTTTCCATCATTATTATTTTATTCAATTCTCATGCACTTTCTACCTTTCCTAACCTTTTATTTCTGTCGCATTTTAGACCTTTCGTAGCTGTTAATTTCTCTTATATTTTCCATCTTTCCTAACCTTTCATCTCTTACATTCTTCATCTTAACTTTTTATTTCTCCCTCACTTTCTATCTTTCTTCACCTTATATTTCTCTCGCAAAACCATCTTGCTTAACCGTTTGTATATCATGCACTTCCAGCCTTCTTAACCATTTAATTCTCATGCACTTACTATCATGCTTAACCTTTTATTTCTTCGTTCCTTTCCATCTCTGGCTTCGATACTGCACCAGCATGGTTTTATACCTCTGTGTCTTTCTTGCCATCTTTTTCCCCTGCTGTGGGATAGACGACCCTCGTAAAAAGCAACCCATCACCCAAAGGAGCATTTCCTTATCATCGTTTTTACTGGTCCGTCCCCTCTTCTTTTTCTCCTCACGTGCCACCCACGCCCAAGCATCCCTCCCTCCTCCCCACGCGCACCCACAACCAGCCAGAGGACCAGGTTTAATCATCATCCAGGGGAAATTTTAAGGGCGTCCATTTGAGTGGTTCATTGAATCTCCATCACACCTCATCGAAAAATTCCAGAACGACTCCCATAAATCACGATTGAAGGGCGTCCTTCAGAAGATGACCTGGCATATCAGTCATCCGATTAGGCCCTTCCTCCTCTTACCCCTGATTCTGCTGTGCCTCTCATTTCTTCTTCCTCTTCTTCCTCCTACTGCCAAGGGTTAGGATGTCCGAGAGCCTCGTGACTATCTGGGGTATGGTCATGCATCGAGGGTCCTCGATCAGGCAACAGGACTGTCATCTCTCTCTCTCTCTCTCTCTCTCTCTCTCTCTCTCTCTCTCTCTCTCTCTCTCTGGCCTTGTGCAAGTGGAAACGTGCTATTTTCGCAAACGAATAGACCCGCCTTTCATCCCCAACCTCGGTGAGGTAAGGAACGTTGTTGGCACGTCACCTTGAAAATCCTGTAGCTCATGTTAAGCTAAAGTGTGAAGTATGTAACTGGTTGTTAGACGAATATTGTGGCACCTGATATGGAGAGAGAGATTGATTGATTGATTTAAAGTTTTCAGGCATGGAGAGAGAGAGAAGAAAAATGAGAAAACAGAAGAATGTGATTATTATTTTATTCCAGCATCTACCCCTTTACTTCATTTCTCCCATCTTGCTATTCAACCTCTTTAACTATGACTTCATAGTCCAACTGCCAGTTCTTCATTCAGTTACTTCTCGGTACCGAATAACCTCCCTGGACCCAGCGCTAGGTCATATGTCCCAAATACTACAAATCAAAATATGTAATCCATCAAATACTCATTAGGAAATTAGAGGCTCTCAACTAGTTATTCCTCACCCTACCTGCGTTGAACCAATCATAGGATATACTCTTCCGGTATCTCATAAGTGGTTAGTACACTTGCATCGGGAAGGGAGTGATTTCTCCCCATTTGCTTAGTTCTGATGAGTCTCTCGCTATCGTAACTGTTAGTTATGAGCGATGCCGTTTTGTCATGTGGAGAATGTAGAAAAATATATACCACCTTTTCGTAATTGTAAATCATTTGGCTTCGACGAGATCATCATCATAAGTTACTGGGTGATACCTTTTATCCCCAAAACTATTCCCTATACCTAAGGGTAAGATTGTGTGACATTTTCGCGACCCGTCTTATTTAAAAGGTATAAAGAATAATCAAGTATAAGAATTTGCAAGTATCCGGCTGTGTTGTCTCTGTCTGGGAATCGAATAATCATAGATTACATTTATGAATGTTTACTCCCAAGAAAACAATCTTAAGAAGTGAAAATTGTGGTAACGTCTCAGTGTACCATCGTTCTAGATATTAGAACGGACAAGAACAAAAACTAGGCTGTGTGTTTACTATATGCATTTTGCCTTTAAGAATATAGTATAAACGTTTTAGTTCAGGCGTCGATGTCTATGACAGTTTTGACGTCCGCTTTTTATATCCAAGTCCTTCGATCAGTGTGCGCAGTGGCCTAATGATCAGGAATAAAAATGGTCTTATCTTACCCAGACATGGGTGGAGGATGGTTGTAAAAGAGAGAGAGAGAGAGAGAGAGAGAGAGAGGTGGTTTGAGATGATAAAAGAAGAAAGGAAATGAATGATAAAGAGTATATTATTAACAATTTGTGCTCGTGGTGAAAATATACTCAATACTTGGAACGTTTTGGTTGTCTGAGAACGTACTCTTCTTCTCCCATAAATGCATGATTTATTTATTTATTTTTATTTTTTTTTCTATTTTTTATTTTTTTATTTATTTTTTTTTTTTTGCTATTGAAAGGACAATGAGATAGAAGGCCTCTTTTCCTTTTCTAGCCTAGAACCGACGGAATAAGATAAACAAGGAGGGCTTCAAGAGGGTGAATTTACAAGTGAGGAAAAACATAAGCAGAAACAAATCCTTATACGTGATCTGTTCCTTCTTCCCGTCTTCAGTTTTGCTATCCAATTGTTTGCTTTTCCTTTAGTTGCACTTGGCTGCTGAATGGCCTCACAGGCCCCAGATCAAGGCTATATAGCCCAAATGTATAAATGTAATTCAGTTTCGTACACAAGGAAAGGATGCATGTTTTTTAACATTGGTATCCTAGGATGACTGATACCCGGAGTTTAATGTACTGTAGGTAGCTGCTTAGCGGGGTGATCTGAGACTCCCCCAGCGGTTTTATATGGCCTCGTTGTGACCCAGTGCTACTCAAACTAACCGTAGGGTCTGATGCAAGGTCCTAGGCATTGGCATCAAGAGCTCCTCAATTGGTGCTATTCTGTTATTCACTTCCTCCATTATTATGTCTCTCTCTCTCTCTCTCTCTCTCTCTCTCTCTCTCTCTCTCTCTCTCTCTCTCTCTCTCTCTCTCTCTAGAAATATGCTTATATAATAAAAGATGATTGTATTTCAGTTCTGCTATCATGAAGCACTTGAACTGAAATTCATGGTTTGTACAGTTAGAATCAAAAGAACACCGACACTCAGGGGAAATCTTTCGTCAGATGGCTCTTGTGTTCCCATGACAAAAAGGACAAGGAGTTGCTCTTCTTACAACTTCTACGAAATGGGCGGAGCATTCTCAAACTTTAGCGAATCAGACAGTAAAGGGATGTCTTTGTTAGCAAAAGAATACAAATGTTACAAATCGAGTTGCCATATTTCAATTCTGTATAATCATTTGACGTCTCAACTATTCACTACAAACACAACACACACACACATACGCACACACACACATTATATATATATATATATATATATATATATATATATATCATTATTTTTCAATTGCTACTTTCTCGTAATAGGAACCAAATAGACACTTTCCAGGAAAGATAGGGGGGGGGGGGTGGATTTCTCCTTCAACCCCCTGCCCCGGCCTTTCCGATACTGAGCAAGAAGGAAAGTCATTTCTGTTTTATGGTTTGTGGAGACAGGCTGATTGTAGACTCATGATACAGCCTGTAAGATATTGTATCATTGCCTGACATTTATTTGATAACCGTCAATGTTCTAGCAAATTTGGCTAACCTAATTCATTATTAGTTGATTTGTAAAAGATAGCAGCAGTAGAATAAAGTAGCTGCTGTTGATGGAAGGTCGATAAGTAACGAAATTTAAGTATTAACTTTGCATAACAAGTAATCGATGATGGATGTAATAGATACTAATCACTGCAAAGCACTTTGAATATAATCAGAATTTAATAATTCGTATCGAAAATAATTTATATTGAGGTAGATGTGGAGGTTATCACATTCTGGCAAAGGGTTCAAAAAAATTGTTTTATTGACAAATCATAGTCTCAGAACGACATAATTTTCAGAAATTTTGTCATGAAACTATGATATACCTATTTTCCCGAAATGAATTCTCGTCTAATTTTTCCGGAAAAAATACACGAATAGATGGTATAAGCACGAAATGATTCCCCATTCTAATACCCTGATTGTAAGTTATCAATGATTATATGATTGCTATTAGTTTTATCTTGAGAAATTAAACAGCTTTGAGATCAAACCAACTTCTTATAAATTTCATGCACAAAGGTCTTATAATCTTAATTCAAATAGGATTAGCTTTGTATGATAAAGTCCTTATTTACAGTGATCAAGTGCCCGAATTAGCATAGCTATGTGGTGCTAGATGTGGGTCTCTTGACCGGGAAAATTACGCCAGGTAGATGGGCGCTTAACAAGCGAAAAATGCATTACTATCTGTGATGCTCTAGTTCGGATTGTTCGAGCAATAGCTATCCATACCAGCTCCTCAACCTATCAGGGTATTAGTTAAAACACAATTTCTACAGCTGGTGTCGTAAGCGGGGGAAGGAAAAAACCAAATATTAAAATATCTCGGAAATAAATGTTTGATTGTCCTTTTAATCACTAACTTATACAGCTGTGGAGCGATACTCATGGATTCCTAAATATTTTTTCTCATTCTTAAGATTTTATTTCCTGAGCTTCTTCCTCTATCCCCTGATTCTTTATTTAACATTTGTGTTTCTTTCTATCATCATTCATTCATTTATCTATTAGACATTATCTTAAAAATGAATGCCCTTTCTGCCTCGGTGCTCGTCTTAGGCCGTCAACTTTGGTTCTTAGCTTCTCACTGTGCCTTTATAAAATGAATCTCTCCCAAGCGGCAGCAGAAACACCTTCACTTGACCATTCCAACTTGGAACTATTTGATATTTATGTGAAGACAAGAGAATATATTCGTTAGTTGGATTCCGGAATAAGGCATTTGGAGCACTGTATTTCATTTTCCTCTATCTTCGTTTTTACAATCTCCATCAAAGTAAAAAGAAAATTTCATTGTAAAGCATGCTTCCATGAATAAGTGGTGCCACTCAGATTTTTGATACAATATATATCCCATTCATTTTTCATTATTCCAGTTAACGAATATATCTTAGTTGATTTTAAAGCAACTGGTTAAATTCTCCTACAGAGCATTTAAGGTATATAGAGGAGTAGGCCTACAAAATATAATGATCAAACTATATGCAGCCGGACAAATGTTGGTATACGGATCCTTAAGGAAACAAATCCTCCAAACGCCCAAAAGCAAAAGATGACTCACTTGTAATAACTATCTCCAATTTTGCCATTTGGTCTCAATAATTATCAAGTGAATAAAACAATTGCGATAAAAATTGAATTCGCAATGTAGCAAAGATTTTGCTGTGTATGTTTAAGATTTTAGTTCAAATGGCAATGCTAATCATTCAAGGCCAAGATAGCAGACGGTGAGACGGCAAGGATCAACGATGGTGAAAAAAAAAGGACGAATAAAGGGGGAAAGTGGCCTAGGGTCTAAACTTTCTAAAGACTGGAATGGTGCATACCCCTGAATCTGAATCATTTGGGAAATATTTTACAAGAAAGTATCCTCACGTATTACGAAATGTTACAATCAGTGAATATCTGTAAACTGGAAGTAGTTTTTAGCAGTCAATCTAGCATCTGAAAAATAACGATAAGCTTTTGGGAGCATAATACAATAATTTCTATTGGAAACATTGCATAATAATGACAAACAACAGTTTGATATGCATAAATGTCCAAAAAGGTAGATTACTTCATTAACTAGAGTAAGCTCAAACCATTTGATCTCTCTCTCTCTCTCTCTCTCTCTCTCTCTCTCTCTCTCTCTCTCTCTGTACGTCCTTTGTGTGGTTATAACTCATGTATGGTATTTTTTATTAATATTTTTCAACATAGAAACAATATTGAAATTACTTTTTTCGTTCATCGGTAACTTGAACAGACTAATGTCAAAATTATCTAATATAGCTGTCAACGGAAGGAATTGCTTAGCTACGACACTCCCAAGATTTTCTAAATGATTTTGTAGGTTCATAATATATATATATATATATATATATATATATATATATATATATATATATATATATATATATATGCTGCATATACATACACACACACACACACACACACACTCACACACACACATATATATATATATATATATGTGTGTGTGTGTGTGTGTGTGTATGTGTGTGTTTGTGTATTCAGTATTTGTAGTGGATATTTGAGACGTCAAATGATAACTGAGAATGAAATATGGCAACTCGATTTGTAACATTTCAATGCTTTCGCTAAAAGAGAGCCCTTTACTCTCTTTGATTCACCTAGGTTGGAGAAGGCTCCGCCCATTTCGTAGCAGTAGTAAGAGGAGCAACTCGTTTTCTGTTTTGTCATGGGAACACTAAAGACATCTGACGTAAGATTTCCCCTGAGTGTCGGCGTTCTTTTGATTCTAACTGTACATGGCCTCTTGTGTCCATAGATTAAAACACTCTACATAGGAAGTTAAAACTTGAAAGAGTAAATTATACATTAAGAATACACGGCCAAAAAGAAAAGAAAACGAATGATAAGTTCATCCCTTTTTTTGTATTCTACTGTTGTATTTAGTGGCTGTTGGTGTATGAAATTCAAAGATACAACCTACTTGCTTAATTAAGGTAATTAATATAAGTTTTTGTATGTTTACCCAACGACATTTACGCACCGAACACAAGAATGATATAATATATATATATATATATATATATATATATATATATATATATATATATATATATATACATGTGTGTGTGTGTGTATGTGTGTGGGGGGGGGTGTGTGCATGTGTGTTTGTGTAAATTAATTTATTCGTCGATTCAATCATTTTATAATGTACTTGTTTCAACATTTCTATATTACACATTACCTGATGACATTTTAGGGCTTGTAACTTATGAATACATCTTCATGCTGCATGATAATAATAATAATAATAATCATAATAATAATAATAGTAATAATAATAATAATAAAAGTCGTAACACAAAACCTCACTAAATATGTCTGGTCCAATTCCATTAAGTGTCCCACTGACATTAATAACCCAAGAAGAATAAATCTCGTAGTAAACAATGCATCTTATACATTCATTACGGTTATTCACTACGGCATTTTTTTTTTACATGAGGACAATGACGGTGGTGCGGTGAATTATGTCTCTCCCTCCACATTCATTTAGAATTTTTAGAATTTTAAATACTACAGAAAATGGAGGGACACAATAGAAATAAACCTTGAATAGAAATCAGATATTTCCATCCGTCCAGGCAAATGGCATTAAGGTCTCTCACTCTCTCTCTCTCTCTCTCTCTCTCTCTCTCTCTCTCTCTCTCTATATATATATATATATATATATATATGTGTGTGTGTGTGTGTGTGTATACACATATGTATACATGAAAAAAATATATATAAAATTTGTATATATATACATATATATGTATATATATATATATATATATATATATATATATATATATATATATATATATCACCCACGAATGGCATTTAATACCGAATTCTATCTTGGGAATATATATCCACTTAGAATTCATTTTATGGTAACAACTTCTGGCCGGGTAGAGATTCGAACCCCCACAAACATGTATATATATGTTTGTGATGAAGTTGTAATAATAAAAGTAAGTTACTGTGAAACAGACAAACCTGTGTACACAAAACTTCATCACTGTATGGTATCTTGCAAGAGCTGTCGAAATATTTAAAAATGTGAATCGAAAAATTATTGCTGACATTTGACCATAGCGAAGTTATGAAATTTTTTATATATACGGAAGTGAACACCAAAGTAAAGAAATATAAAGAAGCTATTGAGACGAACTACTTCCTCAAGGCGAGTGTCGTGAGAAGATTTGAAAGATTGAGATATTTGGAGACACAGAAGTGGTGAATAGGTGAAAGGAAGGATCAATGTTTTGAGGTGGTTTAGTCATGTGGAAAGATCAAAGGCTTATAGGTTGGGGGAAAGTCTGGATAGACAAATCTTAAAAGTGTCAGGAAGAAGGTATATGGAAAGACAGTACAGTAAGTGCTGGATAGATGGTGAGAAAAAGGATTTTGAAAGGAACGATAGAGATGAATGGCACTCTTTTTGTAATATAATGCTTTTTATAAGTATATTAAGTTGGTACTATTGTGGAAAATTTTACCACCGGGGTTTCATTCATGATCCGCTTGTAAAGTTTTTTATTTGGCTGTGACTGTTATTTTGTATTTTCTACGAAGTCATACATCAGGAGTTATATATATATATATATATATATACATATATATATATATATATATATATATATATATATATATTTTCACACAAATATATATATATATATATATATATATATATATATATATATATATTCATATATAAATGTATCTAAATAATTTCACGTATTGGCTTCTCTTTACACTGTTCTTTCACTTTAATCCACTGCACCGTCCCGCACCCACCTACCTGCTTCATTGCACCAGACTCTCTCTCTCTCTCTCTCTCTCTCTCTCTCTCTCTCTCTCTCTCTCTCTCTCTCTGAAAAAGAGAAACTCTTGCTGGGAAATCGTACATTACCTGTGTATAATCGCAAGCATGGTCCAGCTGTAAACCTCAAATTCCCCCCTCATCCTCTATTTAAAGCCTAAACATATTGTAACTTAAAACACGTAGAAATTCTCTCTCTCTCTCTCTCTCTCTCTCTCTCTCTCTCTCTCTCTCTCTCTCTCTCTCTCTAACTGGAGCATTAGTTCAAGTACCGATAGGTTCATAGGGAAGGTACCCAGTGGGATAGGATAGGAAGGGGAAGTCAATGGATCACTCCAATATTGATTCCATTTCATAAACGCAGTGAAGTGTCGGAGGATATTTTGCTCTTGTTTCTATTTTTCTTTTTTATTCGGATGCCAGGGGAACTGGCTTAACTGGTGTGTTTATATAGCCCAGGCCGGAATGAAATGGGTAAAGGTAGCTTTAAGGGAAGAGATGTTTGGGGGAGGGTTTAACTCACGAAAAAAAGATAATCGATCAATCTCTTCATGAAAATATAGCTTGGAAATTCCTTACATTTTCTTTAGCAATCTTATAAGAGCTCTCTCTCTCTCTCTCTCTCTCTCTCTCTCTCTCTCTCTCTCTCAATATGTAAGCGTGAGATGTGGGGTTTATACTCAGCACTGAAGCTGCACCATAAACTCTATTGTTTTAAAAGCCTTGAAAGAAAAGAAAATTATAATCATTAGTGGCGTATTTTTTCATATTCTTTTCGTCGGTCAATCACAAATACATGACGTGATATTTGTTGAATTACATTTCATTTTTCTATTTCTTTCTTTGATCTAATAGCCATCAATGTCTGCCAAGGTTTCTTTGATCTTTATTGGCTCATGTTCGTAATGTCTCTGTTTGCACGTACTGTTGGTGTCTTCTTTGAAATGAGAAGTTATAAAAAGATTATTCATGAAATTCTGAACTATTCATATTGATTTGTAATTTGGTTTTGTTCAATATTACTCAGTTCCTTTGGAGACTACATCTTATCTGAAGATGGTAAACTTTGGTATTTTTAAACTTAATTTTTTACCTTAGCTACTTATTTCGATTACTTTTCTTCTTCCTCTCTTATCTGGCTGGTTATAGAGGTGATGTCACAAGAGCTTGCTTTCTTTATCCTGTAAAAGCATCCGGATTCTGCGCCATGTAGCTATGATTTATTTATTTCGAACTAAAAAGTAGCAACGCAGCATCTATGGTCATCTGGATCTGTTTATGGAAAAATATAGATTTTTCACATTTGTTAATGTGATGCTACGCAAGTAAGTTTTTGATATTGGTAAAATGCCCCTTCAGTTTTATTCCCAATATTAGTGATGACTTCAAGCTTGTCACGAGTATAACGTTATCTGGAGAGTATATTCAGCCTTAAACTTATCACCAGTATTGGGTTGCTTGGTAAATATTATGGCTTTGAATTTATTACTTGGTAAGGTTAGATGTGGAACCTGGTGGGTCTAGATTTGTCAGTAATGACTCGTTACTTAGAAGCTTCAAATGTATTAGTAATATTAGGTTATTTGGTGAACTTTAGTGGCTTTAGATATATCCCCATATTTGGTTTCTTGATGAACTTGGTGGCTTTATTTTCATCCGGAATATTGGCTTACTTGGTTTGCGAAGTGGCTTCAGATTTATCACCGATGTTTGGTTACTTGGTGATCTTTGGCTTCGGATTTATCACCAATACTTGGTAATTTGGTGAACTTGATAGCTTTAGATATATCACCAATACTTTGTTTCCAGAAGGTATTAGATTTATCACCAGTATTTGACAATATGACGATCTTTGGCTTTAGATTTATCACCAATATTTGGTTAATTGGTGAACTTGATAGCTTTAGATATATCACCAATACTTGGTTTCCAGAAGGCATTAGATTTATCACCAGGATTTGATAACATGGTGATCTTTGGTTTTAGATTTATCACCAATATTTGGTTAATTGGGGAACTTGAAAGTTATAGATATTATATCACCAATACTTGGTTTCCAGAAGGCATTAGATTTATCACCAGTATTTGACAATATGACGATCTTTTGGCTTTAGATTTATCACCAATATTTGGTTAATTGGTGAACTGTATGGCTTTAGATATACCGCCAATAGTTGGTATCTAGCTGGCTTTAGATTTATCACCAATATTTATTAATTTGATGAACTTGGTAGTTTTAAATTTATCCCCCATATTTGTTTATTTGACAAAATTGGTGGCTTGAAATATATCAACAATATTTGTTTATTTGGTGAATTTGGTGTCTCTAAATTTACCAGCAATATTTGGTTACTTGGTGAATTTGGTGGTTCTAATATTTAAGATCAACATTGGTTTTTCTATGATAATTTTGATAATAATAATGGTAAGAATACTTGGTGACTTAATATTTATCCCCAATATTCATGTATTTGCTAAACTTGGTAGCTCTAAATTCATCACCACTGTAAAGGTTTAAAGGCCGCTCATAAATGGCAGAGCCAAGGGTCAGTAGCATTGCCCTATCAAGCAGGACAATGCCTGAGAAGCTAACCATATATACTATATGATCAGCGCCCAAGCCCCATCTCCATCCAAGCTGGGATCAGGGAGGGACAGGTAACGGCTGTTGATCACTCGGCAGATGAACCTATAGGCTCCCCCAATTCCCCCATCCTCAGCTCACAAGGATGGTGAGGTTGCAGCGACTAAAGGAACGAACGAGTTTGAGCGGGACTCGAACCCCAATTTGGCGTTCACCAGTCAGGGACGTCACCACATCGGCCGCCGCATGTAAGCATGAAAAGGGTCTCTAGCGGCCTCTACTTTTTAGCTTTCTAATTTATCCGCTTCTAATTTCCTTTCTTCCATCTTGCTCTCCAACCTCCTTACTTTTACTTCATAGAGTAATTACTTGCCCCCTCCCCCCCTCCCCCATGACACTTGGGCGTTGAATGGCTTCCCCTGTCAATAGCTTGAGCCATACGGCACAATTTAGTACACCTTGCTAGATTTAAGACGTCGGAAAACGTGGTTGTCGGGCAACACCCTGAGAAAGAAAAAAAAAAAATGAGACAAATGTCGCCGATAATTTCAGGGAACTGGAACTCCGCCATGAACAAAAAGACAACACTGGATAACGAGCCTCATTAACGTAACTGAGCTCTGCTAATGAGGCATTAGTGTGAAACTACAGTTGGAAATAACGTTTCTTTTCTGGAAACACTTGAAGGACGTTGCCAGATGTCCTCGTTTATTCCCACTCTTTCAGGCACTATGCTCAGGTCTTGGTCTTTATTTGGGTTCGATTGCTACTCCCGTCAAAGTTCTAGTGCCTGTACCAATTTGCTGAGCGTTGATTTTAGGCGCTGAAGGAATATCCTTGTTCAGGTGCTTTTTTTTTTTTTTTTTTTTTTTTTTTTTTTTTTTTTTTTTTTTTTTTTTACTAGTCTAGTAAAGTCTTGACTAGTTTCAAAGTGTGACTACAGATCAAATTATGACGTTTTTCTCTATCGTTTTTATTCGATATTTACGTATTTTTCATATTTATTTTTCTTCTAAGATTTTATTAAAAAGATTTTTACTCAGGATTTTTTTAAATATTTTTTTTTTTAAACATTTTCCCTCAACATTTCTTACAAAGATTTTCCTCGAGATTTAAAATAAAGAATTCCCTCAAGATTTAAGATAAAAAATTCCCTCAAGATTTCTTGAAAAGATTTTCTCTAAAAGTTTTTATAAAAGATTGCTCCAAGATTTAAAAAAAAAAAAATCCCTCAGGAATGATGATAAAGATTTTCACTTAAGATATTTTTAAAAGATTCTACTTGAAAATGTTTAATAAAGATTTTCCCTCAAGATACCTTAAAAAGATTTGCCCTCAAGATATTTTCAAAAGATTTTCCCTCAAGCTATTTTTAGAATATTTTTCGACGCATTTTATCTTTTGATTTTTCTGAAAGATTATAAGGATCAAGCTAGATAAGCGGTCCTACAACCGCCCCACAAAAGAGAGAGAGAGAGAGAGAGAGAGAGAGAGAGAGAGAGAGAGAGAGAGAGAGATGAATTTGACCAAACTGAAATCGTGCTCTTTTTACCCAGATAAAAGACTAGCGACCACCCGTGTGCGATCTGCTCCATCAGCGCGTTTTTCCGGCGAAGAAAGAAAAGGATTAATGTGGTGTAAAGAACCGATTAAAAGTAGAGAGAATTTTTTTTTCCCTGTTGAACTTTTCCTCTTTTATATTTGAAGCTGGAGGGTTTTTCTAATTGGATCAAATGCAATTCATTGTTTTAACCGCTCAGAAAAGAAAAGGCTTTTGTTAATACCTAAAGAATTGCTGCTAGAAAAGAGAGAAGATTTTAGATAGGGCTTATCCACGAAAAAAAAGACTCTTCAAAGGTTTTGTTTATTCCTGAAAAGAAACTTTCAAATGTTTGGTCTATCCCGTCAAAAAGTTGACCATCAGATGGCAATGTCTATCCCTAAAACGGGAACGTGAAATGGCAGTATTTATCCTGAAAAGGGGAACCTAAAATGGCAATGTTTATCCTTAAAAAGGGAACTTGAAATGGCAATGTTTATCCTTAAAAAGGGAACGTGAAATGTCAATGTTTATCTTTAAAAAGGGAACGTCAAATGGCATTGCTTATCCCTAAAAAGGAAACGTGAAATGACAATGTTTATCCCTTAAAAGGGAACGTGAAATGGCAATGTTTATCCCTAAAAAGGGAACGTGAAATGGCAATGTTTATCTTTGAAAAGGAACGTGAAATGGCAATGTTTATTCCTAAAAAGGAAACGTGAAATGGCAATAGTTATCCTTAAAAAGGGAACGTGAAATGGCAATGCTTATCTTTAAAAAAGGAATGTCAAATTGCAACGTTTATCCTTTAAAAGGGAACCTGAAATGGCAATGTTTATCCTTAAAAAGGGAACGTGAAATGGCAATGTTTATCCTTAAAAAGGGAACGTGAAATGGCAATGTTTATCCCTAAAAAGGAAACGTGAAATGACAATATTTATCCTTAAAAAGGGAACGTGAAATGGCAATGTTTATCCCTAAAAAGGAAAGGTGAAATGTTTATCCTTAAGAAGAAAACGTCACATTTCATTTTTCATCACTAAAAAGGAAACGTCATATGCCATTGTTTATCCCTTAAAAGGAAACATCAAATGGCATTGTTAACCCTCAAATGGAAACGTCAAATTGAGTGCCATTATTTAGCCTTAAAAGGGAAACGTCAAAGGACATTGTTTATCCATTTTTAAGGATAAATAATGGCATTTGGCGTTTCCTTTTAAGGATAAACAAAGCCAATTGATGTTTCCTTTTTATGGATAAACATTGTCATTTGACGTTTCCTGTTTAGGGATAAACCAAGTTATCTGACGTTCCAGTTTTAGGGAAAAGCAATGCCATTTGACGTTTCCCATGAAGGGATAAAAATTTCTTTTGACATCTCCTATTTAGGGA
>NC_090762.1:61540540-61543040 GCF_036898095.1 Palaemon carinicauda | reverse complement strand
ATAACAGAATGGGTCCTTACAGATTACAAAAAAGCAGGGGAAGAAGGAAGAGAAGACGATGTATTGACGAGCTAAGAAATTTGAAAGACCATAGATAGGCGCCAGTGGAAGGACATGTCTGAGGCCCTTATCGTGCAAGGGAACTAGTTACGGCTGATAATTTTGATGAACGCACGGCTCCAGTGTTTCTTACGCCTAAGGCAAACATTTTAATTTGCATTCCCAGGATCCCCGGCCCCACCGCAATATATTTGCAGGCCAGATTAACGTGGTTTTTTTTTTTTTTTTTTTTTTTTTTTTTTATAACTTTAATGGGATTCTGATAACAGTATTGGGGGTGGTAAGCCAGCTCTTTCAGCTAGGGAAGGCATTTGAGGACAATTCTAATGCAAATCTAGCTACCAAATAACTAGTTGAACTTTGATATATATATATATATATATATATATATATATATATATATATATATATATGTATATATGTATATATGTGTGTATATATATATATATATATATACATACATACATACATACATACATACATACATACATACATACATACATATATTATTCATAATTTACAACATAATTCCATAACTATTTTAGAATATGTAACCATTTCAGGGTCAATTTTGAGCCCTATGAAGATATATTAGATAATTATTGTATGCATAATATAATGGAAATGGTATTAAATAGAGCAAGATGGTCTTTTTTAAGTTATAATCTCTTTAAAAGTTATTATTTGATAAGGGAAAAATGCATCTGATAGTCAAGAAATCAATGAGTATAATAATTGATAATGGAATTATGAAAATGAAGGATTCAAGTTATTAGTTCTTTGAATTTCAATTAGGATTAAGCGAATAGAATGATGAGAAGAGTCTCAGATACATATCCCTCCATTTTAAAATACCCTAAGCTGAAAAAAAAAATCATGCCAATTTATTTCATTTATTAAGAGAAAATTGAATGTTGTGAACTGAACTATTAACAAATAAATCAGACTTCAAAGTAGCACTGAAAGGGATGAAAAGAAACGTAGATAAGGCATGGTACTAAAGAAAAAGAGTAGAATACAAAGTAATGAGAATAATTAAAAATATATTTTTACAAAATTAATATTATTGGGTCCCGTTCACAACTTTCAATTCGAAGATAATCATACCTTTAGATTAAAATGAATCAATGTTTGCTAACGGCAGAAAAATTTAATTGATTTTCAGTGAATCTGTAGATTTTTGGATACAGTTTCTACATGCACAAATTGTACAGATAACTACAAATTGAATCTCCCTCCTAAAATCAATCACTATATTATTTGGATCAATTATATGAGCGATCTCGTTCTCAATAGATATCATTGTTAAACCTAAGAGTTTTTCATATGATATTGCTAACTGCAAATAATTCTTGATTAATTTAAACTTTCTAAAAGCTCCCCGCATCGCTTGCCACAGTAACAGGCAAGGTAAGCAAAATGAACACGTCAACACTGTGAACCAGCCCTGTTCACAAATGACCTGTAAAACAGAACAGCGTGGGGAGTGACATGACACAAGTCAGTGGCGTTTATGTTCTTGCTTTTCCCATCTTACTGTGGTATTTCCATCTTGGTACAATATGCCATAAGCTGTTTGTTATCCTATTATGCGACATCATGCAGTAAACCAAAAACAGACTTCCTCTGATCCAGCTGCTCAAAACATTCTTGTACAGAATTGATGGCATTATCAAGTACAACAAAACAGAAATTGACGTTAAAGTTCTCTTTCGCATTCTGCATTGGTGTGTCTTCTCCTTCATAATTGAACTGCCTTTTATTTTTTTTTTCCCCTTTTCAGTAAGTGCACCATAGATAATAGTACCTTGGTAACCGATGGGGTTTAGTGCATCTTCTCAACTTTGCCATCGGATTTCGCTCAGTAATTTTACTGTTAGCCTTGTTACATGATGTTCTATACAGACCCAACGATGGGTTGAGACTGTGAAGAATACATAAAGCTTTTATATCATGCCACAAAACTTCGTTGCTTCTGAAGAGCAATTTGCTGCATAAGTCACCACTAAATTTAATGTGTGTGCAGAGAATGGCACAAAAAATGCCCTGGGATTTATTTGAAAGAATTTCTTTTGCACATCATTGTGTTTGCCTTTCATATAAATGCCATTATTAATAATCTTACCCAAGCATGTTGCCAAGGCACAATTCTACAATATTAAACTCTTCCACAATAGTTTCAGCAGTGGTTTCTTATAGTGGCTGATAGCCCACAGTTATCACAGAAATATCTGCATCAACTTGAACAAACCTAATTATGATTGTTATTTGTTCCCCATAACACATTAGGTGTACGATCCAGAATTATTGAAAAATATTTCGCAGTCTACACATTTCTCAGAATATCTTCTTTTTTATATGTTTGCTAATATGTCTATCAGTTCATTTTGAACGGTGAACTATTCGTCTCTAATATGACTAACGTCACGTTTTGTGAGAT
>NC_090762.1:61515540-61533040 GCF_036898095.1 Palaemon carinicauda | reverse complement strand
ATATACATCAACACGAATCCAGATAAGATGGATCGGCCCAACTCCATAACATCAAAGAAAACCACAGGTCCTTTGATGTGACACTCATATCCCCAACTATGTTCTCTCTCTCTCTCTCTCTCTCTCTCTCTCTCTCTCTCTCTCGTTTAAATATATATATATATATGTGTGTATATATATATATGTATATATGTATATATATATATATATATATATATAATATATATACAGTATATACAGTCCATAACTAGCTCATAGAGGCACTAGAAGAGTTGGAAGACCCAGACCTACATGGCTGAGGGCTATGGAGCGTGAAGTAGGAAATGATGAATGGCGAAATATTGATTTAAAAGCTCAAGATAGAGACGACTGGCGAAATCTAACTGAGGCCATTTGCGTCAATAGACGTGGGAGGAAATGATAATGATGATATATACTGTATATATATATATATATATATATAGGGGGTGTAAATGCGTACACCCATGAGTATACATAAGAATAATCATGCACATTTTCTCCAAGTTTATATAGGATATTTAGACTAATATATGTGTACGCTTAGGGACCTTAACACAATAGATGTTTGCCTTGGTCTTATCGTGGAATTTAAAGTTATGCCTAAATATAGTTATGAATTTCGATGTGGTTTATGAATGCACCTGTCTCTTAGTTTGTTCGTCTTTTTGCCTTCAAGATAAGTCAGAGATAATACTGGATTGCAATTATATTTTGTGCTTGTGTCTATGTAGTTTATTTTTAATTAAAACTGACATTGTGATGAAATAAAACATCTTATACTGTCTCGAGATATTGAACAAAATCCTAGACCACTGCGTATCAGACTGCTCTAATGTCGTCTATTGTATTGCAATATTCGTGAACTATATTGCAATATGAGACTTTACAGTTGCCTCTAAACAATATTGTATTCTATTATGTTCAGAAACCTTACTTTCTTAAAGGAGGCATTTGTGTGAGCTGTTCATTTTCGGTTTTAAGATACCACTAATTTTGAAACTGAATACGATTTCTTGGGGAAGCAACGGCCTCTGTGTATTTTGGCAGAGTATCCTGCTTCTCATAGGTACTGCTATGAATGTAAATGTCATGAAATTCTGGTCATAAAAGTTTGTGGCAGGGATACCAACTTTTATTTGTGTTCCATCTATCGGACTTTAGACTTGGATGATTCTATCTTTTATTTTCTTCTTGCCACTATGGCTAAGGTCCACTTAGACAGAAAGGCCTTTTTGTCTTTGTTGGTTATTTCAGTTTTACATACTAATTAGCATAGCTTAAGACCTTTAGACCCTGGCTACTAAATAAGGCTGTAAACAGACTATAAGTGACAATACAGGCTGGTAATTGCTTGGACCTGATATACACGGATAATAAGCTACATTGTTCTGATCATCTCTTGGTTTTGTTGGAAATTAAAACTAAGCAGCTTGTCTCTCATGTATCTTACACTTCTAATATATATATATATATATATATATATATATACCAGGCAAATAGAAATGTCATTTCCAGTGATCTTTTTCGTTTGAATTAATTTTAATTGTGTAAGGGAATTAGCCATTCTATTTCATAAGTTAAAATCTGGTCAACATAATCGAAAGGTGAATTACTTCTCGTGTGTTAAAATGCTGAATGAAGGACAAACTCTGGTTCAATGATGATTGTAGAAGCGCTTATTTGTAGTAACAGAGTGCTTATCAGCTTGGGAAAAGTAACAGATCAAATTTGACTTGGAATTACAATTCTCAACTAAGAGCTCTTTCAGAGTTTATACTTGAACTGAAAAAAGATACAAGTTGAACATAAAAGAACCCTTTTCTGGTACAACCCAGAAATATGAATTTTGGGGTACCCTCTAATATCAACTCTGGTGTAAACTTATCAGTTCCTCCTTTGCTTAAACTAAAGGGCTCTGTCACTCTCTGTCCTTAGGAAAAGGGAAAAGTCAACCTTTCTGGCAGATGTGTTTGACAGTAGGCAGAGTAATGAGAAACTCGATCTTCCTCATTCCTGTTTTCATGAAGTTAAGCATTTAGCTTTTTGGTCATGTGAAATAAAAACTCACATACTAGACCTTGATGCTTATGGAGGTAAAGACCCAAAAGGTATTTTTCCCTTTTTTTATAAAGACCGCTGATTTCTTAATCTCCTAAGTTATCTTATTTTCCGCAAGTTAGCAAGAAGAGGTTACTCCATTAGGTGAATGTGTTTGTGGATGCCCAAGCCCTGCTGAATACTGCACGATTTGTATAACTTTCAATTTGGCTTTTCTAAAGGCCTTGGAGCATTTGATGTCCTTCTTACAATTTCCAATACAGTACAAATATCACTTGATTGTGGTCGGGTAATTCGTATGATTGGCCATGGTTTTAGTCCTGTGTTTTCGAACTTAAACAGATAAGAGTAACCGGGACTTTCTTAGTTTTATTTGTTGAATTTATTTTTAAAGTAATACATAGTAGACAGTAGTTTTAATGGACATCATAGTTACTTTAAGAATGTAATATCTGGTGTTACACAGGATGGTGTATTGGACCTTTACTTTTCATACTTAAGCATGATATGTGTTTTGGTCTTGAAAACGAACTGATTTCATATGTAGATGATGCTACTCTCTCTTCATCTCTTGAATGTAGATCTTCTGGTTGCTAAATTCCTCAATGAAGATTTAACTAGAATTGGTGTATGGTGCAAATAATTGCAGGTGAAGTTTAATCCAGCCAAACACAAAGTATGATAGCTCATCCAGATGTCTTTAATGATAATATCTCTGTAACTGCATATACCCTATTTAGAATTCTAGGTGTGATTACTATCAGATAAGATCCAAGAAAGTAGACTGAGGTGGCATGGTCATATCATGAGAAGAGATGAACAGTATATTGGGAGGAGGGTGATGGAAATGGAGGTACAGGGAACGAGAAGGAGAGGGAGACCAAAGCGAAGCTGGATGGACTGTATCAAGGATGACCTTCGATCAAAAGGATTAACCGGTGATGAATTGTGGGACGGAGGTAGATGGAGAAAGCTGGTCAGAAACATCGACCCCACATAAAAGTGGGAAAAGATGCAGACAAAGAAGAAGAAGAAGACCGCTGTTTAGTTTGTTCTTTGTGCACGTTGCATAAGATATTTCATAATTCTGATTATCGTTTTCATTCATGTCCTCCAATACTGTACCTTTCAGTACGTAGCATGGTATGTAGTTAATATCATGTCTTACCCTGTCCATCACACCGCTCAGTATTACAGTGTGTTACAGAAGATTCATTGCAGCCGGGACCAAATTGTAGAATGATATTCCTAATGTAGGTAAATCAGTAGAGTTTCAGAAGACCATGTTTTATTTATACTTATTTATTTAACGTCGTTACTGGTCTTGATATATTTTATAATTCTCTATTTTCTCTCAGTTTATTCGTTACTTCTCTTTTCGTTCCGCTCTGGACTGCTTTCTCCTTTGAAGCCCCTGGGCTCGTATCAATTTGCTTTTCAAATTAATGATGTAGCTTTCATGGTAATAATAACGATAAATTAAAAAACCTACATGGTTTTATCTTGGGCCATAAAATAGGTTATAAATTTGAAATGTTAAAAGCCTTCAAAGCTGCTTTCTTGATTCATTATTAGTTAGTTGCTGATGGTAATGTGATGTGGCTTTTCCATCCCGTTCTGTCTGTCTGCATTTATTGCTGAGAGAATTTCGGTAGCTTTAAATATTTAAGAAGTTTTCTCAAATTTTCATTATATTCCTAATACCACTTAAGGCGAAATAAAAATGTTAATGTACAGTTAGAATCAAAAGAACGCAGACACTCGGGGGAAATCTTTCGTTAGATGTCTATTGTTCCCATGACAATACAGAAAAGGTGTTGCTCTTCTTACTTCTATTATGAAATGGGCGGAGCCTTCTCCAACCTTAGCGAATCAAAGACAGCAAAAGGGTGTTTGCTAGTGAAAGCATTAAAATTTTAAAATCGAGTTGCCATATTTCATTGTTTTATTATTTGACGTTTCGAATATCCACGGCAAATAATGAATACACACATATACACATACACACACACACATATATCATGAATCCGCAAAATCATGTAGAAATTATTGGAGTATCGCAGCTAAACAATTCCTTCCAGTAACAGCTACATTAAATTATTTCGACATTGGACTTATTCAAGTCACCGATGAAAGAAAAAGTACTTTCATTTATGGTTCGATGTAAAATAATAAAAACACCATACATGAGTTGTAATGGCCTAAATGACATTCAGAGAGAGAGAGAGAGAGAGAGAGAGAGAGAGAGAGAGAGAGAGAGAGAGAGAGAGAGATATTCGGCCTGAATACATCGTTTTTGATATATTTGTAGTACGTTGCTCAAAATTCGCCCGTAACATTTTGAGTTAGGTTGGTGACAAACAAATAGACAGAGGTCAAAACATGACGTCCTTGGCGGAGGTAATAATAATAATAATAATAATAATAATAATTGGACCAAAACGTAAATTTTGAAAGAGTTCTGGCGAGGTGAATATTGGCCCGCGCACTGAGCCCTTTTGTAATTTGGAATTGCAAAATATTTCTTTGGATTTATTGAATTAGTTCTTCTTACCTTCTAAATTCCTGGAATTTATCCATTTATCCAAACCTACCGAAATCTTGTAACCCTTCCAGAAACCACATTATTACTTCCATTCTTTCCTTTGTCTTTCAACAATTCCAACTCTTAGTGAGATGAAGATTCACTTCACGAACATCATGTCTCTAGAGAATGGAACTTGTAATGTTTCTCAAGATGATATTTAGTTTGGAATTGAGTTTTATTCAAGTGGGTGATATAAACTTGACGCTATCTTTTATAATTTATTATGGTGAGAGAGAGAGAGAGAGAGAGAGAGAGAGAGAGAGAGAGAGAGAGAGAGTCTGAGGGTGGTGAGAGCGAGAAGGGGTGAGAGTCAAATAAGAATGGGGGGCCAAGATGTTCATTCTATACCAGTTATGTAACAGATGAACTCTTTATGATTAGTTGGCAGCTTGACTCCGCGTTATCCATTTCAGTGTAAAAATTACAAACTTCATTTCTAAGCTGATATTATCTAGTTCCCGAGAATCTGTTGCGCTACGTCTTTATAGTGCGATTTGTGAAACGACAGGAAAAAAAAAAAGTCACGGTATTTATAAAGAACAAGACACCAAGGATTTCAATAGATGAAACAGAATTATATTTGAATAAGAACTAATTTTGGACTAGAGTTCGTAAACAAATGCACAAAAGCTATCAAGAATGTGGTACCAATGGGGCAAGGGCTGGGTGCGCTTCAAAGAACTTAATTTCAAGGTTGTACGCAAGGTTTTTCTCCCTTTTTAGCCAAGCCTTTTCTGTTCGTATTGTATCATTTCTTTTTTTACAGTACATGTGTTTATTTTCTTAGTTTTATTACCCTGGTTTTTGGAAAGCTTACTTCTTCTTCTTCTTCTTCTTTTTTCTACATCTTTTCCCACTTCTATGTGGGGTCGATGTTTCTGGTCAGTTTTCTCCATCTACCTCTGTTGACCATAGTTGTTTTGGCTAATTTTACATGGCCGGATGCCTTTCCAGCCGCCAACCCTGGACAATTTATACAGAGAGCTAGAGACGAACCAGGTGAAGGCAAATGACAGCCCACATAGAGGACATGACACCTAGATAGATTACCCTGGTTATTTCTGATCGCCTTTCTATTAATAGTGATTTTAAAGATATCGGTTTCTCTGGAATTTACCTTTCTATGGTTTGATATTGGGTGATATTAGCCTACTGATTTCTCTGATATACAGTATATGTCCAGAGGGAGACCAGAAGCAACGAGAATTTATTTCATGTTGGCTGTAGGATGAAAACAATATTTGAAAAATTTGGAAAACGGTCTCCCATCTAATACCGTTAAAAGAATTAAATTTTGAGAAATTTTTTTTTTTTCAAATATTTAGAGACCTGTTATTTCTAAGGAAGTTATTTTAAGCACTTCGGGTTGGTAGTACTTTGAAAATTGTTCCTATGTTTGTTCTTCAGAATCTGACTTTTATTGTGAACTGATGGAGAAAAACTTGACGCTTATTAAACTCCATTTACAATCTTCATATAAGTATCTGACACCATTGTTCAATTGACTCAGTGTGCATGGTGTTTAGAATATTTAGTAATCCTTTTAGGCCGGTTGCTAGGACTACCACCCCAGGATATTTTCTGCTAACTTTTTAATATACATTTCCTGATAACCTATGTCTTGGGCTATGTCACGAACATAGCGACCACTCTCAACTCGGGTCGTTCTCACATAGGGGACCAAAACCCCGTTTCACGCTACGCTCAACTCTGCCTCACATAAATCTACATTAAGCCTTATATGGGCGGTCAAACACATTTAGACTTTCAAGAAATTTTGCAGAGACTATTGCAATATATCAAGAAACATGTGTACAAAACAAACATTTCAATAATATAATATGTATCTTTAAAGTAATACAAAATGTACACAGACATCGAAAAAAATCTTGATATTAACATATTTTTCTTTGCAAACGAAGTCCTCTGAGGAAAAAATAACTAATCGGTAATTACATATTACATTATAAATATGTCTTTGTTATATACGCTTTTTTTTTTAACCAAAGTTTACGTTATATCGAAATAGATACCAAAACTTTTCTATCTGTTTCAAAGTGATAAATCCAAATAAGCAAGCGATCATTTTTTCTCCTGACAAATTCCAAACTTATTGTAAAAGATAAAGTGCCTTTCATTTTTTATAGAAAATTTAAAGGTATTTGTTTAAATGTAGTTCGAAGTTAAGATTAATTATTTTTCCTACTTATTTGTTCATTTGTTTATTTACTTGTTTATCTAGAAAGTTGCCGACGAGAGTGCTTTTGAATTAGTCGCCGCACATTGTTAAGCATAAAAAAATGCTTGTTAAATAGTGGTATTTGGTAAATACTATATATTTTGTAAAGCTGACAAGGTAAAGGACTCTGGTAATATACATAGCTTGCAGAAGTTCCACTCAGATGCGTATAAAACATTGAATAAAAGGAAATTTAACTAAATTATGAAGATTTACTATGCAAAATAAGAAGACTAGATCTTTTCGCAAGGGAGACTCAATTTCATGAGTGCCGACCTAAGCAGTTTTTATTGAGACGAATACCTCAGCAGTGTTACACCATCACAGAAACTGAGGAAACATCAGACAAGAAAAGATGTATAGAGAAAGCATTTTCGCATCTACGATTTTATAAAAAAATGCTATTCACAAAGATTGGGTTCTAAAACTGTGTCGTTTAGAAATGTTTATAATGAGATTCTATGCAACAATAACAATAATGAACAAGTTTGTGAAATAACTAGTCAATCTCAGGTTTAGGATTGGACACTGTTCTGACCTGAAAGAGAGCATCGACTTCTGATCACCCCCATATAAAGACACACTGATATTTTGTAAATCTTTGGAATCACTGAAAACAATTACTCTTTCTGCTTATGATTCGTGAGATGATGACTGGATCAAAGAAGTTTGTCTTGAGCTTTACATTAGATTACTCAATGCCTTCAAAGAAACCAAGACACTTCTATTGGCCCACCAAATCTAGTGACGTTCCTTATCCACTACAGGAAATTCCTGCTTACGTTCTACAATCTGTATTTACATTAATTTGTGGTAAGAGGGACCCATCGGATCGAGAATGAACATTAGTACCATCAGTTAGTCAAGATATTTGTAAAGCAGCAACAGGTGGACAGTGGAAGATGAAAACGCACATCTTACAATGTATGACACTCCGTCATCTCTTCAAATCTAAACAATTAACTACTTTCCCAAACAAACTAGGTAATTATAAGTCCTATACTTTTTCTCTTGAATTGGAAACTGTCCTGGCATATACATGGTTGAAAGTGTTTCAGTAATCAGTAATAGTGATGTGGTTAAGGATCAACCTGAAGGAAAAGTGTTTCATGGCGACTGAGAGACAACTTTAATCAGCTGGTGTCTGATGTTTATGGAACTGGATCAGTTTAAAGCACAGTTGGGAAGGGGGGAGCAGCACCCTGCCAGGGGAAAGGGGGAGCCCCGCCCTGCCAGCGGGAAGGGGGAGCCCCGCCCTGCCAGTGGGAAGGGGGGAGCCCTGCCCTGCCAGCAGGAAGGGGGAGCCCCGCCCTTCCAGCGGGAAGGGAGGAGCCCTGCCCTGCCATCAGGAAGAGGGGAGTTCCGCCCTTCCAGCGTGAAGGGGGAGCCCTGCCCTTCCAGCGGGTGAGGGGATCCCAGCCCTGCCCTTCCAGTGGGTGAAGGGAGCCCAGCCCTGCCAGTGGTAAGGGGGGGGGGCCGCCTTTCCAGCGGAAAGGGGGAGCCCTGCCCTGCCAGCAGGAAGGGGTTGAGCCCCGCCCTGCCAGCGGAAAGGGGGTGAGCCCTGCCCTGCTAGCGGGAAGTAGGGAGCCCAGCCCTGCCAGTGGGAATAGGGGAGCCCCGCACTGTCAGCGGGAAGGGGGTGAGCCCCGCCCTGCCAGTGGGAAGGAGAGCCCCGCCCTGCCAGCGGGAGGGGGGGAGCCCAGCCCTGGCAGCAGGTAGGGGGGGGGGAGCCCCACCCTGCCAGCAGGAAAGGGGAGCCCAGCCCTGCCAGCGGGAAGGAGGAGCCCGGCCCTACAAGTGGGAAGGGGGAGCCCACCCTGCCAGCGGGAAGGAGAGAGCCCTGCCCTGCCAGCGGGAAGGGGGAGCCCCGCCCTGCCAGCGGGAATGGGGGGAGCCCTGGCCTGCCAGCAGGAAGGGGGGAGCTCCACCCGACCAGCGGGAAGGGGGGAGCCCCGCCCAGCCATCGGGAAGGGGGAGTCTCTCCCTGCCAGTGGGAAGGGGGTAGGCCCTCTGGGCTAGCAGAAAGCGGGCAGCCCCTGCCTAGCCAACAATATAGAGTTCCTGTATCTAGCTTATTTTTAAAAAAACACGAAGGCCTTTTGGAAATCTCTAACATGCTCCAAATCCGAAATAGTTTTCAAAACTCCCCCAACTCCTTGTTTGACTCCAAGTTGTCTTTCGTCATCAATAGGAAAGTTGAATGCATTACTGTCCGAGCTCCAAAAGATTCTTTGTTTCTCTGTTAGGAGAAATATGGAATACTGGTGCATTCCCAAATCGGCTCCAAATTGTTATTCGTCTCAAGCAGAAATGTTAGAAAAGGTAAAATGATCATTTTGATTGTTTTATTGACCAACCCAAATTTGCCAGCTTTTATCACTGACTCACCATAAGGCTATTAAAAAGGAAACAAGTTTTAGGTAATTCAGAAAATGTTTTGGTGAAAGATAAGAGAATTGTTGAGTGTGTGACTGAAAAAAAAACCAAAATACCTCGTCATAAAGGGATCAACGACAAGTGGAATCAGAAAGGCAGTCATGAAAAGCAAAACAAGAATCTTGAAGACTAATAACGGATTTATTTGAAAGGATTCGGGCAGATAATACAGGAAGAAGAGGGAGACAGGAAGGAGAACAGGAGAGAAGAAATAACGAATCCGAAAAGGAGAACTAGTTATTATTTGTTGATCAGTTTACGATAGGGTGGATTTGAAAGGAGAAAGTAAAGTCCTTGATGTTGAAGATCCAAAAATAAAGATTGTGCAGAATAAGGCGAAAATTGCACAGAAGTAGAGAATATTGAAGAGCTAAAGAAAGCTAAAATTCTTCAATCGGCAGTAATTTTTTTTTCCTCTCTAAAAAAGGAAGGACTTCTAAGGATAGGCACTCCAATTGGACGTCTTCCTTATGGAAATCCCTAACAGGCTCCAAATCCGAAATAGTCTTCAAAATTATCCCAACTCGTTGTTCGACTTCAATTTGTCTTTCGTCATCAATAGGAAAGTTGAATGCTTTCCTGTCAGAGCTCCAAAAGATTCTTAGTCTCTCTGTTAGGAGGAATATGGAATATCGGTGCATTCCCAAATCGGTTTCAAATTGTCATTCGTCTTGAGCAGGAATGTTAGAAAAGGTAAAAATATTGTTTTAATCGTTTTATTTATCAACCCAAATTTGCAAGATTTTATCACCGACTTGCCTCTGAAGCCATTAAAAAAAAAGAACAAGATTTGGGTGATGCAGAAAATGCTTTGGTGAAATTAAGAGAATTATTGAGTCAGTGACTTTGGAAGAAAACCAAAATACATCATCAAAAAGGAATCAACGACAGGTGGAATCAATCAGGAAGGCAGTTATGAAAAGCTAAAAAAGAATCTTGAAGACTAATAATGGATTTATTTGAAAGAATTCGGACAGAAAATACAGGAAGGAGAACGGGAGAGAAGAAATAAAGAATCCGAAAAGGAGAACTAGTTATTTATTTGTTGATCACTTTACGACTGTCCGGATTTGAAATGAGAAAGTAAAGTCTATAATGTTGAAGATCCAAAAGTAAAGATTGTGCAGAATAAGGTTGAAACTACACAGTAGAAAATATTGAAGGATCAGAGAAAGCTAAAATTCTTCAATCTGAAGTAATTTTTTTCCTTTTAAAAGGAAGAACCTCTAAGGAGAGACACTCTAATTGGACGCCTTCCTATTAGCACGCTCTTATAAGAAAATAATTATCAATGATCGACAAAGAAACAGGGTTAGGATCGGAGATTTTGGGTTTACGGCGCCCCGGATTTGAGCTTCGGGCTCCAGCTTCGGTCGTCATTTTGTGTCAGCCTCATCATCATCTGTCTGTCGTCAGCCTTCGTGTCATCCAACACAAGTAACAGCTTTTAAAAGATACAACCAACGCTCCGTTCCCCTTACGGGCTGCCAACGCAAGGGCCCATGGTCCGCCTTGTATATAGGCGGGTCAATCTAAATCATCATCATCAGGAGAGGCAATTTGAGACATGAGACCTCGTACGGTCGTTATAAAAAGGATATTTTAATTGCAAAGGGATCAATGGTTCAATTGGGTTCCGTCGTCATGAAACGCCTTCAATATGTTCGTCAAAATAAATTCGACCAAGAAGCGCAATGGCAGGAGGAGAGGAACTGGTCAAACGAATACTCTGAGGAAAGTGTTTGTTGCCCTTCATCAGGACCCCTAAAAGATTGATACACAATCGGGACGTCAATACGAAAATAAATATGTGTGTGAGTGTGTGTTTGCTGGGTATTAATTTCTTACCTGTTACTATTTTGCTAATTTCTATGATAAATTAATTAATGGGGGAATAAAACATTTAAGGGGATTTTGTATAATTACTTTTTGATATAGCTGACCATAACAGACAGTAAGTAGAATATTGAGAAACTAGATCTTCCTCATTCCTGTTTTTTTGAGGCTAAACTAACTAGTTAAGCATTTTTAAGTCCTATGGAATTAAGGCACTCTTCATGAATGTCAAGTTATCAAAATATATATCCCTCTCTCTTCTCTTAAATCCCATGTGGAATTCTCCAGGTTGGGTCCTGCATCTGATATCGCCATTTTCTCCAGAGACTTCTATCCAATGCCATCTGTGCCAGCTGCTGAAATGTCTCGCCTCTATTTGCTTTCTTGAAGGTTTTCACCCATGAATCTCTTGGTCGTTCTCTTGGTCTATTTCCGGCCACTCGACCATGAAGCACTATCTTTGGCCATCTGTCTTGTTCCATCCTCTGTACATGCCCAAACCATCTCCTCTGAATATCTTCCAATCTAATCAGAATTGTGTCCTCGACACCAGACATTTCATTTCAGAGGCTAATAACTTTTTCTCTTCTCTCTTCTTCAGTATCCAGCATTCAGCACCGTTTATCACAGTGGGGATTACTATTGCTCTTAATAGTCTAAATTTCAACTTAATGGATATATTTCTATCTTTCCAGATTCTTCTTAGCCTTCCAAATGCTTTCTGGCCACTTGAGATTCGGTCTTGAATTGCTCTTTCCATCTTTCCGTCTGCTGTGAAAAACACTCCCAAATATTTAAACTCATTGACTTGTTCCACTTCTCCCTCTGATAGCTGTATTTCTAAGGCCTCTCTCTGGCGTCCAATTTTCATACCTTTGGTTTTCTCTCTATTTATCACTAATTCATACCTACTGCACTGCTCCTCCACCTTTCTCAACACTCTCTGAAGTTCCTCCTTAGTTTCTGCTAAAAGCACTATGTCATCTGCATATCTCATGTTAGATATTTTTGTCCCTCCTATATCTATGCCACCCTCATAATCTCCAAGTGCCATTCTCATTACCCATTCCAAGTATAGGTTGAAGAGGTGTGGTGATAGTGGGCAACCCTGTATAACCCCACCTGTGGTTATGAACTCTTCTGTCAAACACTTTCCTTTTCTTACTCTAGCCGATGTCCTTTCATAGAATCTCCTGATGGTTTCCAGTATTTTTGGTTCTAATCCCCATTCCTTCAAAATCCTAATCACTCCTTCCCTACATATGGAGTCAATATATATATATATATATATATATATATATATATATATATATATATATATGTATGTATATATATATATATATATATATATATATATATATATATTATAGTCACGAAAGGAGAACTGAGTTTTTGTTTTCATTTTTCCTTTCGTGGCTATAATACTTAATTATTTTATGCTCATCACGTGTTAGCTTTTGTGATTTCTACACATACACACACAAACACACACACTCGCACACACACACACACACATATATATATATATATATATATATATATATATATATATATATATATATATATATGATAAATTTTGCACATTTAGACGTGTTTTTCATATTTATATAAGCCATATATTATACTTCATTAATATTTGGATTCTCTCTTTACCTCTGGATCAGAGAACCAAGGGGGAATCAACTCAGAGATAATAGCTTTTGGTCGGCCGGGGAATCGAACCCAGGTCCGAGAAACTGGCATGAAAAATGGTATTACACACACACTCACACACACACGCACACGCACACACACACACACACACACACACACACACATATATATATATATATATATATATATATATATATATATATATATAATGTCTGTTGTAGAATTGGGTAATGTGTTTGAGCCTGCTGATTACCGGCCAATTTCCGTCACTGCCATATCTTTTTTTTTTCTTTTTTTTTTATGTGGTTGGCCTAGAAAGCAAGCTCCTTGCATTATGCAGATGGTGCTACTCTCCTGAATTTAGATCTCATTAACTACACACATAACAACTAATGTATCTGTTTGTGGTGTACTGTAGGACAAAGGCCTCAGACACATCATTTCATGTTTGGGGTTTTTTTTCTGGCTCGAAATAGTTAGATCATTATATTTTGTAGTCCCCCATATACCTTAAGTGCTCTGTAGAAAGATTTTCCCGTCTTTTTTTTTTTTCTCTTTTTTTAAATCAACCAAGATATTTTCGTTAACTGGAGTAGTGATAAAGGAATGAGGCATAAATTGTATAAAACAAATCTGAGTGACACCACTTATTCATGGAAGCATGCTTCACAATGCAAGTTTTTTTTATAGAGATTGTAATATCGAAGAGTAAGGGAAATGGAATACATTCCTCCAAATACCCTATCTCTGAATCCAGCTAATGAATATCTTGTCTTGGCTTTACGCAGATATCAAATAGTTCCAGGTTGGAATGGTCCAGTGAAGGTGTTTCATGCTGCCTCTCGAGAGAGATTTCTTTTCTGGAGGGATAGTGAGAAGCTAAGAACTAAAATTGACGGTCTAAAATGAGCACCGGAGGGGAAGAGCATTCATTTTGAAAATAATGAGAATATTTGATAAATATATGATTTAAAAATGAGAGAAAGGACCACGAATGTTAAAGAATGAAAGAAAGGACCACAAATGAAAAAAGAATAAAATAGGGGAACAAAAATGTTAAGGAATAAATACCTAACAATGCATGTCAGGGGATAGAGGAAGAAGCTCAGAAAATAAAATCTGAAGAATGAGAGAAAATATTTAGGAATCCAAGGGTATTGCTCCTCAGCTGTGTTTACTATTTGGTTTTTCCCTTTCCCGCTTACTGCATCAGCTGTAGAAATTATGGTTCAACTACTATCTTGATAGGCGGAGGAACTAGTATGGATGGCTATTGCTCGAACACTCCGAACTAGAGCTTCACGGACAGTGATGTGTATTTAGCTCGTTAAGCGCCCATATACTTAGAGAAATTCACCCGGTCCAGAGCCCACGTAGCTGTGCTAATTCGGGCACTTGATCACTGTAAATAGGGACTTTATCATACAGAGTTAAGCTTATTTGAATCAAGACTGAGAGAACGTTGTGCATGAAATTGATAAGAAGACAGTTTGATCTCCAGGCAATGTAATTTCTCAAGATAAAGCTACTAGCAATTATATAATCATTGATAACTTGCAGTCAGGGTATTAACATGGGGAATAATTTTTTGCTTATGCCATCTGCAAATGTATTTTTTCGACATTTTATAGAATACATTTTGGGAAAATAGGTATATCATAGTTTCATGGCAAAATATTTCGGAAAATTACGTCGTTCTGAGACTAAAAAGCTTGTATTTTTTATATGATTTGTCAATAAAACAAATTTCTGATAGATTTTGCTAGAATGTAATAGCGTCCTCATTTACCTCCACTTATTTTCGGTACGAAGAAATTAATTCTTATTGTATTCAAGGTGTTATGAAGTCATCAGTATATATTGTATCCGTCACTGATTATCTATTATGCAATGGTGATACTTAAATTTCGTTACTTATCAAACTTCCAACAACAACTACTACTTAGTTCTACTGCTGCTATCTTTTACAAATGAACCAGTAATGAATACGGTTGAAGATATTTGCTAGAATACTAACGGTTATCAAATAATATTTAGACAATGATACAATATCTTACAGGCTGTATCAAGAATACTCACTTAACTTCTCTCCACACCTCCCTAAAACAGATATGACTTCCTTATTTTCTCAGTGTCGAACTGGCTGGGGCAAGGGGTTGTGAAGAGGAGACTCCCCCCCCCCCACCGACCCTTCCCTGCAGTGTCCACTTGGTCCCACCTACAAAAAAATAGTAATTGTGTGTGTGTATATATATATATATATATATATATATATATATATATATATATATATATATATATATATATATATATATGTAATGTGTGTGTGTTTTGTATTTGCGGTTGATAGTTGAGACGGCAAATGATAATGAAGAATTGAAATATGGCAACTCGATTTGTAACTTTTGTATACTCTTGTTAACAAAGACAGCCCTTTACTGTCTTTGGTTCGCTAAGGATGGAGAAGGCTCCGCCCATTTCGTAGAAGTAGTAAGAAGAGAAACCCTTTGTCTGTTTAGTCATGGGAACAATAGAGACATCTAACGAAAGATTTCCCCCGAGTGTCGGCGTTCTTTTGATTCTAACTGTACATGATAAGATAAGGTGCTGTGACTAAAGAAAGGATACCCAGGTCATTGAAAAAAAAAAATTAAAAAAGAGTAAGGTAAAATGATAGATATGCATTCTTCCTTGGCTCATATCCCCCTTCCTTCCACGCAAAATTTCATTGAAATTGATTCATAAACCAGACAGACTGTTATCTGTGTATACATAACGTAACCTCCGTCCAACTTCTTTGACAGACAGACAGACCAGAGTGAATACATAAGCTATGTCCAAGTACGTTGACAGCTATAATAGTCCTTGGGACCTTTATCAATGGCTGCATCCTTAATGACCCATCTCGTCTTCGGAGGTCTTAAAGAGTGTTGCGAAGATCTTCATTTTTATTTCGTGTTTAGGACCTTTTTCTTCCTTAAATTAAGTCCTCCCCATTTTTTCTTTTGTAAAGCTGACTTTCATATGCTGATTCTCTCGCCCATTTCTATGTGTGTGTGATTATGTGTGTGCATATATATATATATATATATATATATATATATATATAAATATAAAAATATGTATATATATATATATATATATATGTAATTTTTTTCCCAAAGGGCATATTTCATAGTTTCTGGGAAGGTCTGTTAGCCATAATATTGACGAAATTTATGTTAAAATGTATTATCAAATGCTACATCATTGATTAATGTTATTATTGGGTTAATTTTTTCATAACTTGATGTACACAAACGATATATAGAAAAGATGAAGCATTTATATCTTCCACTAAGATTAACGTTTCGTCTCTCATAAAGTACATCTTTAAATAGCAACAAAGCTTAAAGGCCCAAAGTACTTGAATAATATTCTAAACTATATTTAGTTATTCCTTTGTTTCAAATGAAATTATTTGTTTCTGACCTACGGTCTTTTGTAAATATCAGTTTTAATAAGGAATGGGGGTTCAACCTACACGTAACCCTTTTTCACCCTTCTTGAAGAATAGCTATCGAAACTTTGGCACTAGTTTTTTATTGGTGATTTATTTATTATGTGCGCGCGCAAACACACACCCACACACACACAGTACTGTATATTTCAAAGTATACTCTGTCATCCTACTGACAACCTGTGTCTTTTGTCTAGGCTCAAAGCCTGAAGAAAGTTCATCTGATAATTAGAGCGCTAGAAAGAAATGAATGACATATTCTATTTTAATGTTGTGACTTTTCTTAATATATTTTATTTTAATTGTTCATTACTTCTCTTGTATATTCATTTCCTTGTTTCCTTTCCTCGCTGGGCTATTTTCCCTGTTGGATTATCTTGCTTTTCCAACTAGGGTTGTAGCTTAGCTAATGATAATAATAAAATAGGTCTTACACTCTATGGAAAAGTTTTAAAAACAATTAAAGAGGGCTGAGGAATATTTCATTCTGAATCGTATCTTTTCATCATTTGGGAACTCTTCCAAAGGTATAAACTAGACTTAGAAGCTTCAGAGGGCAAAACAGGTTGTGTTTGTCTTAGAAAATTAGATAGTACCCTAGGATTTTCATTGAATAGTAATGCACCTTTGTGGTTCTACTTGGGTACATCAAAGCTCAGTGAGGAGGGATTAAGTCATAAATAAAACCATAGAAAAGACTTAATTTCTTTACATCAAAGAGTCGTGAAAAGGACGTCTTAAGGGCTTCGTAGAAGTTTAGAAGCAACCGGTGATTGTATGGGTTACTTATCCTAAAGGAATATTGATGGGGCTTTAGTGAGTAAGGAAACATTGAATGGCACCTAAAAGGTCCTAAGTAGTGCCTAGAACAGCGCTCTTTATTAGGTATGCTACATGTACCATTATGTCCCAAATGCTTATTCAGTTGTTCCTTTCGATCTTTATATCTGGCTGTCCAACTTCTCTAAGATTACCTCTCTCCAGCTTTCACTTTGAATTTAAGAGCAAATGTTTTCGAGCGAGCTCTCTTTTTAAGTCAAAGGATATTTCATTGGTCTAGTGTAACTACCTTAAGATTAGCAACTTCAACATACAGTACCATTCATACACACAATCATCACTTGTAAGGCTGGTGGAACTGTAAATAAATACCAGCATTTAAAGGTTTAGA
>NC_090762.1:61498040-61513040 GCF_036898095.1 Palaemon carinicauda | reverse complement strand
CCAACCTGCTACCTATAATTTTGATAGCTTATATCTTGTTTGGCATTTCGGACAAGTTTGTATACAATGAGACCTGATTGCTAATTAAAGGACATGGGAAAATGAAGGTAAACACCTTTTATAACTTAAAAGAATATTTATGATAATCAAATAGATGAATCATCGACATGATCTTCATACAGCACCCTTGCTATAGTAGTTTGTTCATTCTGTTGGATTTTATAAATTCATTGTGACCTATTACCACTTATATCGAACACCTAACGTATGTTGCAAGTATATAAAACATTTATTTTACGTGTGGGGTTTGTAGACGCACGCTAATGTTCCTCCAGACCATCATGGGAGGTTAAAAATTGAACATTCATTGGTGGTCGCCATTCACGTGCCAACCAAGACCGACGTTGCTTAATTTTATTAGCCGTTGGAGCCGGGTGTTATGATACCATATGTTACTTCAAGAGAAGGTTGATACGTACGTTTGCAGAGTTCTCCGTAATGGTAGGTTATTAAGGGGCGAGAGACATCTATGTAGTGGGTAATCTAACCTATTAGTGGGCCATTGTTTTCCTTTGCTAATAATGATGAGCGGCTGGCGATGTTAGGATATTACCTAATTGGCGGAAAAAGGGGGGTTAAACAATTAGATTGTTTTAAATAGTAGGTCAATATATAGTGAATTTATATAATTTTACCTTAATTTTAGATCACTAATAGGGCCAAATCATAATAATATATGTGCATATATATGTCTATGTAGGCATATTATTACATATATATAATACGCACAATGGATGATAAACTCGTGCTTATTAGTTTGAACCAACTTTCTTTTATAGAAATGAAGTTTGATTGTTAAATGCGCAGGGGTGTAGATAGACTCAGTGGTTCCCAAACTATCTTACCTGACGCCCCCTTTTCGCTTCCAGTAGACCCGTACGCCCCCACTCCTCTCTTTTTTTTATATGAAATTATTCTTACATTTATATCTTAGCATTGTACAGAAAAACAGATTTCTGTTTGTATTACATTTTAATAATGAAAGCCCCTCAAACAAATAATAGTACATTCCAGCAACTAAAAACGAAACATTTCGTTCAAAATGAGCGAAAATAAGTTTGAACATTAGCAAATTTTATTATTCTATTAAACAAGTAATTCCAAGCAGATGACTTCACGCCCCCCTTGTATCGTGCTCACGCCCCCCTAGTGGGGCGCGCCCCCCAGTTTGGGAACCACTGAGCTAGAGGATTGGGGCCCGGTGGACCGAGTTAGTAAAAAAAGCCCACCCCCATACTCTGGAAATCATTTATGGTAAATTTAAACGGATACTTGCGTCCTTTTATTTTCTGACCCTGCTCTGGAGGCCGGGTAACATTTTCAAAAAAAAAAAAAAAAAAAAAAAAGAGCCCCCCCTCCCCGTCCTCTGCTACTGCTAATGTAAATGTAATGAAAATGTGCGAGTAAAATCTGTTGATTTGAATTGCTCGAAAGTTATTTTTGAAGTGAGGAGGCTTGAAAGGATGATATTGATGTGTAGATACTTACAGTGGTAAACAGGTTGTGTAGGTGAAAAGGTGAATCAGTTTTGAGGGGGCTTCGTCACTTGAAGAGAATAAGGGAAGAGAATAAGGGACGATTGGATAGCGAAAATCGACATTAATTTGGCAGGTTTGGGAAGGAGGGGAACAAAAAACATGAGGTGAATTTAGTTTTTTAGGCACTAAATACTCAAGTCAATATATAATTTTTTTTTTATTTAAAAGTATCTATATTTGGTAAGTTTCGGACACATATGGAAGTATTGTTAGCTCATGAACCGGAAGTAACCATTTTGTACTGATAAGGAATTGTTCAGCTTTATTGTAAAATTTTAAACATATATCCAGAAAAATTAATGTATGTATATATATATATACTGTTTTATATGGTGCTAAGTAAAGTATCGATTACACATGTATCTGTTAATATGAATAGCTTATGGAGAGAGAGCATCCTACGATTAGGATCATTGTACCGCACGTGTTTCGCAAACACTCGTACAACTCTAACGGTATTTCTTTTTTTTGTATATATTGCTCTCCATTTGCACTGATAATAATCTGTTTAAGGTTGCCTGTTCATGAATTATTTTGTTTGAATTTTTGTGACGTTCTGGCTTAGAATGGCTTGTATATAAACTCATGATCTGTTGAAATAGTTATCAATTAACATCTCTCACACAAATGGTGACCACCAGAGTGACTTGCTCCCTCCCTCCTGCCCTCCCTAAGTATTTAAAGATGCCACCCACCGAACTTGCCTCTTCGATATATGCCACCCTTCACTACCGGAGAAGTGTTCACCTGGTTCCAGCGTGCCAAAGTCCTGTTTCGCATCAAGGGCGTGACAGTCAACACAAAAGCAGATTATGTTCTCGCGGCGATCCATGAGGACATTTTCCTAGAAATCTCCGATTGGCTCTGCAAGCAAGGGGAGACCCAATAGCATACTACGTCCTCAAAACATACCTCCTAGAGCAGTACTTGCCCTTGCCAGCCGCCTGTATAGCCATTCTTTGCTAGCTCTCTCAACAACTGTTGGGGAACAGAAACTTTGCTCGACCTCAGGGAAATGACCAGTATCGTTCGCCTTTAACTTGTTACAGACGCTCTCCTCATACAGTGAACGCTTACCCGAACCTGTTTGCGCTGCCATACCCAGTGTCGATATTTTGCCATGGACCGGATGAACGAATTCGACACAATTATGGACAGCCACATCACCACCTTCAAGACCTATATCAATGCCTCCACTTCTGACGAAAACGACCACTATTCAACACCGACCAAAGCTGACGTGAATGCAGTAGGACAAAGATGGCCACCCGAGGCATGTCAGAGTGACGTCAAAGCCGCCTACCACCCACCACTCGCTCATGCCCCAACCAGCGAACTCTACAGCCACTTACTGCTGTGAAGAAATGTGTGAACGGTTGTCAGTTGCCAAAAAACTTAAAAGTAGGCCATCGCTTGTGGCGCTTGCCTCCCTTGTCACTAATCTTTTCTTTTTACATGATGCAGGTACGGGCTTGTATTATTGGGTAGACATGCTTGCCATTCTCTTCTGCCAAGGCCACTCTCCAGGTCATGATATAGTGTGTCTAAATCTGCTGACGTTCACCTGGTAACTGCCAACGGATCTGCGATACCCACCTATGGTTACGAGAACCTCGCATTATTGTTTAGAAGCACCAAATATCACTGGAAGTTTCTTGTTGCTGACGTCGTGTTGCCAATCCTCAATGCGGATTTCCCCTAGCATTACCACCTGCAGGTTGATGTCGCTCACCTATAGCTAGTCAATGCAGACTTTTAATCGTCGACACATCTCCAGTCAATCGCCTCTGATCTCGTTCTCCACATATGCCCACCTCCTCGTGTTGTACCCGGAAGTCTTCTGTCCAGAACTTTGCCAAACGCCCAAGGTTCCCACAAAACACGGTATTTATCACCATATAAAAATGACAGGGCCCCCAGTGTTCACCAGATTCAGCCGTTTTGCACCTGATCGTTTGGCAGCTGGTAAGCAAACATTCGCTGAACTGGAAGAAATGGGCCTTTGCCAAAAGGCCTCAAGCCTATAGTCATCGCCCTTGCACATCGTCTTGAAGAAGGAGAGCTCCCTTGTGGGGATTACAGTTGTCTAAACCTACAGACAGAACCAGATCACTACCCCCCCCCCCAAACATCGCTGACAGGACCTTGTACTTGAACAAATGTGAAGGTTTTCTTCATGCTCGACCTCCTAAAAGGGGACTATCATGTGCCCATGAACCCAGAAGACTACCCCAAGGCTGCCATCACCACTCCCTTTAGTACATACACCTTCAATTACTCCTGTTTTGCCCTTTGTAATGCTGGGGTTACTTTTCACCGCCTCATGGATGGCATCTAAGGGGACCTCCCCTTCTGTGTATGTTACGTGGATGATATACTTGTTCCTATCCTTCAAAGAGGAACACCTCCTCCACCTTTGCATCGTGATTGACCACCTACAACAGAACGGCCTTGTAGTCCGGTACGACAAGTGTACCTTTGGCACCAATGAAGTATCGTACTTAGGGCACCGCATCACTCCTGAAGGGGTCCACCCCCTCCTTGAGAAGGTAGGAGCCATTCAGAACTTCCCCACGCCCTCGACCGTTTCTTTCCAGCCATCACTGCCTCTCTTTTCCCCTCTCTACACCTTCCTCAAGGGCAAGCCAATATATCTGAAGTGGGATCCCCATCAAGAAGCAGCCTTCTCCAACACAAAGAATGGCCTATCCTCTGCTGCTGCTCTCACTTTCCCCATGCCACATGCCCCTCTCCTTCTGTCCACCGATGCCAGTGATGTTGCTATTGAGCAGATGGTCAATAGCTCGCCCCGCCCATTGGCTTTCTTCAGTAGAAAACTGTCCAAGGCACAATCCTGCTACTCTACCTTCGACCGCAAATTTATGGCTGTGCATTTGACGGTCCGTCACTTTTGCCACTTCTTAGAAGCTACGCCCTTCTTCATTCGCCTGGACCACATGTCTCTGGACCATGCCTTCACTTGACAGTGCAACACCTGGTCTGCCCGTCAACGCCGACATCTCTATACCTTGGTTGAATACAATTGTACCCTTCAACACGTCCCTTGGAAAATGAATCCCGTTAGCGATGCCCCGTCAAAAAACACTTTGGCTGCTATTGACCTAGGATTGGATTACAACACCTTGTCAGAAGCTTAACAGAAAGATCCAGAGTACTAAGCATGTAGGCCATCCTGCACATCCCTTCGTTGGGAAGACTCCAACGCCACCCTCCTCTGTGACGTCAGTACTGGTAGACCATGACCATTGATATCTGCTCTCATGCACCAACAGGTGTTTGATTTCATTCATGGCTATTCATATCCCTTGCGCCAATATACTGCACAGCTACAGCATTACTATGGATGCTAAGGATTGGGTACGCACCTGTACTTCATGCCAAACTTCAAAAGTACATCGACACACCGATTCAGGAGTGGGCACCCTTCCTCAGCTTCAGCGTCAATTTGACCACATTCACGTCGACGTAGTAGGTCCCCTACCCACATCACAAGGACATCATTACCTGTTTACCATCATTGACTGTTCCACTTGTTGCCCTGATGCTATCCTCATGCAAACTGCAATTTCCGCCTCGTGTATATCCGCCTACATCTCAGGGTGATAGCGGGATTTGGTATCCCTGAGCTTGTTGCTTCTGACAAGGGTACCAATTTCCCCTCTCAATTGTGGACATTTTTAGCGAATCTCCTGGGCATCACCCTACATCAGACAACCGCCTACAACCCTTCTGTCAACGGAATGGTTGAAAGTTTTCATCGCACCCTCAAAGCAGCTTTGATGTTCCACTGCATGGACTCCAAGTGGTTTACTCGGCTTCTCTGTGACCTCCTGGCAATAAAGACCACTCCTAAGGACACCCTAAATGTCTCGGCAGCTGAAATGGTGCTATGAGACCCGTTGGTGGTTCCTGCCGAATTTTTCTAGTTGACAACCTCCTCCGACAATCTCGAGCGCTTACGTCATGTTGTGGAAAAATTTACTCCATGACGCCAGACTTACAAGCCTCCAGTGAAGCAACATATACCAACAGGTTTACACAAGGCATTGCATGTTTTCCTGCGCAATGACACCAGCAAGCCACCGCTAACGCCCCCCTACACAGGCCCTTTCCTTGTGATCCATCAAACAACGAAGAAGTTCTTACTTAACATTCATGGCAAAGAAGTCTGGGTCTCCATTGATTGCCTTGAACCTGCGTATGTATCTCCTGCAAGATGACTCGCCTACAGTGCACCTCTCCAGAGCAGGGCGCCCTATTTCACATGTATGTCTTTTGTAGGTTGGGAGCCATGCACTGCTCATGTTTCACACACGCTCGTACACTAACGCAATTTATATTTTTTGTATATAACGCTTTTCTCTCGCACTGATAACAACCTATTTGAGCCTGCCTGTTCATGATTTTTTTTTTTGAGTAACAAGAATCTCTCTCTCTCTCTCTCTCTCTCTCTCTCTCCCTCTCTCTCTCTCTCTCTCTCTCTCTCATATATATATATATATATATATATATATATATACAGTGTATATATATATTATATATATATATATTTATATATATGTGTATTTATGAATGTATATATATGTATATATATATATATATATATATATATATATATATATGTATATTTATATATGTATATATATATATATATATATATATATATATATATATATATATATATGAGTATATGTGTATACAGTATGTAAATTAGATTGCACATATAATTCTTGAAGAGTGTGTGCGTGTGTGTGTTACTTTAGCAGAGACATAAGATAGCAGCTTGTGTTTGTGCTTGAAGGAGATACTGTATGAGTACGTGCGTTTGTTCGTGCAGTCAAAAGGGCTTCCGCCTGGATGCGGAGGACTCGGTGAGAGTTCCGCGGGCAGAGGCAAACATATTACATCCTTTGCAGGATTAGCCAACCAAAAAGGCTGAGGAGCGGCTCTCAGGAATTCATTACTCTCCCGCAGAGGGTCTGTGGTGTCGCAAGTCAAGAGAGTCGTCCCCCCACGTCCTGCCCCCCGGAAACCGACATATAGTTTTTTACTGCTCAGTCTGCTCCTACTCATCCTCTTCTTGTGTTTATTATTCTTGAGGAAATTTTATTTCTTTTGTAGTATATTTTTAAGTTAAGCATCCTTCCCCCTTTCTAAGGACCCACCATATTTTATCTTTACTCTTATTTTTCTCTTTACTTTTTATTGTAGTGAAGAATTTTCCATTTTCATCCATCCTCCTCCTCCAATCCTTTCCATTTTGAATATTCTTCGTTTTCTCTCTCATTTATCTTTTCCTCCTTTCATTATATTTTCCGTTTAATTCTTCTAGAAAATCACTGATTTTCCTACTTCCTCGTTTGCACTTAATTTTATTATATCTAATGAAACAGACAATTTTATCCACCCACACATTTCTGTCCCCTCCCATCCTCTTCCTCCGTTTTTTTTTTTCTTAACGCTTTTCTAAATAGCCAAGAATTTTCTTCTATCCCTCTCTACTATTTCCCTTAAAGAGACATTCCGACAAGATGGCTTCAGCGTGATGATGTCGCCCAGGGGAGAGGTATCGTCTTTGCCAGCGATCGTTATTGCTTCTTTTGAATATCTATGATGTCGCCACCACCCGAGCCATGGAATGCCCGATGTCTTCTCGGAGTAATGACATGTCTGCTGGTTCTTTACCAGAAGTAATGATATTAACGGGTCTTTTCTCGATGCTCTAGAATGGCAGCCTCTTTTATACGGTGTAATTGACTGATTTGTTGATATGTCCAAGTGATGAAATGTCTGAAATTAATGTGTCTGTTCTCTGAGTAGTAAAATGTGCTGATGTTTTCTCGAAATGATGAAATGTCCCGGGAAATGACCGGATATGTTCTCTTAGAGATGAATGTTCGGATCTTTACATGAAATAATGGCATTCTCAGATGTACTCCTGAAGTAGGGAAGTCGCAGGATCGTTTAATGAAGCGTTGAAACGTATTCATCTCTCTCTCTCTCTCTCTCTCTCTCTCTCTCTCTCTCTCTCTCTCTCTCTCTCTCTCTCTCTCTCTCTCATGCTGTAAGAAACTCGATACCTGTGCATATTCCATTCATGAAGATAAACTTTGGAATTCTCTTCCACCTTTCTTCTCTTCCCTATGACTTATAACCTTCCCTTATATAAGAGCAAGTTACGTCGATTCCTGCTGGGGTAAAAATAACCTCTGTTCAGCCCTGGTATTTCTAATACGATAGGTAAGTTAATCTTATTGTACTTGTAATAAAACATATATTTAACCCTTGTGTTCTGTAACGAGTCATTTATATTACAAGCCTTAATCGTTATGTGACATTTTTTTTTTCGCGCATTTCATTATCGTGTGTAATAGTGACTGTCAAGTAACCATACACATCATCAGCATTCTGTCGCAACCCCCTTCATACAGACATCTCTTGGTTAATTGTTACAATGGCAACCAGCTATTCTTGCTCTCAAACTCAATTACCAGTCAAGTCATCAAAATATTGGGTTGGAACCATCACGTGTTCCATCTTTTATATGCTATTATTTAACGAAATTATGTTTTCTGGGGATACATGTGCATACATGTGTGTGTAATATATATATATATATATATATATATATATATATATATATACACATATATATATATATATATATATATATATATATATATATATATATATATATATATATATATACAACATTAAACAGTTTCTTATGACGGGGAATGGATTAATGGAATCTACAATAAATCATCATGCCAGTCATATTTTGAATGGAATCCTGTGCCAAAAGCTACCACAACATCATTTGCGTCATTCACCTCTAGAAAAGGCTCACCAACAACATGTCGACCCCTATCACACACAGTACCATTCACGCTACCTTGCTTCCGAGTTGTTACTAAGCCTTTTTCCTTCGTTCCTTACCATTTTTTCTGTACACTTTATCTTCCTCCATACTTTCATTAGCTCCTCCATGTGGCTCCACATTTTTCACCTTCCATTTTTTTTTTTTATACAAACAAAGTACAATTGATGGCAACAAAATTAAGCTTTCTGTTTTCAATTGAACCCAATTCAGTTCCATAAAGGATAGCTGACTATGGTGTTTTCTTATACTATATTACCAACATGGCAGCTTTAGACGCCCTGAGCCCCCTCCCAATCTTTTAGTCACGCCTTCCTATCTTCTTTGTTATGAATTACCATCTTTCATTCTTCTACAATTAAATCAACATTCATTGCTCAGTCCTTCCGGTTTGTTATTGTCTTAACTTTTCTCTTGGCCACATTTACTCTCGACTTTCTCCTCTTGCAAACACCTTCAAATGACTTCTCTAATTTCTGCAGTTTACTTTCATGTGCTAACATCATTGTGCACTCCATTCACGACACATTGCCTTAATACAAATTTTCTCTTTTATATGATTTCCTTCCTCTAAATGATTGGTATTTAAGAATATTCACTTAAATGATTTAGCAAAATGTAAATTAGAATTCAGAGAGAATATTAACTTGAATGATTTAGTAAGATTTTAGTTGAAATTTAGAAATTTTTCCTTGTGTTTTTCCTTTCCCAATAGAGAGATGGCTATGCATATGCAGTATACACCCTGCCCGTCCTTAATGTGCGATTATGCCTCTCCTTACTCGGAAGCGATCACTTAACTCAAGGTGGAAGAAGAACTTAACTCATTGATGTAGTGATGTTGGTGCAATTCGGACTATACATTATATATATATATATATATATATATATATACTCATTGATGTACTGATGTTGGTACAACTCGGACTATACAGTATACATGTATGTGTATATATATATATATATATATATATATATATGTGTGTGTGTGTGTGTGTGTATGTGTGTACAGTATATGTGTAGTGATTCATGTCAATCTAGTTATGATTTAAACTGTTATGATTTACACACCCACTTATCTTTAAGAGCTTTAGTTTTCGGTAATGTGAAGAAGAGAAATCATGTCGTCACTGTGATCGCCAACCATAGAACGAAGCAATCGATGTTTGACATCGTCTAGCCGTAAGTAAAGGAGAAACCTAAGTGTTGTCGATAGAATATTAATCAATCAATCATGACGAGAGCAGAGTGAATGGGATCGTGTTTCAATCACTGACAATAACCGTTCATGAGAAAGCGACAATTATTATGTACTTAATGCCTGATGTCGACCAATCAGCGAAGCCAACGTTTCGAACGGTACGTAATATGTCAATGTTGTTATGCCGGAAACCGTGTTTGAAACCGAAGCCATTTTTGTGGAAGGTGCGGATCGCTTTGCGATACGCTTTCGAATTTTCTCCGTAATGGATTCCGACTCCACGTAATGGCGTCTATTTGACGATTTCACCATCTCTCTCTCTCTCTCTCTCTCTCTCTCTCTCTCTCTCTCTCTCTCTCTCTCTCTCTCTCTCTCTCTCTCTCTCGGGGAAATTCACTTCCCTCAAAGTTTCTTTATACCTTCTTTCTTCCACTGTATTTTACCCAACAATTTCCTTATTACCTCCGCCAAGGAGTTTATAAAATCAAGTTGGTTTATTCATTTATTTATTTGTCTGTGTTTCTGTCTTTCTGTGGAAAGGATTTTGTCAAAAGTACCCGAAAGATTTTGACGAAATTTTCACCACTAATAGATCTTTGGTCATAGTTGGCCCGTTTAAATTTTGGAGATGATCCGGATTCTAGATCCAGATTTATAGTTTTCGCCATCTACAGTCGGCACATGAAAAGTGGTGTACGCTGTCCGTAGACTTTAGTGAAATGTTACAGTACATCCATCTACGGTCAGCATATGAAAAAATAAATTTGTCCGTAGACTTGAGTAAGATGATGGTAATGTTCATTGGCGGAGGTCTGAAATTTTTATTGCTCTTGTTCCTTTATCATATCGTCCCTACTATTCCCCCTTTCTCTCATGTTTTCATTGTTCCCTCTCTGTTTATCTCTTCTTTTCCTTTCCCCTACTATTTTCCTATTCTATTTTCCTTTTCATGTTCTGCGTCCCCCTTTTTATTTTCCTTGCCCATACTACTTTCTGTATTCTTTCCCAAAGCAATTTACCATTAAGCTCTTTGTTTTATTTTTATTTTCCTCTTCTGTTCTCTTTTCTCTATTTTCTACATTTATCTCATTTCCTATCTTTTTTTCTTTCCTGTTCACCTTTGCAAATGTTAACCTTTTTTTCACTTTACAGTAACATCTTTCCTATATATTTATCCATTACTTCTTTTTCCTCTTTTTATATAGTCCTACTTTTTTATTTTATCATACCATTGCTTAGTCCCATTTTTTCCTTCTTTTCTTGAATTATCACTTTCTGTAATATTTTATTTTTATTTTTTATTATTTTCTTACTTAAGTTCCCTTTTTTATTTTTTTCGTGTACCCCTCTGGATCTCTTTCAAGGTGAATTTTTCATTTTATTTTCCTTTCTACCTTTTCTTCCTTTAATATCTGCTTTCCTTTACACTTCTTATCCTTTATTTTGTGTCTGTCCTGACATCATTCTCCCGTTTCGTTATTTATTTTCCTTTTTCCTGCCTTGCTTTTCCTTTTAATTTTCTCTCGTGTTTTTTTTTTTAGATTTTCAATCTAATTTGCCGGTTATCCTTTTCCTATTTTCCTTTTAGCTTCTAATTTTCTTTTCCTTTTTGTTTCCGAGTTTTATTGTCCTGTAATTTACCACCTGTCAACATTTTTATTCTTATTTTCTGTTTTTTACCATTTATTTTTCATATGCTGATCCTGTATCTCGTTTCCCTTTCGTAATCTTCATAAAATTTCTGTGATTTTCATTTATGCGTTTTTTTTTTTTTTTTTTTTTTTTTTTTTTTTTTTTTTTTTTTTTCTTGTTTATATATTTACTCTGGTTCCCGTACTTATCTCTTCCTCCTTTTCTCTTTCACTTTTACCTTTATTATTTCCATTTTTCGTATTCCATTTTTCCTCCATAGTAGTTACTGTACACATTTTACTTTTTTCTTTGCTGTGCCAACATCCCCCTATAAAAAAGGCGTCTCGTATTGTGGATTTTTTTATCATACCCGATCCTTCAATTGTAGGATAAACTTGCCACTGACTCTTGCCTTGTTTGGATTTGGACAGACCCAACTATCAGATAGATTGCACTCTTAGTGAATAAGTAGGCTTTTATCAACATTAAACCATTTTCTATAAAGTGCACTGGCTTGGTGGCCTATTGGAAACGTCCCTGCTTGGCAATTTGCCGGATTGGGGTTTAAGTCGCGCTTTTAGTGTCTGCAACCTTCCTTGTGATCTACGGATTGGGTGTTTTGGGAAGACTATAGGTCTACCTGTGGATTCATGAAATAGCTTGGGTGGAGAGGAAGCTTAGGCACTGATCCCATCATATGCATTATATGGTCAGACTCTAGGTCATTGTCCTGTTAGCTACGGCAGTGTCATTGTACCTTGGCTCTGCCATTCATGGGTGGCCTTTGAACCTTTAAAACTTTAGTGAGAGGGATAAGACTATACTCGCTGTGACATACGTCCTCAACCCCTTAGTCAAGAAATACACACACATATATATACAGTGTATATATATATATATGTATCTCTCTCTCTCTCTCTCTCTCTCTCTCTCTCTCTCTCTCTCTCTCTCTCTCTCTATATATATATATATATATATATATATATATATATATATATGTATATATATATACACATATTTATATATTAAATTCCTATAAATACTGATGTATATACTTGTTGCTTCTACAGTATCCACACAACATATCTTTAAAATATTTGTGGTTGCATGAATCCACCTGCAATTATTCAAAGAACCTGACATGCACACACGTTCCATGCATTAATAAATAAGGTTAAAAAGTAAGAGGAAGTGCAAAAGAAATGCATTTTTTATTAGCAACGAGGGAGAGAGAGAGAGAGAGAGAGAGAGAGAGAGAGAGAGAGAGAGAGAGAGAGAGAGAGAGAGAGAGAGAGAGAGAATAAGCAAACATGGAGAATGAAGAGCTCATATGCAAGCTTTTCTCCTTTGTGTCCGCATATTTCCTCTGCAGAAAATAATGAAGAGAAAAACTGCATTTCACTGTGTATTTTACGTTGTAGGGTCGGGGGGAGGGGGGGGGGGGGTTTGCTGGATGTAGGGTGTTAGTGGGGGAGGTCTCCTTTTTCAGCCCAGTTAACCCTGGTCGTCGCCGTTTTATTCTTCTGTTTTTTGCCACCTTTGTTTTGGGTCTCTTCAAAGTGAATAATTCTCTCTCTCTCTCTCTCTCTCTCTCTCTCTCTCTCTCTCTCTCTCTCTCTCTCTCTCTCTCTCTCTCAACATATTTTCTTGTTCCCTCACTTGTACAAATACCTGCAAGTACAGTATATGTGTGTACTTGTACTTTAATATGTGTTTATGTATGCCTATCTATCATCAGTGTGTATATATATATATATATATATATATATATATATATATATATATATATGTATGTATGTATGTATGTATGTATGTATGTATGTATATATGTACGTATACTGTATATATACAGGATGTCCGTACAATCTATTTGAAATTTATGGTATTACTAAAGCAAATGAACAGACAAGTATGTGGAATTTGTTACAAAATAAATTGTAGATATTTACGGGTGCTATCACATCAATTCAGTATTTAATTTCTGGCCAAGTTCCCGGTAGTATATCATCGTGAATGGTGGCAATGGAATAAGTGATATTTTGCTTGTGATCACTAATTTCTAAAATATGCGTTAGTTAAACGATTTCTTTATCATAGCCTCACAGAAAGAAGTCCATGGCAGTGATATTTGATGAACGAGGTGGTCAGTGAATTGGGCCGTCCATTCAGACCCACCCGTCTGGAAACGTTTTATAGAGGAGCCCACGAACACCACATATCCAGTCAAAAGGTCCAGGTAAACATCTGCAGTAATTGGTGGCTCGTAAAAAAAATCAATGGACCAATGATTCAATTGCGTTCGTTCTATTATTGAATTTTCTTTGTCACACTTTGTTGTTCAATTGGGCACCATCTGGGTAGTGATCAAAATATTACCAAACATGTGTAGAAATCACGAAAGCTGACACGTGATGAATATAAAATGTATTATAGCCACGAAAGGAAAAATGAAAAAGACTTGATAATTTTTCCTTTCGTGGCTATAATACATTACCAAACATCTGTGGTCGGAAGCCTAGCGAGCAGTGAACGTGTCTTTTAACTCTTCAAAAGTTCTATAAGTTCCAAAAATCATTGGCTCGTTTTCTTATAACGATGTTTGGTTAGCTAATCCTTTCCTCTTCTTATCTACATTAGAGACCCAGATTATTATATATAACAATATTATAGTTCAAAATAACTTTTCAAAGCTGTGTTATTAGGATTCTATTAACCCACTTTCTCTCTTTCAAACATGTCTTGCCAAAATCACTGGGACACATATTTTTTCATACTGACCTTCAATTTTAAGAGAATTTTACTTAGAATACCTTTTTGCGCTTTGTTATTATTAGTAATAGGTCTACTTAAAATTTATTTTCATACTAAATAACAGCCCATAATTACAACTCTTTGCCAACTGCATCCTCGACATTCTCTCTCTCTCTCTCTCTCTCTCTCTCTCTCTCTCTCTCTCTCTCTCTCTCTCTCTTGGTAGTACACACTCGTACGCACCAATATATATATATATATATATATATATATATATATATATATATATATATATATATATATATATATTTATGTGTGTGTGCGTGTGTATGCAGACACGTTATTGCGTGTCTGTGTCTGTGTTTACAAGAAATAAAAAGGTCACCATAATCGTCGCTTTATTATATTTTTATCAAAATATTAAATGGTGTAAAAGCAAGTATTCTCTGAGCCCTTAACTACATCCTCAACCCGCAAACCACCCCCTCCCCTTCGTAGAACCAACTCCCCCTCCCCCTGCCCTCCATAGACTCCTTCCTCCCTCCCCGCTTCACCCTCCCCCCTAGCTTGGCTACAGCTTGGAAAAATCGCTTTTGCCTAACATTCACGAAGTCATTGGTGTCGAAATTTACGATTCCATTCTATTCTGGGTCAAAAAAGGAGGCATATTTGGCGAGAGAGAGAGAGAGAGAGAGAGAGAGAGAGAGAGAGAGAGAGAGAGAGAGAGATTGAAATAAATATCTATATGAAATATTTTTGGAGAGGAGAATGGGGGCTTCGGATTAGTAGCCTACATAGGAGAGAGTGTATATTGAAGGCCAAAAATGTGTTAGAGAAAATAGACTATGGGGCTGAAATTAATGTTTTTGCATTGGAGAGAGAGAGAGAGAGAGAGAGAGAGAGAGAGAGAGAGAGAG
>NC_090762.1:61488040-61495540 GCF_036898095.1 Palaemon carinicauda | reverse complement strand
CTACGAGCCTGGAGAGAGTGCATCCATCTATGTCTTGTGCTCCTCCTTCTGAAGCTACTGCAGTTCATCAATAGTCAGCTCTTCCCTGTGATTGACCCTCCAGTAACTCATGTACATCATTGTCACTGACATCCAAACCCATGGATATGCTCAGAAAGACAATATCCTCCACTATAGGCAAAGCCTCAAAGTCCCCTTTAGTAATGGCTTCCTGCCACAAATTCCTTCAGACAGAGTTTAAAGTCCTTTAAGAAACTTCCCTGCATGCTTTGCCAATGAGATTTATACAGCGAACAATATTGAAATGCTCTTTTAAAAAATCTTTCTGGGTCAACTTTGTGTCTGAGGTAATTACCTTTGATAACTGGCTGGTCCATGTGTTGAAGGAGGGGAGTCATATTAGGGGGCATGAACTTCATAATTAAGTTGAACTGAGGCACCACATCATCCTGCAATGTTGGATGGGGAGCTGTAACATTTTTCATTACAAAGATGGTTATCAGAGGCAGTTGCTATATATTTTTTTACACTTGGGTCAAAGAAAACAAATACTCTTTCGGGTCTCTTAAGCCTTGCTGTTGGACCTCCACATCACAGGTACCTGAGTTTTCTGAACATTATGATTTTTAAAAGCCCTCAAGTTTTCAGAGTGACAGATGAGTAGAGGTGTAAGGTTTAAATCCCCACTTGCATGAGTATTAGCCTTGCCTTCATTGGCCTTTTTTCAGGCCGTGATATACTGGATTTAGGTCCTGTTTGGCTTTTTCTTCCAAAACAAGGAACTCATCAAAATTAAAGATTTATTGGGGAAACATATCCCTCAGACTATGATTTACCCAAACTCTTTAACAGAATCATTGGTAATCTTTTTATTGGCTATGACTGCCCTTTCATGCCTCATAACACGATGTATGTCAGTCCTCTTCTTTAAATTAACAAACCACCCTTGACTGACTCTAAACAATTTACTGTCTTAATCTGCTCCTGCTGTAGACCTTAGAACATGGACGACCCCATTAAATTTTGGAGATGATCCGGATTCGGATTCAGATTTTAGATCCGGATTTTCATTTTTCGTGTTTCTGTGGACAGGATTACATCAAAACTACATGATAAATGTTGACGAAATTTTCACCTCAATGTTTTCTTATGTGGTCGACCTGAAAGACCTTTGCATTTTCACATATAATAGCCTTTGAATCACTATCTCCACCACACTGTTTTTCTGTTATTTATATCAACAGCAATTTTTCAACTTGCTCTTATATCATTGACCTTTGTTTTGTTATAGATTTCACAAACTTTGCTACGTTAGCTGACATAATGATGTTTTAATTTTTCGTGTTATTAAGAATTGTCGTTCTTGGCATACGGTATGCCGATGCCAAGTCTTGTACAGCATACTGCCTTCATAATTAACAATAATCTTTTTTGCAAACTCATAGTGTTTCTATAGGAATTTGCTGTCTGTTCAATTCCTTATTCCCGATCTTGATAATAAGCTGGCAGCGTTGTTCAGTTTGTTCTTTACGCATTTAACATAAGACTTTTCATAATTCTTAAGTCATTAGGCAGAGTACTACACAGCATTCTAGAAGTTTTATTCCAGCTATGATCAGATAGTGGAATGATCTTCCTATTCGGACAAATGAATCATTGGAACTTCAGAAGTTCATACGTTTTGTGAATGATTTTCTTTTGAACAGGTTGACGTAAATCTGGCTCTATAGTTTATATGTGACAGATTTATTTTAACATTTTATTCATTACTTGTGTATGGTTTATTTGCTAATTCTTATTTCCTTTCCACACTGGACTGCTTTCCCTGTTGGAGCCCTTGGGCTTGTAGAATTCTGTTTTTCTAACCAGGGCTGTAGCTAGGCTAGCAATGAAAATTACAATAATACTATCCATTTTCTTTGTTCTTTAGTTTTTCACACTAACTTTCTTATGGCCTATGATTAATTAATACACTAAAAGTTTATATAGAAATATAAAAGAATCATGTGAAAATCACAGAGTTATGTAGTAAACGAGCTACAGATATACTGACTTTCGTTGCTTTGTTTTAAACATGGAGAGAATCATAAATAAGGATGTGTGGATCTTGGTGATTTATTTTGTCCCATAGAAGTTTTAACAGGCGAGATGTATTCTGAGCAATGGACGTATGGTCGTGTCGAAAATAGACATGCCGATTTGAACTTATTTCAGAGCAGATGCGTACTGAGGTATTACTGAGTATATATATATATATATATATATATATATATATATATATATATATATATATGTATATATATACATATATATATATATATATATATATATATTATATATATATATATATATATATATATATATATATATATATATATATATATATCCTCAGACATATATGTATGTACAAAATTTTAGAATATCCATTATAAAGTCATTTAGCCAGCCAACACAGGGGCTAAAATTTTCATCCAGTAAATAAATACTTGCAATAGACTTAGAAATCTAATGTGAACAGTAGTGGGTCGTAGTGAGGGCCAGTGAACCAGCAGAGTGATTACATTGATCTATTTCTCTGCTTTGATTTAGTTGGAAATTCATACTTACAGCAAACGGCAGATTATTGATCGATTGATTTGGTACTAAAATTCTCTCTGATATCGTTCATACAAAATGTTTACATTCATGTAATTACTTTCACAGTGAAAACGAAAAATGCTATAGTAATTCCGATAGATATATTTAACAAAAAATTATACTCCTTTGGCTTTCAAACGTTATGACTTGACCAAATCGTATTGATTCATTTCAAGTTTCAGTAATGCTTATTTTATCTTATAATAGCCTTAATTATAAACATATCACTTGTCTTCTGTCAAAGGCACTAATGCAATATCATCATTGAGATAAATGTTTAAAAAATAATGATATTTACTCATTTTTAGAACATTCTGGAGACCATTGTCAGAAGTATTTAATACTTTCTCACTCTCTCCTTTACCTTCCAAACCCCATTGTGACCCAATTTGCTCTTACCAAACCCCTCGTCACTCGTAATATCATTGATTATTATTATTATTATTTTTATTATTATTATTATTATTATTATTATTATTATTGTTATTATTATTATTATTATTATTTACTCTTAAACTTCAGTTAATATTGCATTTATATCGCATCCTGAGTGGACAATATCCGCTGCTTGTAGACATTATCTGACCATGTCTTTCTATCATCTCCTGGGACATCACTGTGGCCTTCCCTTCCACATATCCTCCGTTATCAAGCCGTGGCTTTCCAGCCTTTCGTAACTGCGTTCTCTTCATTTGTTTCAGAGTTCGTTTTAGGGCGGAATCCATTGTTAAGCTCGTGCAGGTAGTCTGGGGAAATCCGCTAGCCAGCCGGGAATTGACTGCAAAATTCGCCCATTCAAGCTCCAGCTGCGCTTTTTTTTTTCTTATATTTGCGGGAGGGGGAAGAGGGGGGGGGGGGTTGTTTGACAGCTCCTGCTGTTGCTACCGTCCTGACTCTTGTCTCTGAAGGTTATAATTATTGGAATACAAATTTTATTTTTGGGGGGAAGAAAGATTTCCTGAAGCTTTTTTGAGCCTAATTACTTCATTTCTCCTTTGTCGAGTGATTGAATTATATATATATATATATATATATATATATATATATATATTTATATATATATATATATATATATATATATATATATATGTATGTATATATACAAATAAATATAGATATATATATAATATATATTATATATATAATATATATAATATATATATATATATATATATGTATGTATGTATTTCAAATAAGCCATATATATTAATACATTAAAGTCTGGATTCTCTTAACGACCTCGGGATCAGAGCCCCAGGCGGAATCACCCAAAGACTATAATATCAGACCGGCCGGGATTTGAACCCTGGTCCAGGATATCTATATGGCTTATTTTAAATATGAAAAAAACACGTTTAAATGTGCAAAAATTTATCATTAATCGAATGCCAAGTCCCAAACCTACCAATTAGCTACGATGGTGAAGATGGGTTGATTTCAATTCTAAGTACAGAAAACCTGAATTTGACAGGTATATGTACAGAAGAATTGTCATTGACTTTTATCTTTCTTCGTGGTTGAGTGGTATGGTCACTGGCATACAGATATCCTGGACCAGGGTTCAAATCCCGGCCGGTCTGATATTATAGTTTTTGGGTGATTCTGCCTGGCGCTCTGATCCTGAGGTCGTTAAGAGAATCCAGACTTTAATGTATTAATATATATGGCTTATTTGAAATATGAAAAAAACACATTTAAATGTGCAAAAATTTATCATATATATGTATATATGTAGATATAGATATATATATATATATATATATATATATATATATATATATATATATATATTATATATACTGTATATATATACTGTATATATATATATACTGTATATATATATATATATACACACACATATATATATATATATATATATATATATATATATATATATATATATATTCGATCACACATATATAGTATATGTGTGTGTACACACACACATAGTGTATATACCCTCTTGCTTGATGGTACACTCTGGCACACTATTCTATCTAATTTCTCTTCCTCTTGTTTTGTTAAAGTTTTTATAGTTTATATAGGAAATATTTATTTTAGTGTTGTTACTGTTATTAGAATATTTTTTATTTTTCCTTATTTCCTTTCCTAACTGAGCTATTTTCCCTGTTGGGGCCCATGGTCTTCTAGCATCCTGCTTTTCCAATTAGGGTTGTAGCTTAGCAAGTAATAATAATAATGATAATAATAATAATAATAATAATAATAATAATAATATATAGAGAGAAAAAAAACGACATAAGTAATGTAATTATTACCTAAGATCAGAAAATGATTTATTTTTCACACTGAAATGGACACGAAAGAATTGTTTTTAAAAAGAAACTTGTCAGTCAGTCGTCCTTCCCCAAGAAATCTCCACACCCATTACCGGTCCTCATACAACTTATTCCCCTCAATCTGATTTAGGAAATTGCCTCTCCTATTCGGAATAGTGGCGAAGGAAATGGAAACATGCCGAGCAAAGACCGGTTACTGTGTCGATGCAACATGTATGATGGGAAGAAGTCTCTTGGACCGAAGTCTCTAGCCAGAGAGAGACGGAGAAGGCTTTGTGTGGCGTTGGTGAAACATCATGACAAACTTTTTAACTTGGTCGCACACCACGAACAGCGATGCTCGATGAAGTTATATATTCCTCCATTCATTTAGGGTTGTGGTGGCCTATTGGAAGCTTCCCTGTCTGGCAATCTGCCGGACTGGGTTCGAGTCCCGCTTAAAATCGATAGATTCTTTTAGTGTATGCAGGCTCCCCATCTGTGTGAGTTAAGAATGGGGGTGCACTTGGCGAGGGGCGGGGGAATTTGTGGCTGAGGGAGTGTCTGCCTTTTGGGGAGCCTATAGGTTTGCCTGCTGAGTCATCAGCAACCATTGTCGGCTTCTCCCTGGTTCGAGCTTGGGTGGAGAGGGGTCATGGGTGCTGATCTAGTAAAAAGGGTCATGTCTCTAGGTAGATATTGTTACTGTCCCTTGCCTCTGTCATTTATGAGTGACATTTAAAAACCTTCTCATAGCAAAGATCCAGGTATATAGTGGAATGGGGGAAATAGGACAGGTCAGTAGATGCTAATGTTCCTGTTTCTTCAAAACTTGAGACCTTAAGGGTGTTTGGCAAGTTTCTAAAGGAAGTGTCCATGATAATGATAGCAAATTCGCTGGGAGACCACAAACGCAGGGTTCCCTCTGACAAAAAGCTGCATTCATATCTCTCCCAAATTCTAATAATTTGTTGCCAATTACGAGGACCCCTTTGTTAAATGGTAATAGATATCCACTCATAACTTCTTGCATATTTTTGTCAACAAACTTACAAACAGGTGTTCATCTAGTCAAGGACTCCGCCAACGCAGAAAAAGAATGGCAATTGGAATCCGTTTCTAAATGTAATGAGATTCCTGTTGCAAAGTCCACCCATCGTGAAAATCTGAAATGCAAGGTTTTAGAAATACATGTCCTAGTTTACATGAAGTTCATTAGCAGTTCTAAAATATTTTTGAAAATAGGCTTAGCTAATATGTATTTTTCATGTTTATGAATTCTGAATGATTAAGGAATACTTAATTTTAAGTATAACCTCATATTTTAATGTATCAAAATAAAGGGTTTCTATTTTTTCTGCTACTCTACAAACAAACAAAAAAAGTTAAATGAACCGAACGTATTCATTGCGTCATTTTTCCATTTAATAACTGGTATAGTCTTTCTTTTGATTTAGCTTTTATTACTGCTTCTATAACTACCCCCATTTTTGCAAGGTCAATTGTTGCAAATTTTGAATATATATATATATATATATATATATATATATATATATATATATATATATATATACATATATATATATATATATATATATATATATATATATATATATATATATATATATATATATAAGCTAGCTCTCACCTCTTTTCCTTTATCAAAATTATGACTGGTATGAGTAAATTAATTCGTAAGACAAAGTTTTCTATTCCTCCTTTGTATCTGAACAGTAGACTTTAGTGAGAGTTTATTTTGTACTTTCAAATGAGATTTCTATCTTACGAAAGCTAATTTGTCCCGTTAGTATATATACATTCTATAGATTGAAACATAAAGATTGTTATTAATAATTCACATTTAATGATTGATTTGTAGAAAAGAACAATTTTCTACGTTCGAGGATGGCACTGACGACCATCCCCACAAGGCTTGGACACTCTCGTCTTTAAACCTAGAGTTGAGAAACTCCTCCCTGAAAGATGCGGCGACGGTGGTGGTGGTGGTGGTGGTGGTAGTGGTCCTTGCACACTTGTACATACGTTTATGCATCGCCTGCTGAGTACGCCAAAACATAGATGGCCTCCAGACCCATTAGGTTTTGGTAGCACATTTTTATAGCTTGATACCCTCGGTGACGTCATGCCTTGAGTCGTGGCTTGCAGGCTGTGACATTCACGATTAAATATTCTCTCTCTCTCTCTCTCTCTCTCTCTCTCTCTCTCTCTCTCTCTCTCTCTCTCTCTCTCTCTCTCTCTCTCTCTCTCTCTTTTTATCACTTCATTGATCTGATAACGCATCACTATTCTCACCCTGTCTGGAGTATACTGGAGTATTGACGATGTTTATTCACGTGTACATTCCTGATTCTGCTTGCACGTACCGATGTTATTTCTTTCCTCACTCTGTTTGGATATCGTGCCTGACGTAGCAGATGTCGGCAGTTAACTCAAACTCACACAAATACATACATACACACACACACACACACACACACACATATATATATATATATACATATATATATGTATATATATACATATATATATATATATATATATATATATATATATATATATACAT
>NC_090762.1:61478040-61483040 GCF_036898095.1 Palaemon carinicauda | reverse complement strand
TATATATATATATATATATATATATATATATATATATATATATATACTCAATTGTCTCTTCGTTTGTAAATAATCTATCAGATTTGTAAGCATTCACACATTCTATGTGAAGCCAGCTAGCTGCTTTTACTTCTGCTACTGACAATGATGGTAATGATGACAATAATCATTATCATTATAATTATTATGTTGATAATAATGATGAGTATTGTTGTTTTTACATTTATTGATGTTGTTTTCACCTTTCATTAAACGGGGAATTTCAAAGACTACATTTTAGTAGACAGTGACAAAACACAGCCCATTTGCTTGAAAGATTGCAAATGTTGTTTTTATATTATGATTATTATTATTATTATTATTATTATTATTATTATTATTATCATCACATACGCTACCTGGGTCCACGCGATGACAGGCAGGGCAGCCGGTCGGGACTACGGTCCACCCCAAAAAGCCAAAGCAGAGTCCTTCAAAAAGAAGGCAATCGTGTTACCCCATACAAATGGGGGGAAAAAAGCACGCTAATAGACGAAAAACTATTATTATTGTTGTTGTTGTATTATAATAGTTGTTATCAATGTCATACAACAACAGCAAATGCAGCCGCTTCTATTCCACTGCAGGACAAATGCCTCAGACATGTCAATTCATGCCTGGGGTTTGGCCAGTTTAGGCCGGGTGTCAAGACCACCCCTCAGGATGTTTTATGCTAACTTTTTTTTAACTCACATTTCCTGATAATCTTTGTCAACTCGGGGCCGTTCTCACAGGGGGTTACAAAACCACCCGTTTCACACTACGTTCAACTCCGCCTCACATAAATCTACATTAAGCCTTATATGGGCGGTCAAAAATATTCAGACTTTCATGAAATATTGCCGGGACTATTGCAATATATCAAGAAACATATGTAAAGAGCAAAAATTATGTTCTACAATATATATTTTAAAAGTAATACAAAATGTACACAGAAAAACGGAAGAAAATCTTAATTTTAACATATTTCTCTTTGCAAACGAAGTCCTCTGAGAAAAATAACTAATGTATAATTATCTATTGCATTATAAATACTTCCTTGTTACATACGCCTTCATTTGAGCCTATGTTGACGTTTCTTATAGCCAAAGTTTACGTTACTGTATAATGTTTCAAGTTGATAAATCCAAGTAATTAGGTGATGGTTCTTTTGACAATTTCCAAACTTTTTAAAAAGGGTAAAGTGCGTTTATTTTGTATAGAAATTTTGAAGGTATTTGGTCATATGTAGTTAGAAGTTAATATTAGTATTAATATTTATTTGTTCATTTATTTATTTACGTGTTTATCATGAAAGTTGCCGACGAGAGTTTTTTTTCGAATTGGTCAAGCATAAACCAAATGCTGAATGTAATTGAACAAACCGCCAACAAAAAGATGATATATGGTGATATGTGATATTTGGTAAATACTGTATATTTTGCAAAGGTGACCAGGTAAAAAATGTTTCAGGTAATAGACATAGCTTGCAGAAGTCCCACTCAGATGCGTATAAAACATTGAAGAAAAGGAATTTGAACTAAATGATGAAAATTTACTATGCAGAAAAGAGGACTAGATCTTTTCGCAAATTGGAGGCTCAATTACATGAGTGCTGACCCCAGCAGTATTTAGTGAGACGAATACCTGTTACACCATCACAGAAACTGAAGAAGCACCCGACAAGAAAAGATGTATAGAGAAAGCATTTTCGCATGTGTGCTATTTTATAGATTTATTCAAGTTTTAAATCTTTGTCATCTTAGAAATGTGTATAATAAGAATCTATGCAACAATAACAATAATGAACAAGCTTGTGAAATAACTAGTCAGTCTCAGGTTGAAGATTGAACACTGTTTTGACCTGAAGACAGCATTGACTTCTGATCACCCCCATATAAAGACACTGATATTTTGTAAATCTTTAGAATCACTGAAAACAATTGTTCTTTCTGCTTATGATTTGTGAGATGATGACTGGATCAAAGAAGTTAGTCTTGAGCTTTACACTAGATTACTCAATGCCTTCAAAGAAACCGAGACACTTCTATGGCCCACCAAATCTAGTGACGTTCCTCCTTATGCTCTACAATCTCTGTTTACACTCATTTGTGGTAAGAGGGACCCATCAGGTCGAGAAAGAATATTGGTACTATCAGTTAGTCAAGATATATGTAAAGCAGCAATAGGTGGACAGCAGAAGTTGAAAAAGCATATCCTACTATGTATGACACTCCGCACATCTCTTCAAATCCTAACAATTAACTACTCTCCTAAACGAATTTGAGTCCTATACTTATTCTCTTGAATTGGTAACTGCTCTAGCAAATCCATAGTTGAAAGTGTTGCCGTAATCAGTAATAGTGATGTGGTTAAGGGTCAGCCTGAAGGAACAGTGTTTCATGGGGACTGGGACAACTTTGGTGTCTGATGTTTATGGAGGTGGATCAGTTGACAGCACTGTTGGAATTTACATGCAAGATTTGGGATTTTGTAAAGATGATGCCCTGATATCAGTCCCTCGTATGTCTGAACCCATTGCTGATGCTCAGCCGAATAAAAAGCAGAGAAGATTCAAAAGTCCAGTTCAAGAGTTTGCACGAGAAAATGGTTAGAACCAACCCTCATGGAGCCCTAAAACTGTACTGAAAATTACAGCATCAAAGCTATAGATTTACAAGGTTCTGTTATTTTCTAGATTATTGCTTGTCATATGCAATTTGAGGATCAATTTATCCCTACTATATCGGGATCTGTATCTAGTACTGGCAATACTCCGAAGTAGGACAAGATTATACAATTACATTTGATCTAGGTATTTGCATGGAAAACTTCCCTTTGATATAGAGGGAGCCAGAAAAAAATACAAAAGTCATGTCATACTCATTGGTACTTTTCACACCTGTGAAACAGGTACAACGAACAATTAAAGCAATGCAGAGTTTTATCAACTCTTTTCAACTTGAAATCACAGTCTCTAACATGTTTATCCTCGGAAGCATCAATGTCTAAAGAAATATGGCATGATGTGCTAAACGCATTGAGTAAGGGCCAATCACAGAAAGAGAACTCCGTAAACGACTGTCTTGTGAAAATAATGTACCTTTATTCGAACCCATCAAGAGAAACAAGTTCAAAACAATGTGGTCCAGGGGTGTTTCACAAAGGATTGTAACAACAAAGAAAGTAATCCAATACAAGTCAACAAGTGGGTTCATTTTCAAAGTATATCAGAACTCAAAAAAAAAGATATGTTAGCATTAGTAACCTTTAGTTCTATCCTTGTCTCAAACTCCATATTTCATGGCAACAGTTGATAGATATTCTATAAAACGAACAAAGCTTAAGAAATATATTAAATTATCAAAAATATTAAAAATGGAAAGCTCCATCCAGCATATGAATGTGCTTAATTCAGAATGGGAATTCCTCATTTTATATGAAAGAGGTACCCCTACAGTGCAAACTATATCAGAACTTATTTTCCAGAATATACCTACTTCGGCTAAGACAATATTTAGCACAGGCACATAAGCTGACAAACTCATCTCTCCCAAATCGGCCGAGCGAGACCGAAAAGGCTGTGGTGGTAGATTCATAATTGATGGACTGATTATTCACAATCCCGTAGACTGGAAAACATTTCTCACAAATCTTTCATCAGTCAACCACATGGCCACTGGGGCTCTGATTATATGACAAAAAGTATCATTAAAAAACCTACGATCTTCGCTGACAGTAGCTGAGCGAAAGGGTTTCAAACAGCAGTTGCCTGAAGTATATTCCAGCCATGAAGAAACTAATGTCAGACTTATCATTTATATCAATTACATTCAGACCAAACTACCACACATCAAGACGGTGAGAGTTAGGGCAAAGGACAATGATTATGATAATCATTCACAATCACCATCCTCCTAAATATGGGAGAACGACTCATGAACATTAACTAGTTAGCAGAAAATTATTCTTAACACCACATTACAGCACTTCTGTCTCTTCATGCCTTCACTGGTGCAGACTGTGCTTCAGCATTCAAAGGCAGCGGAAAGATATGATCAATAAAACTCTGAGTCAAAATTTAAAGTCCATTGATATTTTAGCTGAAGTTGGCAAGCAATGTGTTCTTGATGACGTTAAAGGAACTGGAGAATTCACGTGCCACTTGTATGGTTTTTGTTACAGAATTAAAAAAGTTAATAAAGACCAAGAAACTCAGTGGATCAACCATAGTTACGAGTATACGGCCAGCAGTCACTTTTGATCTTTGTGAAATTTCCCCCATGCAAAAGAGTTCTTGTGCAGCATGTGAAGAGAGTTAATTACCAAGTGTGCATCTGGAGTAGAGTTCAGGAACAATATCAGAAATTACCATTTCCTCAGGAGTTTGGTTTTCACACAAATTCTGACAGAAATAAACTTGAACCGTTATAGTTTGAGAGAGACATCATCTCTAAAGGTCTCTGGGTTGTGTTAGTAGAGGAAGGAGACGAAGCAAAGTCTGATGATTTCAATATAAATGATGATTGTGATAATTATGGATTTGATGATGACGAGAATGAAGATGATGAATCAGACAGTGATCAATCATGTGCTATTGGCATGGTTTTTTTTTTATTTAAAAAATCTACAATTTTTAGTTTTACAAAAAAAAAAATAAAGTCAAAATCAGCCATTCACTTATGCTAACATAGTATAATTTAGCCAAGTATAGCTCAATGTAGCTTAAATGAGTAAATTTGATACATGCAGTATGCAAGTAGGCCAATTCATGATTAGTGGACAGTAGACATTTATTAATTCATATTTTCTCAAGTTTGTGAAAACATGTACGGTATTTACCACCATGTGTTCTGTTTGCTAAATAAAACTGCGAATATAGACTCAAAAGAAAGCTTATACAATACGGAAGTTTTTGTTGGAAGCATTTACCCTTAGATTCGTTATTATTTTGCCTGAGAGGAATTTGTTTCCAAAGAAAT
>NC_090762.1:61470540-61473040 GCF_036898095.1 Palaemon carinicauda | reverse complement strand
TGAATGTTTATTAGTATATGCACATGCTTTACTTTTATTTATATGTAGGTGTCTATGTGTAGGTATGTAAAATTATATGTATACTAGCTAGGGCATTGTCCCTGTCTCTTGCCTCTGCCATTCACGAGTGGCCTTTAAAACCTTTAAACATTGGTATTTAACTGGTGTCAGACGTACTCCTTGCTAATAGGATATGAGATCCACCCACGAAGGCGCTTTGTATTGTAAATAGAGGCGACACTTTTTTTTATGTTTTGTTCTATAAATGTTTGTGTGTATGTTTGAACTCTCGCTGTAGCATACATATTATAAGAATATCTCTCTCAATATATATATATATATATATATATATATGTATGTATGTATATATATATATACATACATACATATATATATATACATATATATATATATATATATATATATATATATATATAATGAAAGTTTCTTCTGGGAATAATAGATGGTGACGAACAAAATTTGTTCTTTATACAACATTTATACCGTTTAATTCGGATTGCCTGTGTTGTAGGTCTTAAGAACAATATTTTTCTCTCGATGTATTTTGTACATACATATACCATGGCACTTCCTTCAATTTTTTTTTTGGGGGGGGAGGTAGCCGACATCAAACAAATGAAAAAAAAGGGACCTTTTCTCTCTACGTTCCTCCCAGCCTGGCAAGGGACTCAACCGAGTTCGGCTGGTACTGTTAGGGTGCCACAGCTCACCCTCCCTCGTTATCCACCGCAGATGAAGCTTCATAATACTGAATCCCCTACTGTTGCTACCTCTGCGGTCATCCAAGTCGAACGGAGGAAGCAGCAGGGCCTACCGGAACTGTCACAATCACTCGCCATTTATTCCTATTTCTAGCACGCTCTCTTGTCTCTCTCACACCTATCCTCCTATCACCCATGTCTTTTGTAGTATGAAGAAAATGATATAAGTTGAATAGATTTATCACTGCTGTAATTTTCTTTGAGTATCGGAACTGGGAAATTACTGATTTACGTTTTATGCGTCAGAGATTTTGGATGCCTACTGAAATGAAATACTTCGTTTCTTGAAATTATATTATTATTATTCCTGAAGAAAATTTGTGCTGTCCCATGAGTAGTAAGATGGTTGGACATTTTATTGTTGTTGTTTTTCAAGTTGTTATCATTACACTTTGGCATGATGCTTTACATTATTGTGTAGTAGTTATGTAATATCTGAACAAATCTAGTGGCACTTACTCTTTCCAAACAAAAAACAAAAATAAAAAAAATTGTTACGGTTCCTGGCTAACTTCATAGAATATATTATAAGTTTCAAGTTAAATTTTTTCCAGCATAAAAGCTGACTCTCGGTCGTCGCATCCAGGTGCAGGCTAAAGTAATTACCGTCCATAGGCGAAAGTAATTAGGTTACATCATAACGCTTAATGAGACTGGCTTTTGTCCCTCCTTTGGGTACTAAGCTTGAATCTCTTTAGGGCTATATCGTCAGATGGTAATGATAATGATCCCTGTGGCAAACAGGGTAAGAATTAAACACGCACGTGTCATTATTCGTGACGTCAATCTGTATTTATTGATAAGATCAAAAAGATCTCACTAATATTGTTCAAGCTAAACTAACTTTGAACTTGCACGGGCTCTTTTTAAAAGCTCCCGTAATTATATTTTAGATCGTTGAAGAATATATAAGTAAATTGGTATTGATCTCTGGACTCTTCCTACAGAAACATTTGGAACCTTCAACGTAATTTGATGTTCATACGTAAGAAAAAGCTCAATGCGGTCCTAAGATAATCCTAATATTGCTAAGGACATGAATATATTGATGATCAGAATAGATATGTATTTCATTCAATAGCAGTTATGAAATAAATATATTGAAAATGTACCAGGAAGACTGTTCCAAAATGCTACACTAGAAGAAGAATTCCTCTGGCACTGACGAATGTGATATCGTGCCACCTAAAAAAAAAAGAAAAAAAAGAATATTATCAGTCAATTGCAGTAGAACATTAAATGAAGTACTCTACTTGGGTAGTGCTTTAGATGAATGGTTAAGCAGGAAATCTTTTGGGATTACCAACGTTGAAATAAAAGGAAGTTGGAACCCACCCCTAAAATATGACACCCCAAATGGGACTGGCTGGTGCTGCAAATGTGAAAATAATAGAAAACCTTCTTTTTTTTCACAATGGAAATTCAATCATTGCATCTTCCGTCCGAATTCTCTGCAAGGTTCTCATGCCTCCCCGTCCAAAAGAACCACCCATTCCTCATCCCTAATCGAAGAATCTATTCGTTCCACTCCAAAGGATATTTCTTTCCCTCTCCAAGGGTCGTATTTGTCTTCTTAGGTTTTGTAGTTTCCTACTGAATATAACATCTCTCCATCAATCTTCATTTGGGCTCTATTTCCTTCCAAAAGACCTCTTCTTTCCCCTAGCGAAGGAACCATTAAAATTCCTCCAAAGGATCCATCCATTCTCCTCCAAAAG
>NC_090762.1:61448040-61465540 GCF_036898095.1 Palaemon carinicauda | reverse complement strand
ATAAAACACACATTAAACAATCTCACCAACCATTCAAGTACAGTTATACACACCCCTTCCTTCAACATCTCATCTCTCACACAATCCATATATATATATATATATATATATATATATATATATATATATATATATCTTTATCTTTCCGAACACTTTCAGTGGCTTTGCCAAACGTATTAGTACTTAGTCTCTCCTCATCCCTCAGGTAGGGGAAAGGGAGTGGTGATACCCTGGAATGAGGGGCTACCCCAAAAGTGATAGGGCTTGGGATTGGGAAGGATTTGATTTGTGCGTGTGCGCATATCTATCTAAATATCTAGTTGTCACTTTTGACGGGTTACGTACATATATATATATATATATATATATATATATATATATATATATACATAGATAGATAGATACACATGTATGATAGCCACAAAAGTGAGATTTAAAAGTCTTGATTGGGGTTATAACTGTCATATTTCAGGTAACATTATTCGACTCACAATGAAGATAAATATACAAAGGTATCGTAATTTTACGGGGGAAATGGGTCCCTTAACTCTCAGATTCTTGATGATTCCAGAAAAGTCGCTCACAAAAGTCCATAAATTCGATTGAAATTGTGGCCTTGGGTACAAGCAATTGAAAAAGAATTCCACAATATTTCTTTGTGTAAAGTCCTTAATATGGGTTACTGTCTTATTGAAAGCCAGTGGATAGCCAGAGTCTTATTAACAAGCCCCGTGGAGGCAGTCATATTTTGATGGTTTGTTATGAAAAATATGATTTTAGATATTATTATAATTATCATTACATTCTAAGCTATAACCCTAGTTTGAAAAGCAGAATGCTATAAGCCCAGGGGCTACAACAGGGAAAATAGCCCAGTGAGGAAAAGAAATAAGCAAAGATTAAGAATTTTAAAAATAGAAACAACACCGAAGTAAATATTTCCTATATAAACTATAAATGCTTTAACAAAAACAAGAGGAAGAGAAATAATATAAAATAGTGTGCCCAAGTGTACTCTCAAGCAAGAAAACTCTAACCCAAGACAGTGAAAGACCATGGTACAGAGGCTATGGCACTAGCCAAGAACAGAGAACAATGGTTTGATTTCGGAGTGTCCATCTCCTAGAAGAGCTGCTTACCATAGCTTAAAAGTCTCTTCTACCCTTACCAAGAGGAAAGTAGCCACAGAACAATTAGAGTGCTTTAATTAACTATTCTTTAGTAAATTTTACGGCTAGAACTAGTGAATTAATGATTGCAGCAAAAACATCAAGATTAGAATTTTCTTTCAGAGTACTGAGAATATCAACAACATAGTAATAACAAACAATTTAATAGATCCACACCGACGGTATCAATGTAGTTTTTAAGAAAAAACTCAGTATATATGATGGATAAAAGATTAGACAAAGGATTACTCATAGCCATACAAAACACTTGTTCATATAAATCTATATTAAACTGTAAATTTAAACTTTTTAATACCCAAATTTTTTTCAAATTAATAGACAGGATATCTAATAAGTTATCAACAGTTACTGCAAAACTGATTAATCTTTTATGCTCATATTTTGCAATTTGTCTGAACGATCAACTGAACACACACACACACACTTATATATATATATATATATATATATATATATATATATATATATAATAAAATAGAGATAGACGCGCGCACACACACACACACACACACACACATATATATATATATATATATATATATATATATATATATATATATATATATATATATATATATATATATATATATATGAATATATATGTGTGTGTATATATATATGCATATATATATATATATATATATATATACATATATATCTATATCAGCCGTTACTATTCCACTGCTAAACAAAGGCCTCATACATGTCCTTCTACTTGTGTCTGTTTATGTTCTTTCTATGCCAGTTTATACCAGTAAATTTTCATGGTTTGTCAATCCATCGCCTTCTCTTTTGTCCCTTGCTTTTATTTGTAATCTCTAGGGATGCATTCAGTTATTCATAATGCCCATCTATTACCTGCCGTTTTTGTTTTATGTCCTGCCCATATCAATTATCTTTTCTTACATGTTAGAATATTATCTAATTTAGTTTGCTCTCGTATCCATATTGCTCTTTTTTTGTCTCTTAGGGGTAATCCCATCATTACTCTTACCATAGCTCTTTAAGTTGTAACTTGCCTATTTTCTAAGGCCTTAAGTTTCTGATGCATAAGTGGGTATCTTTTATAGAAAGTGGCATTGTACATTTCATAATATCATTTTGTTTTTTGTTTTTTACGAAAAGCGCTGCACCCCATGCTTACCCTTCTTTTAATTTCGGTCTCATGTCCTAGAGAAACACGTCCTATTTGTCCTTATTACGTTTACTCATTAACAAACTCTAGAGGTTCGTCCTTAACCCATATTTGTAATTTCTCAGAACATTAATGAACATTAGCCTAGTTTTAATTATATTAATTTTCAGTCCCACATTACTGCTTACTCTATTCAAATCTTCCATCATCTTTTCCAGTTCATCCCATGATTCACTAAGTAGAACTATGTCATTTCCAAATCTGTACTTTTTATACGCATTATATACATATACATGTTTATATATGTATGTAAATATATAGGACTACACGCACAAACAAACGGGCTAACAAGCACACCGCACACAAGGCCTAATGTAACCTCTTCCATTACACCTCGCCCTTAGTGTAAAATTTTCAACATTTGAAGTACAATGATGGGCTAATGCGCTCTTTCACTTTTATTAATGAAGAAAAAAAGGAGTCAGTCGCAGCCTTTCCTCCAGGCGTGAAAGACAGAGAGGAGAATCATCTATTATTCAACTCTCTCTCTCTCTCTCTCTCTCTCTCTCTCTCTCTCTCTCTCTCTCTCTCTCTCTCTCTCTCTCTCTCTCTCTCTCCTCTCCTTATATATATATATATATATATATATATATATATATATATATATATATATATATATATATATATATATATATATATATATATATATATACACACACACATAAATACATACATACATATACAAGTTATCAGAAAACCATCTAACCCCTTATCATGATGGAAAAATATTAAATGTAATTCATGTCATTTTATTATTTTATTTTGGTTTTATGATTTAGTCGTGCACCACCGAATTCAATTTTAGATATTTAACCGATTAATTCAAATTATTTTATGATGATGTCCGTAATTTTAGCCTAAATGATAGATAAGATGGTCTCTATTTACAGTTCTTGTAAATCGCAAGCTTGTATATATATATATATATATATATATATATATATATATATATATATATATATATATATTTCAACTAAGCTACATATTTTAATACATTAATGTCTGGATTATCTTACCGACCTCGGGATCAGAGTCTCGAGGCGAAATCACTCAAAGACAATAGCATCTGACCGGCCGAGAATCAAACCCTGGTTCAGGATGCTTGTATGACAGTGACCATACCATTTAGCCACGTTTGTTGCTATATATCAGTCATATGTGTAGTTTCTGCAAGTACCCTCCATTTACTCCCATGTACCTTCTAATCATTGGGCTTAGCTTCTTAAAATTCCTCTGACTGTAGAACCCAGAGTTCCTTGACAAGGATTATGGTGAATATATTTTTTTTTTCTACATATTATTTCGTATTTTTTTTTTTAATTTCTTTCTGGATGGAGTAGCGGAACTCGAACCACTCCATTTTCCGTCTCTCTTTCTTCTTGTGAATATAACGCTCACCCCTTTATCAATTATTTTTTATTCTAGTTTCTTCTGTTATCATTTCCCTCCCTTATCTTCTTTTTCTAGTTTCTTCTGTTATCATTTCCCTCCCTTATCTTCTTTTTCTAGTTTCTTCTGTTATCATTTCCTTCCCTTATCTTCTTTTTCTAGTTTCTTCTGTTATCATTTCCCCCCCTTATCTCCTTCTTTCCCACCCCTTCTCTTCTGCAGCTCATTTCCTGTTTTATCAAGATGTTTAAGATTTCTCGTGTACGTATATTTACTCTCGAATTTCCTGGTTTATTTTATTATATTTCTTCTGTCTTTTTTCTTCATACAACGCCACTCATCTTGTTGCCTTCTCAAGCCTCATTGTGACCCATTGTTGCTCTTAACCGACTCCTAGGATTTGTTGTAAGTTTTTAATGATTAATAATTTGGCACTGAATAACCTCCCTGGCCCCAGTGCTGGGCTATAGGCTCCAAATTCCATGATTCACTTCCCTCTTTGAATCACTTTTACGCTTTTCTTTATAAATTTACTATATTTTTGTATTTGTAGCTTTGTTTTTCTTGCATTTTATTTTGTACTCTATTTAAGCCCTTTTTTAAATTTTAGAGTTCTTTAAAGTTTAATGTCATAGCGTATCCATTTTTTTTTTTTTTTTTTTTTTGTAATTCATATCTCTCTCTCTCTCTCTCTCTCTCTCTCTCTCTCTCTCTCTCTCTCTCTCTCTCTCTCTCTCTCTCTCTCTCTCTATTTTCCATTTCACAATGCAGTAGTAAAGATTTTTTGTAATTTCGTTATGTTTTAACGCTCGCTTTTTCCTTCCAATGTTTCATTCCTCCGTCATTACTGTCCACATAAGCCTTCCTGTTGTAGTCTTTGGTTCCGTTCCACGTTTCTCTTTATTGCTCGCACCTGGTCATTCAATTCCGCTGCAAACATCAAGTCACTTAATATTTCTGTTTCAGCATCAATGTTGTATTAAAGTCCCTGCGTCTTATTCCAGTCGCATTTCATTTCGTATTACATAAGTCTCATTCCAGTCCTGTTTCAAGGTCATTTCCAGGCCTGAACTTTCCCCCCAATCTCATATGTCTTCCCATTTATGTTGCATTCTTTAGATCCAATTCCAGTTCCGTTTCAATCACACTCCAGTCCCTACACCACGTTCCAGTTACAGTCTCATAGAAAGTGTGTTTCAGCTTTCATGCCACATATAATTCCTGCCCCAGCATTGATGTTTAATATTCCTTGTCTATTATCTCTGTTATATTCCATATTCTCCATTCCAGTACCGTTCCAGTCTTTATATTCCATGCATTTTGTGCTATTCCGTGTTCTTAATGACATATTTCAGCCACGTTACATTACTTACGTTAAATTCCAGCTCCATTAGCCTCTGTATCCCGTTCCAATTCCAATGTCCATTTCCATCAATTTCGTAGTCCCTACGTCCCATTATAGTCTCTGAATCCCATTCCAATACTGTCTATTCCCATTCCAGTCCAATGTCCCATTTCAGTCCCCGAGTCTCGTCCCAGTGCCTTTTCCATTCCCTACACCTCATTCCACTCGTATTCCAGCACTCCATTCGCTTGTTCCTTCTTCATCAGCTGCCGGATACGAGTCACTGGGAATTATGACGTTGATCAGAAAACGGAAATTATTCACATTATTGCCGGAGGGCGGCAATTCAGAGAAGAGGTGGCACTGGGATGGTGCTGTGTGGGTGGCAGGAGGTCGGGGGGGGGGGGGGGGGGGATTCCCTGGGCGTGAGGGAGGGACCTCTTCTGGCTGCTGCAGTGGAAGGCTTTAGGTGTGGGAGTGAATGTAAATTATTTCGCGTATTTCGAGGGCGTGGGATTCAGGGGTTGTGGAGAAATAACAGGAGGAAGAGGAGGTGTTGAAGCGCGTGTAAATTATTCTGCGTATTTCGAGGGATGTGGGTTTAGGGAATTCATTAAAATCATCATGGGCGCGTTGGAGAATTTCAAGGTGGACTGAGGAAATCCAGTCTATAGTTGCAGAGACTGTGTGACGTTCGATTATCGGGCTCTCTTCTTTTTAACTAAATATTAAAACCTCATTCTCTCTCTCTCTCTCTCTCTCTCTCCTCTCTCTCTCTCTCTCTCTCTCTCTCTCTCTCTCTCTCTCTCTGGATTATTTTGTACATAAATATTTTATCTTTATCGTTGAAGATATCTGTTTAAAGATAATATTTTCATTTCAGTTAGGTAAAAAGGCACATTCTCATATGCACAGTTTCTTTGTCGATATGATAAAGAATCTTTACAAGAAATAAGTCGTAACAATATGAAATGAAATGAAAATTTCTCCATTATTTATATATATATATATATATATATATATATATATATATATGTGTGTGTGTGTGTGTGTATGTATATATATATATATATATATATATATATATATATATATATATATATATATATATTATTTATATTGTGGAAATCTTCCGTGGAAGTCTACGTTCCAGTGATATTAAACAACCATAATACCTCTAAATATTGATTATATATAATTTATATTTATAATATGTTTGATCCTCTGTCTAAGCGGACCTGGGACATTATATGTATATATATATATATATATATATATGTATATATATATATATATATATATATATATATATATGTGTGTGTGTGTGTGTGTGTGTGTGTGTGTGTGTATGTGTGTATAATGAAGAGGCCAATGTGTTGTCAACTTCGTACGCTAATCTTTCCTATCTATGATAAAAAAAACAAGAAAGCGATAAACGTGCTTCTTTGAGATATAGAAGATTATAGTAGATTATGATTGAGCCTTGATGCGACAATTCAATTATAAGTCTGGTTGGAAATATGAGTGCGTAGCAACATGTAGCAGATCTAAGGTGTCGGGTGGGAGCATCAGTAGGTCGCAATGAGGAACTAGAAGCCATCAGAGTGAGTTATACTCAGGTCTCTGAACTTGTGGTTTCCTAATAATTCATTGCCTACGATAGTGAACTTTCGATTATTTTCGAAGAGATGAACAGTATATTGGGAGGAGAGTGATGGAAATGGAGGTACAGGGAACGAGAAGGAGAGGGAGACCAAAGCGAAGGTGGGTGGACTGTATTAAGGATGACCTTCGATCAAAGGGATTAACCGATGATGAGGTGTGGGACAGAGGTAGATGGAGAAAGCTGACCAGAAACATCGACCCCACTTAGAAGTGGGAAAAGATGTAGACAAAGAAGAGGAGTGAGCTTTCGACTTCATGGATTTATGTAACTGTATTTTGTGTCAGCTTTACTCTAATATTTCATTGTTTATTCTATAAAATATTAAGTTATAACCTGTTGAAAAACTTTGTTCATGATATAGTTGTTCCTGAGAAGCTTATCTTCTTTCTTTCTTCTTTTTTTCCCTTTAGCTTTTACCTTTTCTATATGGGGTCGTTGTTTCTAGTCAGCCTTCTCCATTTTCCTCTGTCCTTTACATCTTGTTCTCTTATACCATTTTCCTTCATGTCATTCAATAATTTATCTCTCCACCTGAACTTTGGTCTTTGGCCTTCCCCTCCTCCTGCCTTCTGAGAAGCTCTCAATTTTTTTTTTTTTTTTCCGTGGGCATCATTTTCATTATTCAATATTTTGTTTGGACAAACTGGGCGATTATTTTCATATGGAAGTATTAGGGTTCTTTTATTACTTTTTTATGTATTATGTGATTTTATCTATCTAAAAAGTGTTTTAATTTTGTTGTAAATTTTGACTTCATTCATCAGCATGCCCCATTGCCTATCTGGTTTGTTATTTTGCTTACATTGGGATTCATCTGCTTGCTTGTTTATCTTGTGTTATTTATCTATTTATTATTAATAAGGCTTCCTTTTATTCATCTATTTATTATCAATAACGCTTTCCTATTTTCACATGTAAGCATCCCACTCTGTGGAAGCTTGCTTTCTTTTTTTATTGGGATTTACACGTATTCTATAGTAAAGAGTGTGATATTTTATTAAAAATGAATTATGATAATAGTTTCAGTTATAGTGATGATGACGATGATAATGATGATGGTGATAATGGCCATGATTATAGTATTAAATAGCCTATTATATATATTTTATTTCAAATTTTGTGTATTTGATCCTCCGATTATCGTTAAAAAGTTGCACTTTCTTTGTAAAGCTTAGTTTTGGAATTCTCCCTCAGCTTTAATTTCCCTCTCTCAAGTAAATAGCATTCCTTTAAGGTTAATATATCGCTTTCCCTTCTACTATTTTTTTCTGTTTTCATAGGCTATATTATTGGATTTTTCTATTGGACCATACGTGCTGCTCTAAGTGCAAGAACCCGTTTTAACAGCTTTAAAGCCCATTCACAAGTAACAGTGTCCTAGCTAGAAGGACAGTGCCGTAAAGACTGGCCATATGTTTATGATCAGCACCACCCCCCCCCCCTCTCCACCCAATTTAGGACCAGGGTGGGCCAGGCAATGGCTGCTGATGACTCAGAAGGTAGACTTAAAAGCTCCCCCAAAACCCTTCATGCTTAGCTCATAAGGATGGTGAGGTTACAGACGCTACAAGAAACTTTAGCACTTGAGCGGGGTTCCAACCCCTGTCCGGCATATCACCAGCAAGGAACGTTTCCAATAGGCCACCACAACCCGTACTGGCATAAAACCAGCTTGTAGGAAACGAGACTTTTAAAAAATTGAAATACACCTGATTTTGTTGAACTACGTTCCCAAGCATATTTTATTAGTGGCATTCCCTTAAGTCCCTTGCAGGTCACTTGTAGATATTCAGACTTTAATAAATGGTTGTGAAAGGCCAGTGGGATATTTTATCAACTTCATTTTAACCCCAAAGTTTACAGTATCCAAACACCTCCCCCCCCCCAACTTTGAGGTTCTTCATAACCCCTGGATTTGAATAGGTCCTTCCAAACTTATATTTTTTTTTATCTGTGTCAAGTTGATTAGAAAACCTGGCCTGGGAATTGAGGTCTTATTCGCTCTTTTTTTTTTTTTTTTTTTTTTTTTTTTTTTTTTTTTTTTTTTTTTTTTTTTTTTTGACGTATATGTGCAACTTCTGAACATTTCTCAGTATTTTTGCGTAGATTTTTCCTTTATTCTTCATTTATTAAATTATTTTTATGGTTAGTAATTTCTCTATTTTCTTTATGGATAGATAATTTTTATTACATTTATTTAATTTCATCTTTTCAAAGAATTTTTTACAGATATAGTTTTATTGGCATGTTCGCTCTATTTATTAAGTATTCACTCCAATATTTAATTCTTCTGCATAAACAGTACTGTGAGGTAGACCGCATTCATAAAACATAAATTGGCAGATTATGGAAGTCCGACTTTATTTAGTGCTTTCCCTTTGGTATTAGTAGAGCATTAGTACCTCTACTGATCAATTCAAGGACAGGGAGCAAGCAACTTCATCCTAAGAATCAACACTTGAATCACAGTAGACAATGGGAGTCACGTTTATGAAGAGGTGACATGATCATGTCACTTTTATAGGTGCCATAAATGTCAGGCGACGTCTTATTGAGAGAGAGAGAGAGAGAGAGAGAGAGAGAGAGAGAGAGAGAGAGAGAGAGAGAGAGAGAGAGAGAGCTTGGTCTTGGGAGAAACTAGCTCACGTATATTTAATATAATAAGCACAACCAGACCAGATGTTTTTTGAGGTGGAGCAAGCCGTCTTTTATGCTAATCAACGTCACTCAGAACGCATATTTTGCGCACGCTTAATGTACCTTCTGTTGTGAATTTGTTGTTTTGATTTTTTTTCATTTTATTTCTCTTGGAAGGCGATCATTTTGGGAAACTCAATGTGACCCATTGCCTTTGGCTTCAGGAACGGAATCTTCTTAAGAGTTAACGGAAAGTTTTTTTATTCCGGTCAAAGGAATTGGACTCGCAGCCGTATCGCGAAAATTACATTCGATGTATAATTACTTAGTAGGAATTATTACCTCCGCCAACGAAGTTGGGAGGAGGTTAAGTTTTCGCCCCCGTTTGCCCGTTTGCTTGTATGTGAATAACTTCCTGGTCACAATTTCACTCATGGTGTAGTGAAACCTTCAGGGATTCGTTGTTATATTGAGACGTGGAAGTGATTCAATTTTGAAAGTCCTATGTCAAAGGTCAAGGTCAAGGTCGAGCAAAAGGTTGAGAAATAAGTTGCCGTGGTGGACATCTGCGTTCTACTGAGTGCTCCTCTAGTTTTCGTTTATAGTTTTGTATTTTTATATTTTAATTGCATTTTCACATATGTTCTTGCTGTGATGTGATGCCCTTCTTACAATCTCCAATGCTGTACAGAAATCCCTTGATTGTGGTCAGGAAGTTCGTATGATTGGCCTTGATTTTAGTGTTGCCTTTGACTGTGTTAATCATGAGGCCCTTGTTTTCAAACTGAAACAGTTGGGAGTGGGTGGGTCGTTTCTTAGCATTATTATTGATTTTTTAAGTAATAGCTCTTTAAGTAATAGATCTCAAAGAGTTGTTGTTGATGGGCACCATAGTGAGTATAGGTAATGTGATATCCAGTGTTCCACAGGGTAGTGTTCTTGGCCCATTGCTTTTCATACTATATACTCATGACATGTGGTTTGGCCTAGAAAACAAGCTTGTTGCATATGCAGATGGTGCTACTCTCTTTGCATCAATTCCATCCCCTGAATGTAGATCTGGGGTTGGTGAATCCCTTAATTGAGATTTAGCTAAATTTAGTGCATGGTGCAAATTGTGTGATATGAAGTTGAATCCTAACAAAACTCAAAGTATGGTTGTAAGTAGGTCAAGGACGGTGGCTCCTCAACATCCGGATCTCAGTATTGAAAATTTTTCTTTAAATTTGTATGACTCTTAAAATCTTAGGTGTGATTCTCGACAGCAAATTTATTTTTGAGAAACACATTAGGTCTGTGTCTTCTTCAATTGCACAAAAAATTGGCTTATTGAGAAAGTCTTACAAGATTTTCGGTGATCAATCTATTCTGAAGAAGTGTTTTAATTCTTTCATTCTACCTTGTTTTGAGTATTGTTCTCCTGTCTGGTGTTCAGCTGCTGATTCTCATCTTAATTTGTTGGACAGGAACTTACGGTCTATTAAATTTCTTATTCCTGATCTAGATATTAATCTTTGGCACCGTTGTTCAATTAGTTCATAATGCATGTTGCATAAGATTTTTCATAACTCTGACCATTCTTTACATTCAGCTCTCCCTGGACAATTCTATCCTGTTCATAATACTAGGCAGGCAGTTAATTCTAGTAGCCAGGCCTTCTCCATCATGAGGCTCAATACTACACAGTATTCTAGAAGTTTTATTCCAGCTGTTACCAGGTTGTGGAATGATCTTCCTAATCGGGTAGTTGAATCAGTAGAACTTCAAAAGGCTAACATGAGTCTTTTTATAGTTTATATTTGACATATCTGTTTTTGACGTTGTTAATGGTTTATATAGGACATATCTGTTTTGACGCTGTTACTGTTTTTAAAATGATATATTGTTAATTCAATTTATTCTCATCATTTATTTATTTCCTTATTTCCTTTTCTCACTGGGCTATTTTTCCCTGTTGGAGCCCTTGAGCTTATAGCATCTTGCTTTTCCAACTAGGGTTGTAGTTTAGAAAGTAATAATGATAATAATAATGTTTTTTTTTTTTTAAGTCATCCGTAAGTCAATGGTATGTACTTTATGTAAACTTATTGCACTAGCCTTGGTATTCAATATCCTCATTTTGTACAGGTACTTGGTTTAAAATTGCTTTTGATTTATGCAATAATTTTTGTGGTCATTGGAAAAGGTTTGCTTATACTTCCAATTTTATGTCCACAGAAAGGATATTCTTTTTAAAATGGCTCAGGTTTTTTTTTTTTTTTTTTTTTTTTTTTTTTTTTTAGTGTGGTGGGAGGGAAAAGGCACGGACTTAGAAGACTTCATTTCTCACTATTCTAATAACTCTAAAACTTTGTTCATCTTTTAGCGAACCACAAGAATAATACATATTGTCATAACATATGGATTATTTTTTAATTTTATCATAATTATTCTTGAGAGATGAATAAGAGACTTAATATCCTATTGGTTTAAGAGGACTTACGACTTTTTAATTTTTCTGTGACAAGTGTAAAGATGGAAGGCATAATTTCATATTTTCTCCATATAATACATCCAATTTAATAAATCCTTGACGGAGACTTTTCTACCAATTTGTTGGCCTTCGTCCCTGTGCTTCTCTCTCTCTCTCTCTCTCTCTCTCTCTCTCTCTCTCTCTCTCTCTCTCTCTCTCTCTCTCTCTCTTGAGTCATAATAGCAAGGTAGGCCTAGCTCATTTTCTGTTAGTTCGCCGGCCCTTTCAAGTTTCCCTTTCCTGTGCGAGCCACAAAAGTAAAGGGCCCTGATTCTCTAAGTTTGATTGTCTCTGCACGTTTCTCATTGAATTGTAATTTTTTTTCCTTTTTTCTAGTCACAAAAGCAGGGAAACGCCATTTCTTGTTATAAAGTTGGATTAGGGCGTCTTAATGGAGATTATGCTGGAGAGAAGGACAGTCACTCTATGTTTACCTGTACTCTAGATTGAACATTTTTGGGACCTCCTTTCCCTCCACTAAATTGTGTTTTTCGTTTTATGCTCGACATAAGCAGGAAATTAAATATAAGTTTTAGATAATTCCTTTTGTAGAGATGCATTAGATGTATTGTGAATATATAGATGAGGAACTTCTTATTTTCGGTAAAATGGTTCACACTTGTTCGATATTCATGAAGGATTGGGCAAATTTCAGTGTCATCTACCCACCCACCCCCATCTCTCTCTCTCTCTCTCTCTCTCTCTCTCTCTCTCTCTCTCTCTCTCTCTCTCTCTCTCTCTGCAAGTCACATCCAATAAGAATATTTTTTTTCCTGGTAGCTTGCTAGTTCCGACACGCTTGTCCTTTTCTATTATTTTTTCCTTTTTTTGGCAAACTTTGACCCTTTTATCTTTTTATTGGGTAGCCACAGAGGAAAGGTACTTTTGTTTCGCTAGTTTGGCCCTCTGAAATGTTCATCCTCTAAAAGAAAAATTCCTGTCACAAATTAAAGGGAACTTCTCTCTGTTTTGTAATTTCCATATATTGGTTTTGATGCCAAAAAAAAAGATATTTAGTAACTTTATAATTAATTGTTCCCGGCATGGTTTTACTTCTTTTTAACTTTTTTTATTTTGCCTCATTGCCTAAGAACAACAAATTTAGGTTCTTGTTTAAAGGTTTAAGGTTTAAAGGTTACTCATGAATGGCAGAGGCAAGGAAGAGTGAAATTGCTCTATCAAGCAGGACAATGCCCCAGATATTGACCATACATACATATGATCAGCCAAGCCCCCTCTCCAGCCAGGCTCAGACCAATGAGGGCCAGACAATGGCTGCTGATGACTCAGCAGATAGACCTATAGGCTCCCCCAAACCCCCTATCTATAGCTCACAAGGGTGGTGATGTTGCAACGACCAAAGGAATTAACGAGTTAGGTTGGGACTCGAACCCCAGTTTGGCCATCATCATGCAATGACGTTACCAACAGTTTCGTCCCCCTGGCTCTTCTCCCCATTTTTTTATGAGCAACTAAAACAAAAGACCTCGTTTCGTGCATGTTAGCTGGATATGTCACTTTTTTTTTTCTTTCATTGGCCCACAAAAACAAAAAGTACGTTTTTTTTTTTTTTTTTTTTTTTTTTTTTTTTTTTTTTTTTTTTTTTTTTTTTTTTTGCGAATCAGTATGAAAGTAGCAACCCAGTTTCCTACCTTTTTTTTTTCTATGGCTGGAATGTTTTACCCATTTTATTTGTATTTGAAACTATATACAACTATAGAAATAGCTTTTTCCTTTTAAGTAGCTCGGGAACTCTTCTTTATCCTTTGTATGTATTTTTTAAGGGTATGGAATTTTGTCCTTTTTTCCGTTTAACAAAAAGCATGTTTAAACTTTCATAATATATTAATTTTTCCACGTCTCAAAAGAACTTTATTCACTATTAGGTTTGAAACCCACATAACTAAGAATTTTTGTATTGTTTTATATATCTGGAACCCAAAAAGGAAAAGATATATTGACCTGTAAATCCGCAGTGTCGGACACTTATTTTTATTCATATATTTATTGATTCGTTACAATAATCAATGGGTTTATGTGAGCTACAAGAAAACATGTAGTTTCCAGGTAGTCTTCTGTAGTTCTTTCTCCATTTCTGTTAGTTTTCAAGTCCACAAAAGTAACAAAAGTAAGGAATACAGTTTCGAGTTTACTTGCCCCAGTGGGCTTCTTCTGTACATATTTATTACCTATTATTTATTTATATAAGTATATTTACTTTTAGTTGCCACGTAGAAAAGTGCCTCGCTTCTTGCAAGTTTATTAGTCCAAAACTTTCGTCTATTCTTACCTGCTTTGAGACCGACAAAAGCAAACAATATATTTTCCTTCGAGTTTGCTTTCCCTTCCTGTTTCTACTTTTGTAAGAACGAGACACTGTTTTCATGCTTCGTCAGACACATATCTACTTTGCTATGTCTTTATTATTACTTGTTCTATATATCTTATATTAATGCAGTGATTCTTAACCTTGTTGGAGGTACTGAACCCCGCAAGTGTCATATATACACTCTTCGAACCTTTCATAGTCGGATGTGTATATATATATATATATATATATATATATATATATATATATATATATATATATATGTGTGTGTGTGTAATATAAATAGGATGGAGAAAAGCCAGCGTAGCATCATACCTTTATTTTCCGAATTTTCGAGACTTTGGGTCTCATCATCAGGGCTGTAAAATATACAAAATATACAAATTAAAAAAGACTCAGTATTAATGTTAATATAAATAGAACAACGTAAAAGTTAAATCATTTAAAAAATTGAACTAATAAAATATATATATATATATATATATATATATAAAATTAAAGAGTGAAGAATGCTCAAGTTTGTACCTATCTCTATGGAGCTAAAAAACTGAGTGACGTTTTCTAGTTTGGAAAGAAGGACGTCAACTATGTTATATATAGAACTGTGGAAGAAGTCTGACCATTTAATGAAGGCACAAGCTGTTTGATGGTCAACGACTCCAAAACAGAGAGAGAATAGTCATTGGGCGCTTGGGTGACGATGTGAAAATCCTTATATGAAAATGATGTTTTACATTTATTGCAATGTTCTCGTATGTTAGAAAATTCTTTGGTTTTCAAAGTACATCCCGTACGGTGACTGACTCCGAGATGAGAATCGATTCTGACTTTGAGCAATCTCTTGGTGGCCCCCACGTATTTCCCGATCTTACATTTCGGGCAAGTAAAACAATATACCACCAAAGATCGCATCAAAGCCGGAAGTTTATCTTTGTGGGAGAACAAAGAACCCAGGGTTTTAGGATTTTTTTCTATCAACTTAAGGTTCACAGCCGGAAAAGTTTTCTGAACGACTTTCTGTATTTGCACCTTAAATGCGTTAGACTGAATTAAAGGTATAGAGGCATACATTAATAATTTAGGCACGTTCGGTACAAGTTGACGTGGTTGAAATTTATCATTTAAAAAGTTATTGACATATTTCAAGAGTAAGGCTGGAGGATACGAATTGTTTTTAAAAAACTGAAGTAAAAACTGGATTTCGCTATGGAAGTTATGCCAGTTGGAGGATAACGTATAAGCACGGTGTAACAGTGTGGAAATACTATTTAATTGAAATATCATGGAACAACTGCTATAGAAGTTGGTACCTTGACCTATGAACGTCTTTTTTCTAAAGACGCTTGTATTAAAACCATTTTCTGTCCTAGTAATTAAAACATCTAAAAAAGCAAGTTGGTTGTCTTGTTCATGCTCAATTGAGAAATTTATATTAGGATGTAGGCCATTGATATATTGCAAGAAAGCTTCAGCTGCTTCTCGGGACCTAAATAGAAAAAAGACGTTCACAGGTCAAAGTACCAACTTCTATAGCAGTTGTTCCATGATATTTCAATTAAATAGTATTTCCACACTGTTACACCGTGCTTATACGTTATCCTCCAACTGGCATAACTTCCATAGCGAAATCCAGTTTTTACTTCAGTTTTTTAAAAACAATTCGTATCCTCCAGCCTTACTCTTGAAATATGTCAATAACTTTTTAAATGATAAATTTCAACCACGTCAACTTGTACCGAACGTGCCTAAATTATTAATGTATGCCTCTATACCTTTAATTCAGTCTAACGCATTTAAGGTGCAAATACAGAAAGTCGTTCAGAAAACTTTTCCGGCTGTGAACCTTAAGTTGATAGAAAAAAATCCTAAAACCCTGGGTTCTTTGTTCTCCCACAAAGATAAACTTCCGGCTTTGATGCGATCTTTGGTGGTATATTGTTTTACTTGCCCGAAATGTAAGATCGGGAAATACGTGGGGGCCACCAAGAGATTGCTCAAAGTCAGAATCGATTCTCATCTCGGAGTCAGTCACCGTACGGGATGTACTTTGAAAACCAAAGAATTTTCTAACATACGAGAACATTGCAATAAATGTAAAACATCATTTTCATATAAGGATTTTCACATCGTCACCCAAGCGCCCAATGACTATTCTCTCTCTGTTTTGGAGTCGTTGACCATCAAACAGCTTGTGCCTTCATTAAATGGTCAGACTTCTTCCACAGTTCTATATATAACATAGTTGACGTCCTTCTTTCCAAACTAGAAAACGTCACTCAGTTTTTTAGCTCCATAGAGATAGGTACAAACTTGAGCATTCTTCACTCTTTAATTTTATATATATATATATATATATTTTATTAGTTCAATTTTTTAAATGATTTAACTTTTACGTTGTTCTATTTATATTAACATTAATACTGAGTCTTTTTTAATTTGTATATTTTGTATATTTTACAGCCCTGATGATGAGACCCAAAGTCTCGAAAATTCGGAAAATAAATGTATGATGCTACGCTGGCTTTTCTCCATCCTATTTATATTAAATCTACGGCGTTCCAGATGCCCCAACCTTCCTGTATATATATGTATGTATATATATATATATATATATATATATATATATATATATATATATACATATATCTATATTTATATATTTATATTTATATATGTATATATATATATATATTACATATATATATATATATATATATATATATATATATATATATATACACACATATACATACACAATATAGGTAAATGAAATAAGGGGGATAAGAAAAAGAAAGTTACACCTAAATATATCATATATATCAGCATATATTTCAAATTCAAAACATAGGTATATATTGTATCAGTGCACAATTTGAACCATGCATCATTTGCACACAGAACCACTGTGTTCAAAGAACAATTTCAACAAAATATGAACTCCACACAAAAGCAAAAATATAATGAATACTTATTGCAAATCAATGTTACTTTTGCTGTTACCTTTCAGAGACAATTTTAGAAATCCGTGGCTGAACTTGGCAAGTGCCACTCTTATATCATTTGTGTTTATATAACTTCCGGCGAACCCCTGAGACTGGCTCACCGAACCCCTGGGGTTCGATCGAACACAGGTTAAAAACTACTGTATTATTGTATTTTTGTCTCTTCGAAAGAAAAGGACCCGGTTTTCCACCAGTTGGTTGACCATGGAACATTTTTCCCTTTCATTTCACTTTG
>NC_090762.1:61440540-61443040 GCF_036898095.1 Palaemon carinicauda | reverse complement strand
CATACATACATACATATATATATAGACTGTATATATATATATATATATATATATATATATATATATATATATATATGTGTGTGTGTGTGTGTGTGTGTGTGTATATTACATACATGTATATTATTACTAGCTAATCTACAACCTTAGTTGGAAAAGCAACATGCTAAAAGCCCAAGGTCTCCAACATGGGAAAATAGCCCAGTGAGGAAAGGGGATAAGGAAATAAATAAACGATATGAGAAATAGTAAACAGTTAAGATAAAAAAAAATTTAAAAACGGTAACAACATCAAAACAGATATTTCATGGATAAATTATAAAAAGACTTATGTCACCCTGTTCAACATTTGCTGCAAGTTTGAACTACCCGATTAGGAAGATCACTCCATAACTTGGCCATAACTGGAATAAAACTTCTATCTATCTATCCATCAATCTATCTATCTATCTATATATATATAAATATATATATATATATATATGTATATATATATATATATATATATATATATATATATATATATATAATGTTTATACACACACACCCACATATATGTATATATATATATATATATATATATATATATATATATATATATATGTATATATACATATACATATATATATATATATATATATATATATATATATATGCGTAGAAATTACTGTAAGGTGTTAAGAGAGCCCAGGAAGAAGTGTATTTAAAGCAACCAAAGAACCGAAGGTAGTCGTGCGAGAACACCACACTTCACACGGACCGAGAAAACTACCGTAAAGCTTTCCGTTACTAAACCCTCTCTCTCTCTCTCTCTCTCTCTCTCTCTCTCTCTCTCTCTCTCTCGCCTTTACTCTTATAGCCCGTGGTTACTCTCTCTCTCTCTCTCTCTCTCTCTCTCTCTCTCTCTCTCTCTCTCTCTCTCGCCTTTACTCTTATAGCCCGTGGTTACTCTCTCTCTCTCTCTCTCTCTCTCTCTCTCTCTCTCTCTCTCTCTCTCTCTCTCTCTCTCTGACCGGACAAAGGTGAACAGATGGGCGCCCTCCTAAAATCGAATAAGCGTCTGTTCACCTAAGCAGGAAATTAGTTAACTTAATTGTTGGTCGACCTTTCAAAATATATATTCAGTTATGCTCTCTGTTTACTACATTATGTTAAATATTTAAATGCTGAGTTTAGATCCCTACATTTTGATTAAAATTCCTCCAAAAAGATAATTATAACATATTGCTGGTCACTCAATTAGAGATATTAAGCAACAATCTAATTCCTCATACAGCCTCTTATAATTATAACGGATATCAGTAAACGCGCTGAGAGACAATACCAGTAAATGGCTTCCTTGAAACAGGTTTGAAGCAAATAGTAATTTCTGTATACATACAGGCGACGCCCCAAAGAGATATTTCAAGGAAAATAATCATTATAAGTTTCACGATTTGGGTGACCTAAACTTGGATGGGTGACCACCAACGATGGCCAGATACCTTTGTTGCATGAGTATCCTTCACCATTTAAAGGACCATTGGTTTCAAGATAGCAACATCGTCTGAAAGTTAATTTTGAATCTTGCAGGATATAATGTATTTATGTGTGATCTGTATTGGGTTACAATGACGCCTGAGAGGCGATCAGATCGATTTTGAATGAGCTTGATAATTTGAATCGATAGATTTTGATTTTAAATTTGAGTCAGTAGATTTTGATTTTTAATTTGAATCAATAGATTTTATTGTTAATTTGAATCAATAGATTTTATTGTTAATTTGAATCAATAGATTTTTATTGTTAATTTCAATAAATAGATTTTGATTGTTAATTTGATTCAATAGATTTTATTGTTAATTTGAATCAATAGATTTTTATTGTTAATTTCAATAAATAGATTTTGATTGTTAATTTGAATCAATAGATTTTGATTGTTAATTTGAATCAATAGATTTTGATTGTTGATTTGAATCAATAAATTTTGATTGTTAATTTGAATCAATAATTTTATTGTTAATTTGAATCAATAGATTTTGATTGTTAATTTGAATCAATAGATTTTGATTGTTAATTTGAATCAATAGATTTTGATTGTTAATTTGAATCAATAGATTTTGATTAGTAATTTGAATCAATAGATTTTGATTGTTAATTTGAATCAGTAGATTTTATTGTTTATTTGAATCAATAAATTTTGATTGTTATTTTGAATCAATAGATTGTGATTGTTAATTTGAATCCATAGATTTTGATTATTGATTTGAATCAATAGATTTTGATTGTTAATTTGAATCAATAAATTTTGATTGTTAATTTGAATCAATACATTTTATTGTTAATTTGAATCAATAGATTTTGATTGTTAATTTGAATCAATAGATTTTATTGTTAATTTGAATCAATAGATTTTGATTGTTAATTATTTGAATCAATAGATTTTAGAATCGGTTTTTGGATTTCATTACGGGAAAAAGAAAGGCAGAAAGAGGAACTCTACAACCGTAACATTTTGAAAAGT
>NC_090762.1:61425540-61435540 GCF_036898095.1 Palaemon carinicauda | reverse complement strand
ACTAACTGCTAGTGTTATTGGGCCCTTTGAATGGCCAGACATAACTACATTGGATCCCTCTCTGGTTATGGCTCATTTTTTTCCGATCCCTACACATACACTAAATAGTCTGGTTTGTTCTTTACACATTCTCCTCTTTCCTCATACACCCAACAACGCTAAGATAACCGAAAAATTCTTTCTCACTCAAGAGGTTAACATTATTATTATTATTATTATTATTATTATTATTATTATTATTATTACTTGCTAAGCTACAACCCTATTTGGAAAAGCAGGATGGTATAAGGCCAGGGGATCCAACATGGAAAATAGCCTAGTTAGAAAAGTAAACAAGGAAAAATAAAATATTTTACGAAGAATAACATTTAAATAAATATTTCCTATATAACCTATAAAAACTTTCAACTAAACAAGAGGAAGAGAAATAAGATAGAATAGTGTGCCCGAGTGTACCCTCAAGCAAGAGAATTGTAACCAAAGACAGTGGAAGAACATGGTACAGTGGCTATGGCCCTACCCAGGACTAGAGAACAATGGTTTGATTTTGAAATGTCCTTCTCTTACAATAGCTGCTCTTTTACCCTTGCCAAGAGGAAAGTGGCCACTGAACAATTACAGTACAGTAGTTAACCCCTTGGGTGAAGAAGGATTGTTTGGTAATCTCAGTGTTGTCAGGTGTATGAGGACAGGAAAACATGTAAAGAATAGGCCAGACTATTTGCTGTATTTTTAGGCAAAGGGAAAATGAACCGTAACCAGAATGAAGGATACGATGTAGTACTGTCTAGCCAGTCAAAGGACATCATAACTCTCTAGCGGTAGTATTTCAACGGGCGGCTGGTGCCCTGACCAACTTGCTACTGTAATTCTTCAGTGGCGTCTTTCCTTGTGGTAAGGGTAGAAGACTCTTTAGCTATGGTAAGCAGCTCTTCTAGGATATTCCAAAATCAAACCATTACTCTGTAGTCTTGGGTAGTCCCATAACCTTTGTACCAGGGTCTTCCACTGTCTTGCTTTAGATTTTTCTTGCTTGAGGGCACACTCAGGCACAATAGTCTAGCTGTTCCCTTATTTCTTTTGATAACTGGGTTATTTTCCATGTCGGAGCCCTTGGGCTTATAGTATCCTGCTTTCCCAACTATGCCTGTAGCTTAGCTAGTAATGCTAAATTATAATAATAGTAACTGAATTATCAGTAGCTGAAATGGTGAATGGCGAAGATAATGTTTACCTGAGCTATTTCCTGCGCTCCAGTGTCCCCAGTGGGCTTGACAGATTGATTGGTTATTATTTGGAGTCATAACTAAAAGGGTCACTGACGATAAATTTCTCTGGTTTTACGGTGAATATACGCACATCCGTTTTGAAATTTCCAATGAAACAGTTACTCCGTGATGTGGCAGAGTGGATCTTGGCGAAAGTTCAAACTCGCAGCCTATGTTTTATATGTTGAGCAAGCTGTCATAAGTCTCTTTTTGTAGTCTGTTTATGAAAGATCTATTTTAATGCTATTGTTCCTGAAATCTGTGATTTTAATTGTTAATTACTTCTCTTGTACTTTATATATTTCCTTTCCTCACTGGGCTATTTATCCCGGTTGTAGCCCATGTGCCTATATCATCCTACTTCTCTAAATAGGGTTGTAGCTTAGCTAGTAGTGATGATAATGTAACATTAATGGATTCATGTTTACGCAAATTGCTGGCACCGCAACAGTGGCTATCGACGTATTTGGAACGTAAACAATTAATTCATTATCTCACCTACTTCATCTTCCTTTTCTCTTTTTCATGATGTATTTTCTCTTTTGAAGGGGACATATTTTGTTGGTTTTCACTTTTTTTTTTTTTTTTTTTTTTTTTTTTTTTGCATAATATTCTCAGTAGTTATTTTATACGTTGTTTTTTCTGTGGCGTTATTATGATTTCTTTGTTTTTATATTGAAATCTTTGATAACATTGTCCTCTTCTCTCTTCATGTCGCCCAGTCTCATTTCAATTTCTTTTACCTTTCTTTTTGATCTTTGATGTATTGATATATTTCATATATTCGCATTATCATCGTTATCATTTTTTGAAAATTTACCCATGTATCCATTTTATATTTACATATTTTGCTTATATATTTTTCTTTATTTTAAATTCATAGTATTTTGATCTCGCATTGTCTCTTATTCATACATCCTTTTCATTTTGTCTCATTTTCCCGTTATTGAAGAACTAAATTTACAGGTTAGAAAGGAAATAAAAAGACAAAATCAATTTATACACTTTTTTCGAAAGAGGGAAAACATCGTTTGCTGTTTTTGATACCCAGTTTTTTTTTTTTTTTTCATTAAAAATATGAACTTTTGCTAGTTCGATATTTTGTTTTTGAAATGTGCAAAAATACGGATAAAGATATTAAATGTCCCTAACAAAAATCTTATCCAATAGAATTTCATAAATTAAAGAAGAAAAATATATAAATCGTTCAGTGATATTTTACAACTGGTATTTTCCAGAAATTCACTGTCATAAATCCAAGTGAACTTGACAAGGAAAGCAAAGAAGAAAGAAATGGATCGGAGTGTTGCAGAAGAAAGAAAGGAGATTAGGGGAAAGTTGTTATTTGCAGATAAAAGTCAAAATGATTTTAACGGAGAAACGTTATTGCCAAGAATTAAGACCGGAAAGGAGAGAAGAGAGAAAACTGGCTTGAGAGAGGAGAATCGTCATTTTCCTACAAGTATATTGACAGAAAAAAAACCGTGACGACATTTTGTTATTAATAAGTATTGTAATGAATGTATTTCCTAAGCGATCACGTGGTGTTGAATTACAGGAAGTATCCAATGTAGATGACGTAATTTTTTTTCACGAAAGAGATGTGTGTGCATTTATATATTTGTACTTTTAAATTCACTGCATTTTGAATTTTTTTTTGAGCAATTTTCTTTATTACCTGCCAGGAAGTTTGGGTAACGGTGCCTGGTCACAGGACTGGATAAAGAAGGGGGATTACAAAAAGCTGAATTTATGAAGTTTTAAACTTGCAACAACCCATGTCTGTTGGGTGCAAGCGGCAGTGGTGTGACTTGAAGTACTCTATCTAAACATACAACCCATGTCATATTGCAAAGGTGTAAACATAGTTCCTAAGGTCAATCACTTGTGCAACAAATTCTTATGACAAGCATTGCTGCTGAGAGCAATGTTGATACGGGTGTTCTATTTTCAAAGATCAACCTCGAATTTCTTCTAAAGTCAGGACCAACCCAACGAGGCTCTATTACCCTCCCCCCCCCCCCTTCCTCCACCCGTACTAGTACCAGCAAACACTACGATGAAACCAACAGTACATGCGAGTTCAGAGGAAGGCCCTCAACTTGAGTGTCTCAGTCTAGCTCGCGCACTGAATTCGTCTGGGTGTGCGCATGCGTCGCTCTGGCGCTCATTTTTTAACATACAGTACCGTGAAAGTTCCAGGATTTATTTCCGAAGTTTTAATCAAGTTATTCTTTTATCTCGTTTTTTAATCTAAAACGAAAGAGACTTTTTTCTCCTTGATAGTACAAGGTAAGATACTCAAAGCTTTTATATCTTTTAAATGTGGAAATTTTAGTACGTTTCAGGAAATCTATCTATCTATCTATCTATCTATATATATATACATATATATATATATATATATATATATATATATATATATATATATATACAGTATATATATATATATATATATATATATATATATATTCTAAGGATATTTTCCCAACTAACGTATTCTTAAAATGAATCGAAATGCAATTAGGAGTTCCTATTTTCCGAAAGGTAACCATTTTTACACTTGTTTTTCGATGATGAGAGTTTGGGACATGAAAATTATATTATTCTAACTCTCTTGAGATAATGATAATGTCATTTTCATAATTTCTGATGGGTATCATGTTTTTTAGATATTATTATTATTATTATTATTATTATTATTATTATTAACTCCGCCAAGGAGGTTATAGAATGATAGACGTTTCTTTATTCAATTGTTTGTTTGTCTGTTAGCATGATTACGTCAAAACTTCTTCTTCTTCTTCTTCTTCTTCTTCTTCTTCTTCTTCTTCTTCTTCAGGACTAAAACAGATCTATAGCATGAGTCCTTGAAATTAGGTAGTAATCTTCCTCATTTTGCAAAAAAAAAGAAAATAAATCAGATGATTACACATGCGTTTATATATATATATATATATATATATATATATATATATATATATATATATATATATATGTGTGTGTGTATATATACATATATATATATATGTGTGTGTGTGTGTGTGTAAGTATGTAATTTAATTATATATCTATATATATATATATATACATATATATGTATACCTATATATATGTATATATAGGTATGTATATATACATATATATATGTATATATATAGGTATGTGTATATATACATATATATATGTATATATATGTATATATATATATATATATATATATATATATATATATATGTTCGTATTTATACAGTATGTCAGTAAGGCCTCTTTCTTACGTAAAGAATCTTGTATAGAGAAGTAAACAGCGTAGCCAGTTCGTGTAATAATATTGAATTCTCTGTGGTGGCGAGAATAACGGGATGAGGGCTGACTCGGGCGGGTGTCTCATCAACAACCGGCGTTGAAGTCTCCACCGAATATCGGATTTTGTTCTCTTCTTCTCTTGGCATTTTCCGTTCTTTATTTCTTTCCTCTTTTTTTCCATGATTGCTGAGTCTTATTTTTTTTCTTTGTTTGTTTTTTCCTAATTAACTTCTTAGTTTTACCTTGCCTTTTCTTGTTTTTCATCTATTTTGTTTTCTATCTCTCTTTACTGCTTGTATTGCCCATTATTCCTCTTTTCTGCTTTCTTGTGATACTTCCTTTTAGCTTTTGTACCTTGCATTGCGTTCAGAAAGAGCATCTTTTACCATGAGATTTCTTATATATTTGTTCTCTCTCTCTCTCTCTCTCTCTCTCTCTCTCTCTCTCTCTCTCTCTCTCTCTCTCTCTCTCTCTCTCTCTCAATAACGAATAAAACAAAGAAATGCAATAGTCAAGCGGTTATTGCTGTTGAACATTTCATTTCCAACTGATACAACCAAATTGATGACGGAAATAAACTCAAATTTAATCAAGGATTGAAAATTATAACAAAGCCTCTTTTAATTTTTATGTTTAGATTTGTATTTTACATTCAAAGGTATTCACAAACTGTCACTGTATGTATGAGGAACCGTTTGCGCTATACAGCGCATGCTAATTATCTGTCGACACGCTGTATATATATGCATATTTATGTATTATGCGTGTACGTGAGTATTCATCGCACATAAGAATGCATGAACGAAGCAGTTCGCTGATCATGCCAGAAAGACACGCTACTTAAACATCATTAATTCAAAAGACAGTCGGGAAACGAGATACACAAAAGTTGACGTTACTTAGACGAAGGGTCATGAGCCTCGCAATTGTCTTACCCCCACCCCACCCCCATTCACCTAACCATCCCTCCTACGCCTCCCCCACCCCTCAAAATAGAGATATTTAGGTCAAACCGACGCCTGCCTCCATCGTCGATTCCTCTCATCAACTACCTTCTTCACCTTGAGAGCTTCTAGAATAGTAGGGAAGTTTCGTCATTCAGGATTCCTTTCTATTCTGCTTCCGGATCCCTGTGTGACTAAACTTTAGAAAGTTTATTGGGAATTTTATCTCCGGTTTTATGCGTAGGATACATTTTCGGTGTCAATATATATATATATATATATATATATATATATATATATATATATATATATATATATGTATATATATATTTATATATACATATACATAATGTATATATATATATATATATATATATATATATATATATATCCAGCACCTGTCATCGCATGAAAGCAGGTATCCACAGTCTTGGTCTACCAGTACTGACGTCAGAGAGGAGGGAAGCATTGGAGTCTTCGAGAGTATATATATATATATATATATATATATATATATATATATATATATATATATATGTATATATATATATATATATATATATATATATATATATATATATGTATATATAATATTCATTGAAGGTGATTGCCTTAGTGGCGTCAATGTGTTTTCTATCCCATAGGAATCCTCGTATGTTCTATTCTTCAGATTCTCTTACGTAAGCCTTTGGTTAAAAAACGATGACTTTTTCTTTTTCATTTATTCTATCGCTACAACACTGTTTCGAAGATACTATATCTTTATTAAGTGATTTCAGTAATCACTTGATAAAGACAAAGTGTTATTGTAATTGCAGTGATAAAAATGAATGAAATAAGAAAAATAAAATCAAAGGCTTACGCCGGAGAATTTGAAGAATCGAAAATACGAGGATTCCTATGGGATAGGAAATACATTGACGCCACCGAGACAATCGTCCTCAATAGAAATGACATTAGAGCTGTCCCAAAAGATTATAGATATATATTCGCAATATATTTTATTGTAAGATGGAAAAGGAATTATAAAATAAGAACAACGTCACATTTAGCTTCTTTATATAAAATATTTTACGATTATTTAAGGTGTAATGCATTATAATACTTATTTTTAACGAAAGAATATTTTTATTTGCTTTAAATGCCAAAGAACCTTTATTTGTAAATACATAGTTTTCCAGTTTTATGGAAATCTGGATATCGTAAAGCGAAGAGTAATTGCATACTGTGTTCAAGTTCACTGTCGACCAAGATCAAGGTTTTAAAATTAGGCATACTTGCCAATAACTCTATTTTTATTCAACTTTCATGTAGAATAACTTGACTTTAACGATATTAACCATGATAGTGCTATGCATAGTAATTTAATAACTGCAATGTAATAAAAATTGATTCTCGCAACTCCACAGAAAAAGCTAAAAGTTTTTAAAAACATTACCTGGCAACATCATGAAGTACCGTTAACCTGTAACCCAGTGGGTAACACAGCAACTCTGCGCCTCGCTTTTACCGCGGAATTTTTATGTTTTAAGAACGAGAATCCAGTTATTCTCATGGAGATCGTATAATAGCTTATTTATTTTATTTATTTTCAATTTAATTACATTTTGTTTCCTAACTGGACCTTATATAAACCAGACGGCTCGGCTCTGTCGGCAGTGATGCTAACCAAAATAGAGAAATTGGCAACTCTTCTGTAAACAGCTGATGTATCCTATACCTGCTTGGCCTCGGAGTAGTGTGTCCCAATTTTTAAGGAACCGTTTGTTTGCACCATGTGACTTCTTTTTCTCTTTTTTTTGTTGTCGAGTGTACCGTACATAGCTGCCAGGCCTTCTTGATGGTGGTTGTAAGATGATTTTGTATTATGAATAGATGAGGAACTTTCTTGATTATAATTTTTTTCAGTTGATTATATATATATATATATATATATATATATATATATATATATATATATATATATATATATATATTATGTATATATATATATATATAATTATGTATATATATATATATATATATATATATATATATATATATATATATATGAATAGAGAGGTCTATTAAACATTTCACCGTTCACTTTATCAATATATTTCGTAAAACACAAGATTTTTTTTTTTTTATTTTTATTTATTTATTTTTTTTTTATTTTTTTTTTTTTGTTGTATTGATAGGACGTAGAAGTAGAAGGTGCGCTTCTCTACCTTTAATAATTTTGGAATAATGAATAATGAACATTTATCTGTCGGCGCATGAGAGCAATTTTATTTGTTAATTTCAAAAGAGATGCTCAATTACTATTTTCCTTATTATTAAAATAATTCACTCGGACGAGTTGCAGAGACTTATTACGGAGATTTCAAATTTTGAGTTAGACTACTATTATGATAGAAAAATATTATTTTTCAAAAATTCCTTTATATTTGGATGGGAAAAATTAAATTTGCTGACAGGAAATCGCTGTAATTCTTGTTGATCTCACGCTTCATAACACCGTTAACGACGTATTCTTATGCCACATATTCTCTCTGGAAATTGGTAATAAATGGACATTAATTAAAAAGGTGTACGTAACCAAAAACAGTTCGGTTTTCATCCATCTGTAACTGGTTTAAGTCTCCTAAAGGGTGATTTTATAAGGAAGCTGGAAATCACGCGTTCACGGATGAAATTGAACTCTTCTCCTAGTTTTTCTTTCCCACTACTTTTGAATTCATATTCCTTATTGTCATTTCTGTATTTCCTATTCTTTCGACATTTCACTCTAATAAAGGCAATTCTTTATATGCCCCTAAAGTCAAGCATCATTAATTTTCCTTTCTGTTATTTCTCCTTTTCATGGTTTCAGGTCTGTCCAGCATCATTATTTTTCCTTTCTGTCCTTTCTCCTTTTCATGTTTTCTGGTTTTGCATTGAATGGCCCATTTGCCCGTAAAATAGCCAAGCTGAATAACCAGCCTAAAGAGAAAATTATATCAGGCTTATTTAACAGCGGGAAAACAGTTGCCATTGCCGTATAACCTAATGCAGGTTCCATAATGTGGTGGTCCGTAAGGAACAGATTTTACTGGCAAAGTACACAGATTGTACTTGTTAAACACGACATATGGTGATTTGTTGCTACTGACTTGTCTCGGCTTACTGTTATTTACGACACCAGAATTCTTTTATTCTCCAACTTAACTGTATTTGGTCAGTAGTTCCCAGTATTCACACGACCTGACAGTTAGTTATGTAGTTCATTATTTTACACTCTCTCTCTCTCTCTCTCTCTCTCTCTCTCTCTCTCTCTCTCTCTCTCTCTCTCTCTCTCTCTCTCTCTTTTATACACACTTGCCAACACACACAAACACACCCACACACATACACACACACGTGTATATATATATATATATATATATATATATATATATATATATATATATATATATATGAATACGTAAACCCACACACATATATATGTGTATATATATATATATATATATATATACTGGATATATATTATATATATATATAGAGAGAGAGAGAGAGAGAGAGAGAGAGAGAGAGAGAGAGAGAGAGAGAGAGAGAGAGAGAGAGAGACGTTATATTTTCAAGAAGGAAACAACACAGGAGGTCACTGTCACATTCATCCTTTAACTGTTGCATCTTGAATGAACCTCGTGTTCAGAAAAACTTCCAAATGAATCACTTCAAACTTCGGTCGAGAAGGTTAATAAACATCACAACGATCCCATCTATACTCATTACGCCATTTAACACTGGAAGACGGCCAAGCACTCTCTGGATATCAAGATCCTTCTTTTCCAATATGTTTTTTAACCCTCTAACCTGTGCTTTCGAGGCTGCTTCTTCCAGCTTCGAGCATATCAAGAATAAATACTCTATTCTCAGACCTCTTATTATGTGCATATCTCTACAAAACTGTACATTATGAACGCTATGTATGCAGTTCACTTAAATGTTTGAAGGTCTGTGACATTGCCCTATCAAGCAGGACAGTGCCCTAGAGACTGACCATATATACGTATGATCAGCGCCCAAGCCCCCTCTCCACCCAAGCTAGGACCAAGGAGGGCCTGGCAATGGTTGCTGTTGACTCAGCAGATAGACCTATAGTCTCCCCCAAATCCCCCATTCTTAACTCACAAGGGTGGCGATGTTTCAGCGACCAAAGAAACGAACGAGTTTGACCGGGACTCTAACCCCAGTGTGGCGTTCACCAGCCAGGGACGTTACCACATTGGCCACCACAACTCTCAGTTGCTGCTACCGTTTTTTCTTTCACATTTAGCATACATACTTCGATGCTATAATGTACACTTGGTTCAACAATCCCTCTATCCTTGGCTTCCACAGACAACTCCAGTCTCGTTAGTGTCGTTTCTTCCTGTCTTTTTCAATCATCCTATTCTGTGACTTACCTCTTCTCCTATCTTGCCATCATCCATCATAATTTATACCCCAAGATGCTTC
>NC_090762.1:61415540-61420540 GCF_036898095.1 Palaemon carinicauda | reverse complement strand
AGAGAGATATGGATGGGGTGGAACTGGGAGAAGATGTAAGGAAAAGAAATACATGGTGAAAGATGACTCGAGCGGCCTACCCTGCTATACCGTCTTTAGATGTATATTTGGAAAGATAAAGCCATTTTCTTCCCTTTTCCGCTCTGACAATAAGGTAGCTTATATTTTCATGTTTTAATTACATGTAGCATTTCTTAGTGATCATCCATCCAAGTACTATGTATGCTTAATGTTACACCCCTTTTGTTATCTACCTTTGCTCTTATAGGGTAGGACTCCCTATAATATTTCCCTTCGTGCGTGGAATTCAGCACATTCGCCTAACTACCAGGTACATAATTCGCTATTTTGGGCTACATAATCCCCAGAGTCATTTAATGCAACCCGTCAAAAGCCCACAGCATCATCTGGGAATTGAACTTTGGTTCTTCAACTGTTGAGTTTAGTAACATGACGCATACACACAAACATATATATATATATATATATATATATATATATATATATATATATATATATATATATATATATATATATATATATATATAGATATGTGTGTGTGTGTATGTATGTATGTATGTATGTATGTGCATAATCATATTTAAGTATATAATCAACACAGCAATGAAAAGAGATATAGTTAAGAATGAAGAAATGCTGAAGAAATACACCAGCGCAGCGTTTAGACATGAAAATAGCAAGAAACCCCAGAGAAAATGGAAACTTACTTGCACATTTACATAACAAACACCGGTGCTTCAACGACGAAAATATCGCGACACGGAGCTTTTTGAAAATCAGGAACCTCGTGAGGTCGCCCGTAAGTCATAGCATATGGGACTCACCCAACCAATCCCAAGCCTTGCATAGCTATAGCGGGTGTTTTCTGCCATTGAGCCAGTCATGTTTATGGGATTTGACTGCATTGTCCCTCTGCCTTCTCCGTTATGGGTCAGGAATTCCTGAGGGAGATGACATCTGTTTGTCTCCGAGGTCTCCCATTTATATATTTTTTTCTCTTTCTATTTTGAAGTGGGGTTTCGGGGAAGGTATTCTTTTTATTTTTATTACCGTTCCGTGGAAATACTTGAATGTCTGTCTTGTATTCATTGCTTTTTCTTTTTTTTATTCTCGTTTCCTTACCGTTCCTCGGGATTTGTAGGTGGTGATATTTAGTTTGCTGAGTTTATGAGAACAATTTTATTATTATTATTATTATTATTATTATTATATATATGTAACCGGATGACATAAGTCTTTTTATAGTTTTATATGACATATTTGTTTTGATGTTGGTACTGTTTTTAAAGTAATTTATTGTTAACTTTTTCCCATCGTTTATTTATTTCCTTATTTCGTTTCCTCACTGGGCTATTTTTCCCTTTTGGAGCGCTTGGGCTTATAACATCTTGCTTTTCCATCTAGGGTTGTACGCTGGCTAGTAATAATAATGATAATGATATTCATATGAAACGAGCCAATATGACATTAACTTGCAGAGAACCTATATATAATAAATGGATGAAATAGGGATGAAGAATGGGTATATCAGCATTAATAAAAAAAAAAATAACGATAATCAGAGAAAATGGTAGTTGATAATTTGAAAGCAACGTAACTTTTTGACCTCACAGTGACCACCTAACACCTCTTATGTTAGACCCTATAATTTTTAAAGATTATGAAAAATCCGTCGCTCAACGCTCTTTTATATCGGGGCTAGAACTTTCTGCCATTCGCATCAAACATCTATGAAATATGCTGCATGGAAGAAAATTCTTATAAGGCTATTTCCCTAACTTTTTCTATGTTTTTTAACATTAAGATATTAATAAGGTGCAATTTATCAATGGAAAGTACATGCGCATGGGACCACCAACGTATAAACTGTCATGAATATTTAATGTTATGAGTACTGCGCAATTCCACCTCCCTACCCCCCTCCATTGCACGAACCATATCTTCCCAGGCTGTCTGGTACAGCCCACTTCTTTATCTCACGAGTTATAGTAACCACCTGCGTTAATGCTCTCTATTGCAATGTCCGGTTACTTGGCACTGCCTTCAGCAGGCCCACCTGCAGCCGAGCTGTGCGATTATGCCGGGAATAAAGAGCCGTTAAGACTACTTTGTTTGACATGTGCCAGATCGCCAGATGGTAATAGGCGGCGTGTGATGTTGCCAACTTGGGTGGTGTTAGTCCGTAGAGTTTTATTGTTTTAAGAATAAAAAAAAAAGTTGAAGAATTAATTTGTAAGAAACTTGTGTATGTGTGTGTGTGTGTGTCTCTCTCTCTCTCTCTCTCTCTCTCTCTCTCTCTCTCTCTCTCTCTCTCTCTCTCTCTCTCTCTCTCTATATATATATATATATATATATATATATATATATATATATATACTGTATATATATAATCAGTATATATATATATATAAATTCCAAGTGGATATATATTCCCAAGATAGAATTCGGTATTAAATGCCGTTCGTGGGTGATATTTACATTGATTGAAATCACGTGCGCTTGTGATATATATATATATATATATATATATATATATATATATATATATATATATATGTATATATATAAGTGTATGTATATATAATATAAATTTATATACTTAAACTTAATTAGATTCAGAGTTTGCTTTCTCACAGATATGTTGATTTAATGTGTACTCGCAACTCGTGTATTATCTATGACTTTAATATACCAGATTCTCAAAAATAAAAAGAAAAAAGAACAGGTAAATATAATAAAGCTGACTGTAAAGAATACAGGAGCTGAGAGCTTGGGGATTTTATCTACTCGATTCTGGGGATCAATCAAACGCAAGGGAATAATAAACGGTCAACCTAAGATTATTATTATTATTATTATTAGTAGTAGTAGTAGTAGTAGTAGTAGTAGTAGTTGTTGTTGTAGTATTATGATTATATTTTAAGTAGCATTTGTGTTATTATTATTTTTATTATTGTTATTAGCTAAGCCAAGGAAAAAGTATATATGGATTTTAGAACGACGAAAAATTATGCATCAGTAAGTGATTTTCGAAGCTTAAGAGTAAAATGAAAGAATCGGACTGTTCTCTAGTATAGACCCTGTCTTTAGTAGACAGTTTGTTAGAGAACTCACTTTTCTGCTTAGCGTACATCGGTGACATGAAAATGCCTACTTATTAGCAATCCTAATACCGATTTCACAATTATTATTATTATTATTATTATTATTATTATTATTATTATTATTATATTTTAAGCTACAACCCTAGTTAGAAAAACATGATTCTATAAGCCCAAGGGCTCCAACAGATAAAAATAGCCCAGTGACGAAAGGAAATAAGGAATTAAATAAACGATATGATGAATAATGAATAATCAAAATAAAATATTTTAAAAAACAGTAACAACACCTAAACAGATATTTCATATATTCCATATATTCCCTACATCGAAATGCGTCACTGTATTTATCGTACGGATCTACCAGGATCCCGATCTACTTGCTGGTGGCGAACTACAACCTACCAGTCGCCTTGGTAACAAAACCGTTAAGTGAATTAGCGAACAACTGCTTACCATTCGTTCTGGTAACGAGCCCGCCATATCTACTGCAAATAGACCTCCTGGTAGCTACTAGGAAAGGAAAAAAGATGTTCCGCTGTAAGGGATTCACTGCTGAGGCGGTCAATCCGTTCCGCTTGGCCCAGTAATAACTGTAAATACTGAACGTTTGAATTCTTCCTCCCCCTCTAGCGTACCTCCTCTCTGCTTTATCTTATATCATTCTTTTACATGGTCGAGGTAATGCTCTCTCTCTCTCTCTCTCTCTCTCTCTCAACCACAGGGTAGTATTGGCTGTTGTATGCATGTGATAATTAAGGGGAAGGACTCTGAAGAGAATAATAATTTTCATGACGACATCACTACTTGATTATGACCTCTCTCTCTCTCTCTCTCTCTCTCTCTCTCTCTCTCTCTCTCTCTCTCTCTCTCTCTCTCTCAACACGGGGACAGCAGCAACTCTTGCGTTGCGATACGCCCTATCCACCTCAGTAGTTAAAAACACCTTGGCTTTGATGACGCTTCTTATGTAGCGATTCCATGTGATGACGACGGACTTAGCTGTTCTTTTAAGTGAGGAGTCTCGGTTCTGTTCGACGTAAACACCGATTGCCTATTTCGTCCTTTCAGGTCGAAAAATGACCAACAATGAAGATCACTCATTTTAGAACCCGTTCGGTGACTGTCCAAAGGTCTTTGTCCAGCTTGGTAGAGGATTTGTTGTTGCTTTGTGTTACAAAGCCCGTGTATTGCTTTAGCCAAATGCGATGTTAGTGGCGTAATGCATCAGGTGTAACTTATTGCAGTAGATATAATAGCTATGACAATATTTCCGAATTGCTTTAAATGTTACGGGACTTGTAAATTGATTAGGTGCAACAAAGGCACCATTGCTGTAAATATGTGGAATTCCATCTAGATATAAATGCAACAATACTTGTTTGTCATTGTAATTATAACGGGGGATGACTAACTGCTATACTGTAGATGGAACGGAAGCCACGAATTAATGTACAATCAACGAATGTGACGAAAATATTCCCATTAGCCACAGATGATATCACTGAACTGGGACGATGTTGGATTTACTGTTTCTTTAACCTAAGGTAATGTTTCCTCTAGTCATCTTTAATAATTCGTCCCTATCACTTTATGAGGAGTATTTGAAACCTTTGATTTTTCACAAATATCTTCTAATAGTTTGGATAACGTGTTTGTGGTAGCCGATGCGGTAATGTCCCTGACTGGTGAACGCCAGACTGGGGTTCGAGTCCCGCTTAGTCTAAGTTTCTTTGGTCGCTGCAACCTCACTATCCTTGTGAGCTCTGGATGGGCGGTTTTGGGGAGCCTATAGGTCTATCTGGTGAGTCATCAGCAGCCATTGCCTGGCCCTCCTTGGTCCTAGCTTAGTTGGAGAGGTGACTTGGGCGCTGATCA
>NC_090762.1:61405540-61410540 GCF_036898095.1 Palaemon carinicauda | reverse complement strand
GACATTAAGTGTGTCCCCAGGACATGAGATCGAAATTAAAAGAAGGATAAGCATGGGATAGAGTTTAAGGTAACCAAAATTAGATCAATGAAAATAAAGTTCCACTTTCTCTAAAAAGAAAAGTATTTAATAAGATGTTCCTACCAGTATTAACTTAAGCTTCGGAAATTTGGAGTCTTAATAAAGCCATAGAACATAAGCTAGTTACAACTCAAAGAGCTTTGGAAACAATACTGATGGTAATAACACTGACACAAAAAAAGAGCAACATAGATACGAGAGTAAACTTAAGTAGAGGATATTCTAACAACATGTAAGAAAAAGAAATGAACATGGGCAGGACATATAATGAGAATGACAGACAATTAAAGGACATTAAGAATAACAAAATGGGGTCCCTAGAGATTGGAAAAAGGAGCAGGAGAAGGAAGAGAAAACGATGGATTGACTGATGGTAGTGGAATGACATGTCTGAGGCCTTTCTCCTGCCTTGGACTAGTTATAGCTGATGATAATGAAAGAGTAATATTTTTCATGAAGACTCTGGATCTAGGTCCTGCATAGAATGAGATCACATTTATGAGCGAAGTCAACCCTTCAACAAAATCCTTGTGGAATGTAGAAATAACTCATAAAGAGTTTGCTGATAGGCAGAAAGTCTACCAAGGAAACTTGGGTGAAGTCTTAAGCTTTAATCATGGCAGAAGTTGCTTTCAATCCCACGAAAGATTTAATGTCGGTATATAGATCCTATATATGTGTTTTTTTTTTTTTAGTTATTGGTTCATCTCAGTGTCTCCATTTATTATATTTATGGACTTCCTTTTAGGCTTCTTCTGTGAGAAGTTTGCCATATATTTTAATGATGAGAGGAAAATATAAGAGCAATAAAGATTGTAACAGGACATGAAACAATTTAATAATCGCTGCAAACTTGAACACTAATGATAATAATAATAATAATAATAATAATAATTATAATAATAATAATAATAATAATAATAATAATAATAATAATAACAGTAGTAGTAAAAATGATATTAGTTAAAATGCTCGTCCTTATATTTTATTGTGTGGGTAATAAAAACTGACTAGAGGTCCATCATTGATCCAGTCTCTCACACTCGACAATCATGCTGAAGGAAAATCTTTTGTTTCTAGTTTCGAAACAGTACGCAACGTCCTTGGTTTGGGAATAGTCGTCTCGTCTCTATTCTATTTACTGATTTATTTACTGTGTTGGTACAATCGTAATATAAATAATAATGATAAGAATGATAAGAAAAATCATAATTACAGTTCTCCATTAAAGAATTTGAGAAAGAATATTACATATAAACACTTATTATAATTAGTGAGGCAAAAAGCAATTCATGATTGAGACTCGACCTTCTACGTCATAGATGCTGAATACTTTTGTCTTGCTTCAGTTTATACCAGCTTTCGGGAACCGAATTTTTCCGGACATAAATATGGATATAGAATTTGATTTAACTGGTTTGGTTAACCTACTAGTCGATGAATGGATAAGACCAAGGTTAAACACATGGCGAGAACCGAAGGTTTTTGAAACTGCCATGAATATTGATCATGCTGGTAGCAACTTTATGCGGGTCGTGCTGGTATAAAATGGTTGTCGATAAGTATTTAGTCAGGCATCTGATCTCATGATAAGGCAAGTGTATGGTGCTGTTATCAAATGCGTTTGGCATTTTACAAGAGAAGGTTGTTAAACCTTTTGTCCGGGCTTGGAGCGAACATGGCAGTGTTAGTGCATTTGCATCTGTGATACGAGGAGACTTAAATCTTTGAGGCTTCTTCTTTCTCACCGTTATCCATACATTAAGGGGTCAGGGATGGTTTATAATTTAGCAGAGAGTTTTTACGAACGCATGCCTTTGTAGTCATCAACCACAGTTATTGGCGCTGGGCCTAGCCTTTGACTAAATAGTCCAACTGCATGACAGTAGTTTCCATAGTTATTGGCAGTGGGCCTCCTAGCCTTTTGCTAAAAAGCTAGACTGGAAGACAGCAGCTGTCGTTATACTCACTTTTTATTACACGTAGGGTGTACGGTGGTAGTATTCTTTCAAACCTATCACAGGGCTATGGCTTAAAACTTTGAATAGGTTTGTTTATATAATTTTTGATATAACAAAGCCCTCTTTCCACTCAATACGAAACCTATGTTTTGCATTTATCACATATTTCCCTGAAGTATGACTTTTCTCTGTTTAACTAAAATTTTAACTTTGCCTAAACTTTCTACATAATTACACTCGCGGGTACACACGCGCACAGATACGGACAACATACACACACATATACATACTGTGTGTGTTATGATTATGATTATAATATTCGATACACGCAATCCTTTAGATTAACGAGGTTGGCTTTCATGAAGATAATGCCATCGCATTATGCAAACACTTTCCTTTTTAAGAGAAAGGCTTATAAAAGCGCACGGATTATGGAAGGATGCCTGAAACGATTTCCATTACTTTTTCCAGCATAAAACAAAACATATCTTTTGCAGGTTTTTCTCTGAAAAGTTCCCTTTGAATTTTCAAATTATGAAGTTTTGAAATTTCTTAGATATTTAGCGAAAGTTATGAAGTTGATTGATTGATTAGACTCATCAGCTATGGTAAGCAGCTCTTCTAGGAGAAGGACACTCCAAAATCAAACCATTGTTCTCTAGTCTTGGGTAGTGCTATAGCCTCTGTACCATGGTCTTCCACTGTGTTGGGTTAGAGTTCTCTTGCTTGAGGGTACACTCGGGCACACTGTTCTATCTAGTTTCTCTTCCTCTTGTTTTGTTATAGTTTTTATAGTTTTATATAGGAAATATTTATTTTAATGTTGTTACTATTCTTAAAATATTTTATTTTTTCCTTGTTACTATTCTTAAAATATTTTATTTTTCCATTATTTCCTTTCCTCACTGGGGGTATTTTCCTGTTGGGGGCCCCTGGGCTCATAGCATCCTGCTTTTCCAAGTAGGGTTGTAGCTTAGCATTTAATAATAATAATAATATTAATACGATAAGAAATTTGGCGTCGCAGCCATTTAAGTAGAAGTTATGAAATATTTATAAAAGGATAATTTGGCAGATTGAAACTTCCTTTGCTGGAAGTTAATGCAGAAGGATCTGGGACATCCCCAGCTGTCATGGTGACTGTCACACTTCCTGTCCTCCGAGATTTATTGATCTACAGTTATTGTTTTCTTGGTCTCTTTCGTTATTGGGACTTTCTGTTTCGTTATTGGAATCTCTCTCTCTCTCTCTCTCTCTCTCTCTCTCTCTCTCTCTCTCTCTCTCTCTCTCTCTCTGACTTTATAGTTCATCGTTATTTTCTCCGTTTTGATACCGTTCAGCTGAAGTAAGAATACTTTACTCTCTCTCTCTCTCTCTCTCTCTCTCTCTCTCTCTCTCTCTCTCTCTCTCTCTCTCTCTCTCTGGATTTTCTTCCATTTGATATCGTTCACTGAAGTAAGAATATTTTACTCTCTCTCTCTCTCTCTCTCTCTCTCTCTCTCTCTCTCTCTCTCTCTCTCTCTCTCTCTCTCTCTCTCATCCGTTCCACCCGAACCCTTTTCTATATATCTTCATCTCCACCCAGGCTGACCTCCTACGTACTTCCCTGATGCCTCTTCTTCCCCCATCCCCTCTCCCCCCCTCCCCCTCATCCCCACATCCTCCTCATCCTAGATCTCAAGACACCCAGATCTTGGTTGCCATTCCATAATAGAATTACTCCAAACCAAGCTTCAAAAATTTACGCCTTCCGTCCTAATACCATCATATTTTCTTTTATATATATATATATATATATATATATATATATATATATATATATATATATATATGTGTGTGTGTGTGTGTGTGTGTGATGTGTTTGTGTGTATGTGCGTGTTTGTGTGGGCGTGGAGAGAGAGAGAGAGAGAGAGAGAGGCGGTTGGGAAGTCTAGGACATTGGCTCCCCTTCTTCCAAACCTATTTCATAAATTATATTTCAATGTCTTTTCAAACTGCATATAATTCATTGGAATAAAATCCGTCATCTCTGCCTATAAATTCACTTTTGAGAAACGTATACGGTCTATCTCTACAAACGCAAAAATTGGTAACCTATTTTGATTATCATTTGAATATCTAAAAAAAAAAAAAAAAACGGCGTATCATGAGGATTTATTTTATTTTTCATGTTTATTATAATGTTATCGAGTTTGGTGACTACTATCCTATTCCTGATCTTAGCATTAATGTTACACCGTTGGCTGATTAACTAATTTAGTATGTTTGATAATTTTTTTTTATAATTTTGTTGTTTCTTTACATTTGATTCATAGGCGAAGTAACATGTTACTTGACATAAGATATACTTTAAATTTTGAGTTGTTGAGCAGAATTACATGATCCTCTCCTCATAATTGAAATGGCTAACCCTGTTTCTCTATTATCTTTATTAAATACTTCATGTACCAACCGTGTGTCACACGATCGTACATAAATTATTTTGTATATATTATGCTTGTATCTGCGCTCTTCCCTCGCACTAAAAGAACCAGAATAGACATGTTGGCGTGTCGCCTATGTAACATTGTCATTTTCTCGAACATGTATTTTCCTGTTGCCTTGAGGTTTTGTATATAAAGGAGAGTGTTCTTTAATAAAGATACTCAGTTGATTGCATCCTGCCTTTGAGTTCACAACCCTCTCTCGGCTCGTCACATACATTTTGAATATACAGTTCTTTTACTTCACTAGTTGTTTTCAAAATCGGAATGCTTTTTATAGCATACTGCTTTTTCAATTAGGTTCCCAGCTTAGCTGATAATCTAAGTAAGGAATATGGACATGCAATTTTTCTCATATGCTGAAGTTTACCTCAGAATACTTTCAGATGTAGACATCTGTTCAGTAAATCTTTTGATATTAGTGAACGAAATCCGTCAAAAATATCTAGATGTATATGCACACACACATTTCCGC
>NC_090762.1:61400540-61403040 GCF_036898095.1 Palaemon carinicauda | reverse complement strand
ATTCATTTCAATTTTGAAATCAGTAATATTTATCGCTTATCCTTTTTACTGTATTTTAGAAGATTAACATAAGCCTCATCTCCTTGTTTGTTTTTTATACTTCTTGCATATTTTACTTAGTTAGATTTCTTAATGATTTATTTTCTTCTGTGCTGGCTACTTCGCCCATTAAGGCTTGTAGTATTCTGCTTTTTCCAACCACGGTTAGAATAATAATAATAATAATAATAATAATAATAATATGCTTTTCATTATGGTGTTAATTAGCAATTCTGGTCCTAGTGCCTATATTTCAACCCCGAAAACCGCACAGTGGGCATCCTAACGCGACTCAATGCTGTCTGTTTTAGATATCCTTTTACCTTCTCATTAGATCCGACGTCTGGGCAGTCAAGTGATTTATAACTTACATGCCTTAGAAATGTGTACTAGTTGCTGAAATGCTATCTTATGTAAGTTTTTAGTGGATAATGAAATCTGTAACGAGAAAAAAAAACGCCCAACAGTAACATGATTCTTGCAATTGAATCGTGAATTTTAGGAAAATATGTCCGGCCATTAAAGGTTTAAAGATCTCTCATGAATGGCAGAGGCAAGGGACAGTGACAGTGCCTTAGCAGGACAATGCCCTAGAGACCTACCATATATACATATGGTCATTGTCCAAGCCCCCTCTCCACCCAAGCTATGACCAGGGAGGGCCAGGCAATGGCTACTGATGACTCCGTAGGTAGACATATATACTCCCTCAAACCCCCAAGGGTGAGGTTGTAAACAGTAAAAGAAACTATTGATCTTGAGCGTATTTCGAACCCCCATCCAACAGGTCGCCAGACATGGACGTTTCCAATAAGCTACCACAACGTATTACTTGGATTAATAACCACAATTGAATGATAGACAAACCCGACCTTTGGGAATCTGCTGTAAGCTACAGATGTCTGAACAGTCAACATAGCAAGTATGCGAAGCGATCCAACTGTGATGTCTTTGTTTGAGTATTGGAATTAAATAAAGTAATATGATTAGAATTAGTGTTTCAATAATGCATTATACGAATTACTCTAGCAGCGGTGGTGAGGGGAGGGGAATCCTTGTAATATCGAACTGACGTCATAAGGGGATGTCAAAATAATTTAGGCTTTTAGTCTAATTGCAATGGCATTATGTGATTACTCTTTAAAGCGGAAATCACATGAACTGATATGTATTTGTGTTTGGTGGAATTATTAGTGTAGTGACAAATTTATATGCAACGTAGCTTATTTATAATTGTATTCAAATCTTCTAGTCCATTTGTGAATTTGTATATGTTTAAGAGCTGAACAGTTAAAAAAGAAAAAAAAAAAACTTTCTGCAGGAATTCATTCACAGGTTGTACTTAATATTGGCACTCAATAAGCCTCTCTGTTTATCAAACTCTCCACATATGTATAAACTCCATTCATAAAGACTTCATACTCTTTGAGGTCTTGCAGACTTGGCACAACTTCAGACTCTCCTAACCCGGGATTTGAATCCTGCCTGGTAGGAGAGTTTCTTCGTTTACTGGCGAATATCAAAGTCAAAGTCTGTCCATCAAACAGAGGATTACGAGAGTATTGGTTATTACACACGCGTACGCACACACACACAATATGTGTATATAAAGTATATACAGTATATATATATATATATATATATATATATATATGTGTGTGTGTGTATGTATATATATACATATGTATATATATGTATATGTATATATATGTATATGTATATATATATATATGTGTGTGTGTGTGTGTGTGTGTGTGTGTGTGTGTGTTTGTATGCTATAGGAAAGAACTGTGTTCAAGACATTGACATCAAACCCAGACTGAAGATCAATGAAAGGTTTAAGACTGTTTCAAGAGCACTTATATCTTTTGATGGAAAGTCAGTGAGAATCTCTCTTCTTGCTCTTCTTTTCCAATTCCTTTCTTGCCCATTTCTCAGTTCCTATTCTCGTCTTTCCTTCCCCTTATCTGCCTTCATCATTTTTCAAGCAATTTTCCCACCAATCTTCATTATGTTTTCTTCACCATTCTAAAAACATTTCCTAAAAATAAATTTTGACTTTAGCATCCATCAGAGCTCACGGAAGAAACAGATTTAGCTGTTTTCATTATGTGCCCAATTAGAGTATATCGCGAATACCAAGTTAATTTTTTTTTCAAATTCCATAATTCCTTTGAAGCTAGAGAGAAAAATAATATTTATAATCAGATGGGTAGCTAAGGGAAGTCGTTGACGAATATGTCAGTTGACGCAGTATGAAGTCAGTATTTTAAAGGGATCGTCAAATTCTTTTGAGCCGTAATAAATTTGCCACATAAAGTTCCATCGACTTGAAACGCCCAAAGGTAGGCAGTCTTTATTCATTACTTGCCATAAGTTTTCGGGAAAAAGAGTCAATAGACTGAATAAAGTAACCAATATATAGAATACTAATAACAGTATATTACGTTGTTTAGATAAC
>NC_090762.1:61385540-61390540 GCF_036898095.1 Palaemon carinicauda | reverse complement strand
TAATGGTAACGGTTCCTCATAAACAGCATTGGTTTGCATCCATAGATGAACACCCACCCAAGTAATTGAAAAAATAATGGTTGCTCAGCTTCACGTGCGACATCTATCATGCCAATGTAAACTGAATATGCCTTTTTAATCTTGTAAAAGATTAGATACTACGTCCCTCCTTCTTGAAGTTTCATAAATAACGCACTAAGGACATCCACCTGATAATACTGTATGTCTTATAATCTAAAAATATCCGCATTTGCCCTTGACATCGGCCAAAGAGAGATAGGTATGATGACTTACAGGACGCCATTTTTTGCTTTGAAAAAGTTATATTTCTCGTCAGACTTTCAAAATATCACTCATACTGCTTGTGAGGTTTACATGCTCAAAGGGTAATAGATTTGGTCAAACTTCCATATCTTATCCCCATTATGAAATAATTTACATCCTGTATTCATAATTTAGTTATATTTTACTTTTTCTTCGCCAATGGCTATAACCGTTGTAATGCCAATTACCGCAAATTATCTATTTGATTTGTTTAATGAGTTAGAGTTTGTTTTGAACAACCTTGCCCTCATTGGTACATACGTTGTGTAGATACAAAGAATTTGCCGTAATTGGTTGTGAAATGTATCCATCACTTTTACGCCGGGAGAGAGGGGTGAGGAAATTTACGTTAATAAAGAATGGTTTATGTGAATGGAACATAGGGGAGAGTGTGAGGCCATAAAGATAATTTGTGGTTTGTTGTCAAGTAGAATTTATGGAGGAAGAAATATATAGAATTGGGGAGAAGGGATGCAGCGTTGCTTGGCGTTGGCAATTTCATTTCGGACTTAAAGCCTGAATAGAGGGACAATTCCACCCCCCCCAATAAAAAAATAAAATAAATAATTTTTGATACGTAGATTTTGCCTATAAGCAAAATCTAGTTATCTATATTTTGTGTAAATTGAAATCAATGTGCCTGTAATTTGTGTGAAGTCCAAATCTAAATATATTTCAATATTCTTTAGAGAATAGATTGAAAACTGAATAGCTTTTTCCATGAATAAAGACAGCATAGAAGAATGTCTGTAGATCGTGTAATGATCAAATATAAGTTAAACCATCATCGTGATACGATATAAGCGAAACGCACCTTCCTATTAGGTAAGGTACTTATAATTATTTCGACTTAGTTTTTAAATAAGCATCCGTTAATTTCGGAATATGTTTTAACCCCGTTAATTAGTTGAATTTCTCTTATTACTTGATTTATTAGAGCGTAGAATACTCCCCTGTCGTCACTGTTTTTTGGTGCTAAATGCTTCACGGCACTTTGTATGCAGAAATCTGTGTGCCAAAGATTGACGTGGTTGAAGGTTACCTGTTATTACACGGAATTTTCTTGTTCTTATTTCCTCTTACTATTTGATGAATTTAATTAATAATAAAAATAGTAATAATGATAATAATGATAATAATGGCAATAGCTACAGAAATAAACGCATTACGGTATTAGGTATAGATTCAGAATCTTCGCACCTATCTAATATTTGATGTAGGCCCGAAAACTTATTTTAAGGACTGAGCAGTTAGGAACCAGGAATTACCACTACTAATAATGATGCTGCTGTTCCGGTTGCTACTTCCACTACTACTACTATTACTACCCCTTATTATGCTAATAATAGTGAGGTGATAATCATAACAGCAATACGTCTATGTACATTGCTATGAAAGATGAAAGTCATGACTATAAATTGCTGTCTACTGAGAACTCTTAAAACACACTCACACATATTCAACATTAAGTTGTACCTGCTTCGTCATGCATCTCATAATCTTCCTTGGTTCGTCGTCCACTGCTCCACAATATGCCATTGAATATCATCCATTATATTTTGAGAATTCAAAGGGAGACAAAAAATAATAATGAGCATGCGTTGGCGTATGTGATGGTAATGGCACCAAAGTAAATTTCACCGGCTGTACATTTAACAAAACAAACATAAGAATTCTAGACTAAACATCGTAATATATATATATATATATATATATATATATATATATATATATATATATATATATATGTGTGTGTGTGTGTGTGTATATATATATATATATATATATATATATATGTGTGTGTATATATATATATATATATATATATATATATATATATATATATATATATACATACATGCAGTATATCATCATCATCATCTCCTCTTACGACTATTGACGCAAAGGGTCTCGGTTAGATTTAGCCAGTCGTCTCTAACTTGAGCTTTTAATTCAATACTTCTCCATTCATCATCTCCTACTTAGCGCTTCATAGTCCTCAGTCATGTAGGCCTGGGTCTTCCAACTCTTCTAGTGGCTTGTGGAGCCCAGCTGAACGTTTGGCGAACTATTCTCTCTTTTGGGTAGTGCAAAGAGTATGCCTAAACCATCTCACCTCATTATGATCTCATTTTATAGTTTCGTTTCTAACCCTGTCCTGCCATTTAACTCCCAATATCCTTCTTAGGACTTTGTTCTAAAAATCTACTAAATCTATCGGAGATTGTTTCATTGTCATATATATATATATATATATATATATATATATATATATATATATATAAATTTCTACCTCATACTTGGGATCGAACGCTAGCCCCTTCTAATGAAAGGCCAGGTCGAAACCAACCATGCCACGAGAGCCCATAAAAGGAAATCTGAACCTGACACTAATCTAGCTGTCCGAGTATGAGGTAGAAATTTATTTCTATTTGAACACGATGTTGTGTTGATATTTATCCATATATATATATATATATATATATATATATATATATATATATATATATATATATATATATATATATATGTGTGTGTGTGTATATATATCTATATATATATATATATACATATATATATGTGTGTATGTATGTATGTACTGTATATATATATATATATATATATATATATATATATATATATATATATATATATATATACACACACACTTTATTCCCCTTTTAGAGGGATTGGCAAGGGGTAAAGTTTTCAAGCTCCAAGTTGATACCCAGTCAGGTGATTCGACATTCCAGTGGTGCTTTGTAGACTTTAATAGATCCCCGGACCTTGTAAATGTAAGCCCAGATTACATTTACTTAGGTATATAGTTTTATTTAAGCATATATATAAATATCAATTTTGATCTTACAACGTAGTGGGGTGAAAATACAAAAAAAAAGAGAAAAGTGTATCTTAAACATTTATTTATGCAGGTAATTTTGTTTGGTATTTTATTTTTTTAGGCTTGAGAGGAGATGATGATGATTTAACACCGATTATTTAGGCCTCCTCTTGACTCTTTTTCTCTTTTCAATCATTCCTATTCATTTCGCTGAGATTTACTTAATTTGATAACCTTTTAAGCGTACTATGTACATAAGTGTGATCAAGTTTTCAATTATAACAATGATAATGGTAATAATAATTAGAATAATATTGGTAAGTATTTTAATGTTAATCATACGAAAACAATGTAGCTCAAAGTATTTTGAGGTCAACAAAGACGTATTGAGAGCGTTCTCGACTTTCATAAGTAATGAGAGATTTTATTTGATTCATAAATTTGGTCTATGAGGCCATCCATCGCCAAATTGCGACTTGGGTTAATCCGTGCAGTTACTTAATGTAGTAAATGCCCATAAGTAATACATACAGAAGTAATGAGAGAGGAACTTAAGGTCACTACTCCCTAAAATGAGAATAGTGTCTTGGTTGACTGGCCTTATTTGCAACCCATCCCGTCAACCTAGATCATCGTTACGTCACATTTGCAAACGTGTCAATCCCGTGTAACTGGGTTGAGACAGAGAATAACGTTGGGTTAAGTTGATTACTTCCTGTTACTATGGATTGAGGTCATTACGCCATTCCTATGGGGTTACGTGTGGGTGGAGGACGTAAACTGTGTGTATGTATATATATATATATATATATATATATATATATATATATATATATATATATATATATGTGTGTGTGTGTGTGTGTGTTATACTGTATATATATATATATATATATATATATATATATATATATATATATATATATAATAAATTTATATATGTATATATATAAAGTATATATATATATATATATATATATATATATATATATATATATAAATATATATAAAGTATATATATATACGTATTTATATATGTATATATATATATATATATATATATATATTTATAAAGTATATATATATATATACGTATTTATATATATGTATATATATATGTGTGTGTGTATACCGCATATATATATATATATATATATATATATATATATATATATATATAGTCTTTTTTCACGTAAAACCCGAATTCCCCCAGATGTTCTATCCATCGGGCTGAGCCCGTTTGCGTGACCTTTCCCGATCGGTCATTTCGTGTACAGGTTGACTTTCGTTGTCTTCCCTGAAGTAATTATGTGGTTAGTAAGACGTCAGCTTTTCATGTATATTAAGTTTTTCTCCATTGAACCGTTTTCTGGAGGGGTAGGGAGTCTTGACGTAGCTACTTGTTTTCGTTTGTGCGAAATTAAATATTATGTTAGTTTTCATTTATTTTTACAGATATATATATATATATATATATATATATTTATATATATATATATATATGTGTGTGTGTGTGTGGGGGGGGCATTTGTTAAACAAAACAAATTCCAATTCCTTCTGCCAGCGTTACGATCTCCCTCCATTTCTTTACCTTCCTTCTCGCCTCTTTCATTCTATAATATATTTCCTCTCCAACGACTCCCCCTCTTCTTTCCACTTGAATTCCTCCCCACTTCTCCTTACGAGTTCCTCACCTTTCCTCTTCTCCTTGTGGCGTGTGTGACCCAATCGAGCTAATGGAAATTTGGAAGTAACTTTTATTCGCTGTGGACTCCCAAGAGCCGCGACCGCAGGCAAACCCCTTTCTTGCTCTATTTACTTATTTTCGCTGACG
>NC_090762.1:61378040-61380540 GCF_036898095.1 Palaemon carinicauda | reverse complement strand
TTTCTATAAATCCCCTTTACTGTTCCAGTTTTCTTTTTTCCAATCAATTCTCTAATGTTTTTATCTCTTAGCGTCCGACAATATACCATCATCGGAAATTTAATATATATATATATATATATATATATATATATATATATATATATATATATACTTACTGTATACTGTTTGTATGTTTACTGACACATTACCTGTGTTTTTAGTATTTCAGAAGACCTGGTTACTCATTTCATATTAAAATCTCACTAATATTCTATTGAATATATGAATAATACTATTTATCAACTATAGTATTAGTATTTATAACTATCATATAAAGAAAAAACGGCAGAATGTTTTTATGATACCATCACATAAAAAAAAAGATATAAAACTGTCTCTTTATTTATATTAAATTTATCTCTGATTTTCCCATTCCTTTCAGTCCTTCGACGAGCCTAGAATTTGCGTACCACGACTACGTCTCCATGACTTCCTTTCTGAGGTCGATGAGTGCCACCTATCCCAATCTGACGGCTCTCTACTCCATTGGGAAATCGATCCAAGGTAAGTTTCCGAAACTTTCTCCAGAGTTTAGGAAGCCAATACTGTCGCCAAGCCCGGATAAAAGAATGGGGCCGAGTGGATGGGGAAAGTCCTTTTCTCTGTCTAGCTTTCATTAGATTCTATAGATTATGGGATGGTCTGAGAGTTGTATTAAAATGGTCATTGTGTAAATTCCATAATCAAGGATTTTTCTGTATAATTCGTCGTGAGAATTAATGTTAATGATTTTTCTTACTTTTAACAAAATCTCTCTCTCTCTCTCTCCTCTCTCTCTCTCTCTCTCTCTCTCTCTCTCTCTCTCTCTCTCTCTCTCTCTCTCTTCAGCGAAACTATTGCGAGAATAATTTTTATCTCATAAAACGGTTACGTTTCTTATTCCATTTTTCAGAGAATGACATCAGTCCTTTATTCATTTGAAATGTTTTGTAATGTTATTTTACGAAGGGTCTATATTTTCATTTTGATATATGTATTAGAATAAGTGAATAGCTCCACTGAGCGTCATTACTAATGGACTGCGTGTCATTTTCTTCTTTAACGTCAAGATGAATTGTGTGTTAAAGAGTGGAGACTTTACAACTTCTGCAAGGAATGATTTGGAGTATTTATATGATCCTTTAAGTCACCTGTGACATAAATAGTCTTCTGCAAAACAGTGGACCTGAATCCTATGAGGTTAACCTTTGAATTAGCTTAATTTGTCTCTATAGAATATTTTTCTCATCCAAATCAAGTTCTGAAATTATATTTTGATATTAGTTCTTCCTTTAGTACATTGGATATCACTCCGTTGAAGAAAGAAAAGTAATAATACAGTATTTGTTCACAGGTAAAAATAATGGAAATATAAGTCATCCGGCTTCGTAAATTGGATAAAGGAATATCAGCCATTCAGTTTTAATACGCATAGAACCAAAATGGACAAAAATCCTATTACCAACATCTCTTACAGCAAACATTGAACACAAAATGAAAACCAAGAAACCCACAACATAAATTGCGGGTAAGATTTATCAAAACCATTTTAAGTTTTATAAAACTGTGAAGTAATGAGCACCTCACGACCCAAACACAATTGAAGTTGTCCACTAAACTTACAAAATAAAATACCTCGACAAACACGCCTGCTAAAAGATTCCTAAGTGAAATGAATAACAGTTATTCCCTCTATCTTGCTTATAGATGTTGCATAGTTCTTTACTACTTGATAGAGTAGTTTGGGAAAAGCTCCAAGTTTTTCAATTTAACCTGAAAGAATCGAGACTTTCCTTGAATAATAAAGGATATATCAAGGACTAAAATTACCTAATTTATTCATAGATTCTGGAATCCCAGCAAATCACTTATGAATAAAAAAAAAGGATATTATGCCGAAACCTTGCAATTGCTTACAGTTTAATCTCATGTCAAAGTAATCACATTCAATTACAAGTCTTGCTTTCGACCGCTCTTAAGGTCTATCATTAATTTCTCATTTACGTTTTCGAAGTTTCGAAGATGTTTTTTCCCATTGGCGGCCAAAACTTAGGAATTGTCTCCCTTTCTTGTTTCCGGATCTTATTCAAAGGGACGTCCATTGATCCCTAAAGGATTTAATCCCCATCTCCTTTTTTCTATTTTTCCCTGGTGTCGTTCTTTTCCACACACACACACACACATATACATATATATATATATATATATATATATATATGTGTGTGTGTGTGTGTGTGTGTGTGTGTACTATTTATACATATATATGTGTATACATAAAAGGTTCATATATATATGTATATATATATATATATATATATATATATATATATATATATATATATATAAACACTGTATTGTATATTATTATGTTGTTACCCATGAGAGCCGATAACTAAAATCTCACACCATTTCATTTTTCTGTAAGTTGCCTTTGGTATAAGTCTATGGTTCTTCAAGAGTTAACCTCTATAAATCTTAG
>NC_090762.1:61373202-61375040 GCF_036898095.1 Palaemon carinicauda | reverse complement strand
GTCATCTTCTTCGGAATTCATCATTTCTTTATCTTGTTACATCTTCCAAATGTTTGTTTCCCTCCTCGTTTTTCTCAGTCTTTCTTTTTAACTCTCTAAATTTCCTTCATTTTTCATTTGGCTCGTATTTTTTGCCTTTCTTTTCTCATTCCTTTCGTCTTTCCAATCTTTGACATATTCCTCATTAACTTCTTTTTTTCCGATTGGCTCTTTATTTTCCTTGTTCCCTTTCCTCTCTATTTCTCTTCCCTTGTTTCCTCTAGTGTATTCTAAACTTCCCTTCCAAATTTTTCAATTTCATTTTCCTCATATTTTAACCTCATTATTCATTATTCCCATTTCTTTTTATATCCTTACTTCTGATTTCACTATTTCAACATCCCCCCCCCTCTCTCTCTCTCTCTCTCTCTCTCTCTCTCTCTCTCTCTCAATAACCTAACCTAATTTAATGAATTATGGAACCATGAGGTATCTCGACATCCCTATCACTTATGTTAGTATTTCTAGTATTGTTATTGTTGTTGTTATGCCGATTTTATAAAATAAAAATAGCCCTTTTTATTGTTTATTAGCTATTTCCTGTTTTCAGTCAGCCAGATATTTTAGCAGGCTTAGCTTACCCTTTGTTATTTATAGGTTGTAGGTTGGCCAACGCACTCGTCACCCATTGTGATACTACTGTTAGAATGTTATTGGGTCCTTTGACTGGCCAAATAATACTACACTGGGTTCCCCCCTGGTTACAGTTCATTTTTCCTTTCCTTACACATACATCGAATAGTCTGGCCTATTCTTTACACAATCTCCTCTTTCCTCACACACTTGACAACACTAAGATGACGAGTAAAAATTTCTTCGGTGAAGATGTTAACTACTGCACTGTAATTGCTCAGTGGCTACTTTCCTCTTGGTAAAGGTAGAAGAATCTCTTTAGCTATGGTAAGCAGCTCTTCTAGGAGAAGGACACTCCAAAATCAAACCATTGTTCTTTAGTCTTGGGTAGTGTCATATCCTCTGTACCATGGTCTTCCACTGTCCTGGGTTAGAGTTTTCTTGCTTGAGTGTATACTCGGACACACTATTCGATGTTTATTTATTTACTTTCCTCATTGGTCTATTTTCCCTGTTGGAGCTCTTAGACTTCAAGTGTCCTGCTTTTCCAGTTAGGTTTATAGCTTAGCTAGTAATAATAATAATAATAATTAGATCCAAATAGAATCCTTCAGATGGGAACCCCTATGTGCCACAGATCAATACTTGAGACCTGAGTTATTATTATTATTATTATTATTATTATTATTATTATTATTATTATTATTATTATTATATGTTTTGTAGTTTCTGTTGATTATTAAAACCGACAAATGAAACTCCGAGGACTATCGATGAATTTTGGACGTCTGATTCATACACAGTATTGAGAATCTTAGACCGCATATGTCAAGGAAAATGTCTCTCTCTCTCTCTCTCTCTCTCTCTCTCTCACTCTCTCTCTCTCTCTCTCTCTCTCTCTCTCTCTCTGATATATAGCATTAATTAAATAAATGATAAGCAACACAATACTGTAAAGAGCAAAACATGCAAGCTGTTTACACACACACACACACCACACACACACACACGGACAGAAGGTGAATCTGGTAAAATGGAGTTAGCAGCCGTGCGTGTTCAAGTAGCGATATTTCGACTCTCCGTTGCACCTGGGAGTGAAATAAGCCTCTCAATTCCACTCGTCTCGGTTTTCAAGGAACCCTTTCTGGGAAGCCCAAGTCCTGTTCTGTTACCCTTATGCAGTGGTTTGTGTTACGTGTAAAGATTCTCCTGATAAAGACGAGAGG
>NC_090762.1:61360702-61368202 GCF_036898095.1 Palaemon carinicauda | reverse complement strand
AATTTCAGGTTTCCATAACTCTCAAACGAGTTTGATAGTGATTTTGCTCTACTCATATTTAAACGTATTGTTTCTTAATTGTAATCTTTGACTGGTAGTGTCTTCAGTTCTGATTGGATATAATTCTCACATTATGTTCATATTCATTTTATATTAATTAATTTTCTATTTCTATACTAATTATTAAAATTATATTTCATGTGTTAAATTTTATAATATTTATATGTAATGGATTCGAGACATTTCATTTTCATATTGAATTTGTGTAAAGTTAAGAAAAAAAAGTTTAGATATTTCTAGAAACACAAAGAGAAGAAGCAGTATGTACAATTAATTTTCTAAGAAAGAAATGTATATCTAATAATGTTTTCAGTTAACTTATAAACATACCTCTAAAAGTAAGTGTAATATTACTTCAAACGGCATTTTGTTTAAAAATTTTCATTCAGCTCCGTATTCCGTGTTAAAGCAGTCATAAAACTGTACTTGACTCAAAATCGATTTGTTTTAAGCTTTGAAAGTTTGCAAAGGTTAAGCTTCGAATTTTTGCAAAGGTTAAGCTTTGAAAGTTTGCAGATGTAAAGCTTTGAACGTTTGCAATGGTAAAGTTTCGAAATTTTACAAAGGTTAAGCTTTGAAAGTTTGCAAAGGTTAAGCTTTGAAAGTTTGCAAAGGTTAAGCTTCGAATTTTTGCAAAGGTTAAGCCTTGAAAGTTTGCAAAGGTTAAGCTTCGAAAGTTTGCAAAGGTTAAGCTTCGAAAGTTTTCTAAGGTTAAGCTTCGAAAGTTTGCAAAGGTTAAGCTTCGAATTTTTGCAAAGGTTAAGCTTCGAATTTTTGCAAAGGTTAAGCTTTGAAAGTTTGCAAAGGTTAAGCTTTGAAAGTTTGCAAAGGTTAAGCTTCGAAAGTTTGCATAGGGTAAGCTTCGAAGTTTTGCAATGGTTAAGCTTTGAAAGTTTGCAAAGGTTAAGCTTTGAAAGTTTGCAAAGCGTTATAGCACATACACACGCATCCGCTTTAGTATTCTTAAAAAGTAAACGCGATTAGCTTTAATTATAAAATCCCAGATACGAATGTGCATTGATAATGAAGAAGAATGAGCTCCAGACGCAAAATCATATCTCGTTAAGTAACTTCTTATTTTAATGAATAGGATTCTTGGTATTTAAGTGACTTATTACTTAACTGAGAAGGGCTATTAATGTTTTATATGTATTGTTCTGATTACTTCTTGTTTTCTCTTCTTGCCTCTCCAATAGTGGACTGCAATCTGAAGCCTCTATGTGCAGGTATTTTCACGTTAAAAATATTTTATGTCGGCAATTTTTAGTCATGCAAGAAGCTTTAATTATTTATATATTTTAGATTTTGTTTGCTTTAGAAGAATTATATATTCTTAAAATTAGTTTCGCTTGTTTCTTATTTTAATGTAAGATGTTTTGTATTGGAGAAACCGCATTAGATATCTAGCTATTAGTGAATTTTAGAGATTTTTAAGGACATTTTGAAGAGCAATAAAAGATTGTACAGACTTATGTAGATGGTAGTTTAGTTCATCAGATATGTAAATATACATAACATTGTAGTATCATAGGCTTCTATTTTTATGGGTTTTAAATATTATATAATCTATATTTAGTTTTTACTATTGGCATTCTTTATAGATTTTATATACAGAATTTAGCCGTATTAAGTTTTCTTTATATATTATTTTATGATGATTTTCACCTTTTTCGGGCTGATCCACTAGACAATTACACATAGTTACAATATAGTTAGTAGATAGACATGTTATGCAGGTGTATATATATATATATATATATATATATATATATATATATATACTTATAGATATATAGATAGATAGATACACATACACATTCATACATACATACATACTTCTCAGCATACATAATAAAACAGTGAATATATATGTTGCTGTCAGTTATTAGAGTTTAATAAGATCCTTCTAAAATAGCTCCTCTAAAATGATTTCATATTAACATCCATATCCTTCTCTTTATAGTTTTGCATTCTTATGATACCAATCAGTTTATTTTCATAATTAGGCACGTGATTATTTCAATGTAGCTTTAGTGAATGTCTTAAAAACCTATACTTTATAGTATTTAGCAAATGTTTATTTTCTAATGTTTTCTAGCGGAAGTTTTAAGAATAGTTTTTACTGTATTGCTTTAAAGCAATATATCTGGATTAGTATAAGTTTATGCAAACCCAACTGATCTGATTCTCGTCTGTTATACAGCTTTTGAGGGTTCAATACAAGCAATTTTTAAGTAGAAATTTAAAATTTTCTTCTCATGTGTACTCTTGTTTTATGGCCCTTTTTATTTTTATTGACGAAAAAAATATTAAGGAGAATTATGACCTTTCCTAATCACCAAATTTTTATTATCGTTTTAATTCGTATTTTTTTCGTTATCGGTATTTTATCATTTGTTATTGTTTATTCATTTGTTCTGTTCACTGATCCTGCATGTTCAGTGTCTTTAGTCAACCTTTTGAAAAGAAATTAAACAAAAAAATGCTGCAGATGTAATGATAATTATTGTTATTGTTATTATTATCATTATCATCTTGATGTGTATGATGAAGTTCTTCTGAAGTAAGTGTATGATACTATGATGATATAAATATCTAGACCACAGGGTAAGTTAAAATAATCGTGTAAGCCAAAATATATTCTTGTCTGACCTTTACAGTTTTATAACGAATATCCAACTAAGACCCAAGCCAAGATGTGGGGAAAAAATAGTTTCCAGTTGTATTATCATAAAATGATTTCATTAAGTTGTCAGTAGTTTAACAAGACAGACGAGTCTCTGCAAAGGAGAGTGGCTTGTGCCTTAGGCAAAATTGGAAAACTCTACAATATACCTGTAGTATCATTAGTGTCTACCATACCTCCCCAATTGGATTATTGATAACCTAGATTGATCCTATAAGCAGCATTTGAGTTTTTTGCTTCAAATAAACCTGAATGAAAGAAGTGTAAGAGAGTTTTAAACACTGAGTAAGTGTGTGCGCATGTGCCATTTCTGCCTTGCAGTTCATGAATTGTTCAGTTTCATCTGAAGAGTAAATTGAATTTGAAAGTCGAGAGGAAGATTATTTGAGAAGCTGCTTCATTAAGCCGTTTTATCTGACAATCAATTTAAAAAAAGTCCAGAGAAAGAGAAAGATAATGTCCCTTTGATCACATGAATGAGATATGGGTTGGCCTGGTTTACAGCTATCGATTGGAGCCGCCTCCTATGTGTTTTAAATGCGACCACAACGGACACCGATAGGGAAGAAATTAATTATGCGGCTGGTGAGTTAGACATGTCAAGTTTTATTTTCCAAATTGTTTCTCCTCTGTCTCTTGGAGCCTATATAATATTTATCCTGCGTGGCTGCTTTTGGTTAGCAGATCCTTTGATGCCCTCCATATGCTTTACAACGGTTTCTGAAGGTTCTGACGTCATGCGCTACGATTGGTCCGCCATTGGCTATAACTGCAATTTTGAGGATTACTGAAGTTTCATCTACATTGAAATTATATTCTTTTTTATTTCATATTTTTTCGTGCCTTTCTCAGACCGTTCTAAAGTATTCTTTTAATGCATAACGAAACCCAAGCGTGGAATTGTCAAGGTTCATATCTTCCCCCATTAAATCAGTAATATATTAAGTATGCGACATTGTTATTCAGTGGTATTAGAGTATTGCAAATTATTGCTTCCCTTAGTTTCATATTGCAGTTGACAAATGACAACACGTACAGTGGAACCTTGTCCAACTTATTCAAACATTTCTTAATGCTCTTTGGAGTGTAGATTATAACTATTTCCGTAATATGACAATGCCAAGTTCACCCAATTTCTGTACTTTATTGAAAATAATTTGAAAAGTTTTCTAAGGTAACAAAGTTTTGACTGGAATCAGCATGCAAAGAAAAATAATTTTAATCCCTAGCCGGTGATTGGCCCAGCGTAAGGTGACGTCATGACCAGAAACTTCTGCGTGCTCAGAGGCGATGCTTTGTGTCTGCTGTACAACACCCACCATTGCCTTTATTCTTCATTGAGACCTGCCATGTCAGTATTTGATAACGTCCCAATAGCGTTCGTATTGAAATACATGAATATTGCCTTTTAGACCATGCCTGAGGCTATACTATCAGCGAGATGTGTTGATATGCACACCTGTAGGTTCCCGCCTAGGGAACATGTTTGAAACGTGTTCTTAGCTATGGTGTTTCTATCGTCAGATGTACTTCTCTTCCGGCAGTGTCAGACAAGCATGTTATCTGGCATACTTTTAGTATCTTGCCGCCAAACTTAGCACCAAGTAGCCAATAATTGTGGCTATACTGAAGCTGCCTCTACTCATACTTCCCTGACATCCCCTTAATGCACGCGAGTGTTCAGTTCCGCACCGGTATGGAAAGGCGCCTGCTTGGTGCAAATTTTAGTGGCAAAATATTAGAAGATGCTAGAAAATCTGCTCTTTTGATACTGTCTTTAATAAGCAAATTTCGAGAGACTTAAAATTGTCCTTTGGGTAATTCACACTCGCAGGTAAATGTGAGAGATAAACACAACAACATTAATTCATCCAGAACATCAAAATGATGACCCCCTCTCATGTTTAAAACAGAAATTAAATGGAGTTTTAAACCGAAAACTTGCCGATAATGACAAATGTGGTATAAAGCATGAAGACCTAGAGTCATCCTTTGGTTTGTCAGTTTGTTGTTTGTTTTAATCAAGCATGGCTTTTTATTTGCATTTATAAACTTACACATTGGCGTGTGTGAATACATGAATGTATCGACACATTTCTATGTAAACGCTTTGGTGAGCAGCTACACGACATTAATGTTAACCACGAGGTGTATTTTTGAAATGATATTCCTAACTAAAGATCACATATAACAAAAAACCTTGGGTTGGTTTTAGTAGGTAGGCTAAAACTGTAGACTTCAATGCAGGTGCCGTACGTTTGAAACCAACCTTTTAAATGAACAGGCATATCAATGTAGTGATCTTTCAACATTTATAGGGTTTTGTTACACCTGTGATATGGCCAAAGTGGTTACTACTATACTCAATGCAGTGGATAATGGCTGATAGGGAATGGCACCTGGTTTTAAACAGGTTCTCCCACTGGTGCCACGTCTTCACAGATCACCAGCTCACTCTCCAGCCTTTCCCCTTACTCTCTGTCCAGCTCTCTTAATCTCCTCCAATTTATCACCAATTCTCTCTGCTTATCCCTTTTAACACTCACTTGTTCATATATTCATGTTACTATTTTTATAAATAATATTATCCCAATTCCATTTCCTTTATTATTACACTTCTTATTTATGATGCAGTTATTGTTGTGCCTTCCCACTTCCACAACCGCTCCCAGCCATCCACCTCCCTCATCCCATCACCCTTCTTCACTCAACTCCAGCCAACCACCCACCTGGCTCACTTTTTTATTTTATCATAGACTCTGTTTCTTTATCTTTTGTATTTTATTTTTCACAACAGCCTACCCTTTTGCCTTCTTTACTGCTCATTCTCTTAACCTCCTGTTGCTCATTGTCTTTAGGCCTACCTTCCCAGAGTACACCAGCTCCATCCTCTCCCACTTACAGGCCATCACATACTACACTCACTTGGTGGAAAACCTTCCCTTCCTTAATCCATTACCTATCTCCCTTACATTTTTACCCTTAATTTACCCAAATGACACTGCTTCTCTGAGCTAACATTTCCTTATGCCTACTAGATCTCTTCCCACGGTCATTAACGTCTAGCTCTCCCTCTGCTTTTTATGGTTCCTTATGTAATTATTTTTCATTCTTCCCCAGTGTGCTATCAGTGTGCTGTCACACTGTGTATGTGTAGTGGCAATGTCTGTAACATGAGTGCGGGAGAGCCCCTGCTCATATGCCATGTTTAGGATGAGGGGAAAGCATTATACAGAAAAACATGCCTTGAATTTTACCACAGTGGTGGTATGGAACAAAAGTTTGAATGATTTCGAATACAGTTTCGGGAATACACCAATTTATATAGATACCGAGAGAGAAAGAAAGGCAGAGCAGAGACAGAGAGTAAAGTGATGTCTGTTGGAGAAAGGCAGCAAGCCGGTGATTTGTGATGTGGCATCAGTGCTGGAATCCGTTTAAAACCAGGTCATCTCCCCTATCAGCCATTTTTCTCTGCTTTGAGTATTAGCTAGTTTCCAAAAAAAAGGTTTATGATATGATGCGCACCACAAATATATATATATATATATATATGTGTGTGTGTTTGTGTGTGTGTGTGTGTATATATGTATATATACATATATATGATATATATATATATATATATATATATTTATGTATGTATATATGTATATATATATATATATATATATATATATATGTATGTATATATATATATATATGTATGTATATATATATATGTATGTATATATATACATATATATTTACACACACACATATTTATATATATATACTGTATATATATATGTATATATATATATATATATATATATAAATATTTGATTTATTTAGATGTTGAATATTTTAAGCTTTTCATTCAATTAACATTTTAAATAGATATACATTGACTTTTGATGTTATTGCATGCATTTCAGATTTTATTTAATGAATTTTAGAAAAATTAAGTGTATCAACTTGTAATGAATAGTGAATAATGTGCAGTTAGTATTAGCACAGAAACTGAATATCAAATTTACAATTTATTAATAAACGAAAACGTTGTTAACGATATATATACACACATGTATAGCAATGTGTATATATATATATATATATATATATATTGCGTGTGTGTGTACGTGCGTGTGCGAGTGTGTGTTTCCAGACATGATTATTAATTTATTTTGCAAGTCTTTATGTTGGTCTTATTTATTGAAATCATCTGCATGAATTTGCTTAAGTTTATATTTTGTTATGCTGAGAAAGTGCTTGAGTTTCTTTATTTGGCGTTTGTTTGTTTGTTTGTTTTATTTTTTTGGTTTGACTGATTATATTACTTTATTGGCACCATTTCACGTGCTTTTCAAATATAGACTTTTGAAGGTCTCCACATTGATAGTACGTATCAGTCAGCGTATTAATGTTGTGATAAGCTGTATTAGTGGCATTTAAAAACCTTCTACAAGTAGATAGCAATAGATGTTTTGTCTAATCTGTTCAAAGAATTGGGTTTGACTCCAGCAACACATCACTGAAGACTAGACAAGTTGACACCTCAAAAACATTAGTGAAATTCTTCTTCCAAAACTGTCAGCATTGATCTTCAGTTAGCCATCTTCAAGTTAGAAGGTGTTGCAGTTGTTGTATTTACAGACTTGCATATACACACAGAAATTCTATAAACGTTTTATGTATGCATACAAAATTACACAATGTATGAATAAATAATGACACATTATCATGTATCGATGTATTTATGGTCACGTTAAATT
>NC_090762.1:61008202-61018202 GCF_036898095.1 Palaemon carinicauda | reverse complement strand
TTACAGTGCAGTAGTTAACCGCTTGATCGAAGAAGACTTGTTTGGTAATCTCAGTGTTGTCAAGTGTCTGAGGGGAGACGAGAATGTGGAAAGAATAGGCTAGACTATACGGTGAATGTGTGGATAAAGGAAAAATGAGCCGTAACCAGAGAGAGGGATCTAATGTAGTACTGTCTGGCCAATCAAAGGATCCAATAAGTCTCCAGAGGTAGTATGTGGAAAAGAGAAGACGCTTTACGACACAGACTGTTGGAAATGAAATACTGGTACTTCAGCTCACGATTCCCTTTAGGTGCCGTGTTGTACTTTAGTCCTGAAGAACATACGAAGAGCCAAGACAAGACACATTATGTCGCAAGGAAAGTGAAACCTTACTGGGTTTAGCACTAAGAAAACAACGATGACAAAGAATAATAATTTTGCGATGCCAAAAATGTAATGAAAATGTCCTCACTACATTATACAAGGGTAAAGATATCAAACAGCTTAGAAAATAAGCCTCAGTAGCGTTAAACAATCTATTTTTATAGAGAGAGAGAGAGAGAGAGAGAGAGAGAGAGAGAGAGAGAGAGAGAGAGAGAGAGAGAGTTGGACATTAAAGATTTCTACAATGAAAAGCAGTAATATCAAGCTCAAACCAGGGATTGCAAAAAAGAGAATGTAATAGACGGAATAAAAACTGCAGAACAGAACAAAGGCCACTTGTTAAGGTCTGAAAGCTGTTGGGTAAGTTCAATGCTGAACATTATGATAATAGTTAACGGCATATCAGCGTTTCATAACTTGGAGTTTGCGAACCCCTGAAGGGGTTCTCATGAAATTTTTATGAGTCATTCAGGTTGCTGTCTCATTTTTATTCAAGTCTTGAGAGAGAGAGAGAGAGAGAGAGAGAGAGAGAGAGAGAGAGAGAGAGAGAGAGAGAGGAGAGAGAGAGAGAGAGAGAGAGAGAGAGAGAGAGAGAAACATACGTTAATCAACTGCATTACAACATATTGCAATCTCATATAATTTTATATTACGATGTGTCCCCAATTGATAATTTTCTTTGAAAAAAAAAAATATAACTGGCTCAAATTTATTGGGGGTAATGGCTGATGTACTGATAAACGAAAGGGCGCACGATGGGTAAAAACCCTGTTTATTATGCAGGTATAAAACCTGTTTAGTATAACAATCTTAAAAGAAAGAGGAAAAGAACTTCGATGTTTTAAGTGAAAACTAGAAAAGAACAAGTCTGATGACTTTCTTTATATGCTACGTATAGCAGATGCTATCTCGATCGATAATATTGTAATCTAGAGGCTGAAAGAGGAAGAACTAGTTACATTTTATCTCAAAATATAGAAATATGTTAAGAAACTGTCAATTACTTTGATTTATAAACAGCATATCTTCCGGATTGTGGGGGTATCATATACTGTATGCACCACCTGAAAACAGGATTTAGATGCTTGGCCAAAATGTCAACATAACAAGGTCGCTCATTAGCTACTAGGATCATCTAAGTGAATAAAGAATATCATCCCTACATCATCCTTGTAAAATAGTCAAATCTATCCAAAATGGTGCAATCGTTTGGCCTCAAAAACCTAGACAAGAATTTGAAGTAATTTGATATCAAACTCGATATGCGAACAGTAATCTTTTCATTTTATTTTCACGTCTTTTACTTTGAGTAGAGAGTCAACAATTCGTTAGTTGATCGTGTGCTTTGCACAGTGCAAGGATTATATAATTTGAGGTATAAGGTGTAATATCCAAGAAAATTTAATTTCAAGTTTGATGCCAAATTCTTTAAATTTACTTATTCTATATTTTTCAAAACAAATGTAAAGAAATCACAATATTTAAATATAACCAGGTTGAGTTTTTTTCCAGCCTTCCTCAAAGTGAAATCTCCCAAGGGAGAGCGAAGGATTCAGCAATCCCTTCCCCCCCCCCCCCCCTTTCTGCTCATCACAGGGACGAATAGCCTGAAATCAACATTATCCTTAACACTGAGGCCCTCTAGTGATGGCGCTGTAACTTTCCTGAATAATGTCTGGAAAATAAGATTTTTTTTTTTTTTTTTTTTTTTAAATTAATGTAGTAAAATTATTTCAGATCTGCACATATCTCTATGGAGGATGAAATTATAATAAATCGTTGATAATGGCAAAATTGTTCACTGAACCCCACCTGTAATCAATAGCCGAATGGCTCTCCGCATATAGACATCAGTAAATCTCGAGAATTTTTGTATTCTTTATGCAGTAATTAGTGTACGCGACCCATAAAAAATGATGGCTAAATATTTAGATAGATATGCACATACACACGATACCCCATCTTACCAGGGTATGGATACTCCTTCTCTCCCTTTCCGAGGGATGCGGAGAGCGAAGCGTGATAGAAAAGAATATATATATATATATATATATATAAATATATGTATATATATATGTATATATATAAATATAAGTATATATATATATATATATATATATATATATATATATATATGTGTGTGTGTGTGTGTGTGTATAGCCAGACACTTGTTCTTAATTATACCGGAGGGACAGGGAGATCAGAGTGTGAACGAAAAGATATATATACATATATATATATATATATATATATATATATATATGTATATGTATATGTATATATATATATATATATATATATATATATATATATATATATATATATACACGTGTGTGTGTGATTGAAAATGAATATGAATAAATCTAAGATAATGTTCACTGAAAATGGGGAGAGACAACAAATAAGAGTTATGGACGGACTTCTAGAGATTGTTATTGAATATACATACTTGAGACAGACAGTAAGTGTTTCCCTAGGACACGAGGCCGAAATTAAAAGAAGGATAAGCATGCGATAGAGAGCATTTGGTAAACAAAAGGCGATTATGAAAAGTAAAATGCCACTTTCTTAAAAAAAAAAGTATTTAATGAGATGGTCCAACCAGTAATAACTTATGCATCTGAACTTGGGGCCTTACTAAAGCCTTAGAACATGAGCTAGTTACAACTCAAAGAGCAGAAAGAATAATGATTGCAATGACATTAAGAGACAGAAAAAGAGACACGTGGATACGAGAGCAAACTAAGTAGAGGATATTCTAACATGAAAGAAATACAAATGGACATGGGCAGAACATATAATGAGAATGACAGACAATTGATTGACATTAAGAATAACAGAATAGGTCTCTAGAGATTGTGAAATAACCAGGTGAAGGAAGAGAAGACGATGGATTCACGAACTAAGAGTTTGCTGGTGTGGACTGGCACAGAAAGACCATAAACAGACGCAAGTGGAAGGATATGTCTGAGGCCTTTGTTCTGCAGTGGAGTAGTATCGACTAATGATGTGTGTATATATATATAAATATATATATATATATATATATATATATATATATATATATATATATATATAAACCAAAGACTTGCTCTTTATTATATGGGGATGATGGTTTACAATTTTCCCTCTCTGATCTACCAGCCATGTTGACAGCACTGTCCTAAGAACGACCTTGACATTTCTTAATTTCTAAATACTTGCTCAGCCATTCTCTCTTCTGTGTGGTCTTAAAACTTACAGAAAGTTGAATATCTCTCACTTGGTAAACTCCTTAGGTGGTCAAATACATATCTGATAATCAAAGACAACTGACAAGCAAATATATCCAACCTTATTTAAAAACATCAAGCTGAATGACCGAGTTGAATGATTTCCAAACATATTTTTTTTTTTCAATATCAGTGGACTTTCCTGATCCAGAATTTCCATACTGAATGACAGGACTCAGGAGATTGCTGATATGAAAGAGGAACAAGGACGCTGTCCCTGTGAGTCTGTTTTGATCCGATCGGAATATGGAAATCAAGGACTTCTACAAGTAAAGATTTCCTTTTAAATACGTGTCCATAAAGTTAGATGTCACTTATTGTAAAATAAATGCAATAGACGGAGTATAATCTTTTTATAGGAGTGAGATGTCAAGAAAAATATAAGGAAATAAGATCAAGAGGAAAATGGGACAGGGGGAAGAAAGAACAATGGCATAGAGGGGATGGGACCAGTGGGGAAAATGAGAAATAGGACAAGGTGAACGAGGGAGGGTTTTCAGACTGGGAAGAATGGGAATGGATCTATGAAGAGGAGAAGAGATAGGAATGAGGAGTAAAGGGGATAAGGGAATGGGCAGAAGGAGAGATTTAAGACGCAAGAAGAAGGATAAAACGACTGGGGACAGGGAGGGGGATAAGACCAGACGAGAAGAAAGAATTGCACTGTAAAAGATGGGAAGGGAATAGAGGGAGGGAAGGGGAGTGGGGAACAGAGGGAGGGAAGGGGAGTGGGGAAAGGAGAGAGGCAAAGGGATTAAGCCTGGAAAGAAGGGAAATAAAACTTTAAGATAGTTGGGGAATGGGTCAATGGAAAGGATGGGAAATAGAAAGTATGACACCATTGTTTATAGGACAGTCGCATCAATATGGAATGTACATTTTAAAGGCTTTAAAGGCCACTCATGAATGACCGAGGCAAGGGACAGTGACATTGCCCTATCATGCAGGACAATGCCCTAGAGACCGACCATCAGAGAACAAGGCCCCTCTCCACCCAAGCCAGGGCAAGGAGGGCCAGGAAAGAGGCTGATAATGACTCAGCAGGTAGACCTATAGGCTATCCCCAAATCCCTCATCCTTAGCTCACAATGATGGTGAGGTTGCAGAGACCAAAGGAACTAACGAGTTTAAACGGGACTCGAGCCCCAGTATGGCTATTACCAGGCAAGGGCGTTACCAACAGGCCATGACAACATTAATTCCGGTATACTTTACGGGAAACTAAGGAGCTAAGGTAACACTTTGTTTAGCAAAAGAGAAAATATTGGCAACGCTACATTTAAAACGAAGTCGCTGTGCTTGTAAAGACGTGATCAAAATCATTAATATTACAAAGTACTGTTGAGCAACTTAAATCATTTTTCTATACAGCACTTCGTCAGATTAATAACAATGCTTTAGATTACGGCTTTAAGCGTTGCTATCAGTTTCTCATTTGTTAAAAAAACAAGCTTTACCTGCTCCTTACTTCCGTGACTCTACGGCTGAGCCGTTAGATCGACAAGGTGTACCCTGCCATATGCCATTGGGCAGCTTGGTCAAGTTTGTGAGTTTAAGGCCATGTCCAGGTTTTTATTTCGCCTTTACAACTTTGCTGGACTAGTATCTCCCCTATATAACAAAGGCCAATGTGTGTGTGAGTGTGTGTGTGTGTGCGTTTCTTTCCCGTCACGCTCAGGGGGAGAAGAGTAATCGTAACCTGGTGATTGGGGAGTAACCTGAGAGATACACTCGAAAACCACTCTTCTACATATTGTCTAACCAGCAGGTTGTATTTGTATATATATATATATATATATATATATATATATATATATATATATATATATATACATACATACATATATATATATATATATATATATATATATATATATATATAGAGAGAGAGAGAGAGAGAGAGAGAGAGAGAGAGAGAGAGGGAGACTTCGTTCATACTAATCTAATGGGTGGGAGGGAAGAGGAGCAAATTTTTCTCATACAAATTCAATGAGAGAGAGAGAGAGAGACAGAGAGAGAGAGAGAGAGAAAGAGAGAGAGAGAGAGAGAGAGAGAGAGAGAGAGAGAGAGAGAGAGAGAGAGAGAGAGAGAGAGAGGAATAATTTATTTGAACAACCATCTAAACCCATTATTCCATTTAAAAACATCCCCCGAAAATATTTTTGACCAAGATTACTTTAAACCTATCACCATATATCCGTATTTACCTGCTCGCCAAACGATTTAATAAGTCTCTCGTTGTAGGTTTTGCAAGATGCGAAGTCTAGAAAAACTTGAAGGGTGTGGTTAAATGCATTAACTAACTCTGTCAAAAACATGACCTGAGGAATCAATTATCTGTGGCAGGTTGACCACATTTCGTTTTCCTCCCACAAGCGAAAGCTTTAGCAATCGCTTTGAACTTATCGATATTGTTGGTGTTATCTTTAATGATCTTATTGATGTGTGATCTCATGCCCTTGTTCGTTCCAATGATAGGTTTAAAGGTCGCTCATGAATGGTAGAGGCAAGGTACAGTGGCAATGCTCTGTAACGTTATTGTTTTTTTTTTTTTAATCTCTCGCCCTCCCTAGCACTGATAATGGAGACCTGTTTAAGCTTGCTATTTCATGTTTTATACTGTTTGGATTTTATGTCATTCTTGCTCTTAACTGTCTGTATAAAAGTTCGTTGTCTTGTTGAATAAAAATCACTTGTATTCATCTTGCCTGTCCGTTAACAACTAACAACCACCTCGCACAATGGAGGGCCAGGCAATGACTGTTAATAACTCAGCCGGTAGACTTATAGTCAGGTTGCAGGCACTACAGACACTATCGATCTTCAGCGTGTCTCCAACCCCCGTCCAACAGATCGCCAGGCAGGGGCGTTTCCAACAGTCAATCAAAACTCTATGGTGTATTATGTATTAGACTAAGTGCTAAACCTCGATTTTCTAACAAACGTCCTTTAAAGCTAACATAGGATGGAAAACGCCTTCAATCGATTTCGTTGGTCAGCGTACTGACGAATATTAATTGTGGCTGTTACAATAAACGTCGGAAAAAGCTTTTCACTCGATAATTGATTAGTTCGTATTCAACAAAACAATATACTTTTATCGGTCAAGATTCTTGCCTCTTTTAAAATGAGATATATTGTTTGAATAACTCTGAACATTTAAATGAAATCGTAGCAAGAATCCTCACAGTAACCTCCGGATCTCTTGAGAAACGAAGCATCCTACGATCTTCCTTTCGGGTCTCGATGGAAAATAACATTTAAGAGCAAGTGTTATTAAGAGCTTAAGAAACTCTAAACCCTTTTCAGGTAATGATGTACAGATATCTAAAACAAACATATGTAAGTAAATACGACGAATTTCTGACATTCATTATGAGGACAATCTTCTAGAAGTCACAAGGGGGACGCGTGACAAGTTAATGACCGAGAGGCAAGCGGCCTCATCCAAGAAACAATGTTTAGAAACTGGAGAGTATAGAGTGAGTTGCAATAGTTTACAATGACGCCCGTGAAACTCACACAGAGGTTAAGTGTGTCCGAAAAAGAAGTCTTGAAGCACTGAGCAGGCGTGAAATATAGGGCAGTGTGAAAACGTGTTTCAGTGGTCAAGAATTCCTGCAGTATAGGGCAGTTTATTGGGAATATTTTTGCGAGATAAAGTGGACCAATGAAGCTAAACTGAACCCATATCTTTAAAATTTAGTTTAAAAATATAGCTACTAAAACTTGGTATCCACAACGGAGTGACAAGATGTCTCACAAAACTATGTACAATGGAGATACAAAATGGCTCAAATCTGTTTTTAACTCATACATTGAAAATCAAACTTATGTCTTTTACATGATTTTTAACAAAACTACATACAATTGTGGACATGAATTATACTCTGAAAGATTGTAGCTGTGCATCAAAAAGGTAAACAAATGTTAGAAAAGTCTATGGAAATAGAAAAAAATATTAATCTAGTACAGTAATATGAAATGAGAACAAACTCCCATTGTCACCACTTAAAATGATACAGAATTGAACGGTAACATGTAAGTCACACACATTGAAACTTTACCCCCCCCCCCCCCTCTCTCTCTCTCTCTCTCTCTCTCTCTCTCTCTCTCTCTCTCTCTCTCTCTCTCTCTCTCTCTCTCTCTCTCCACTGAAATAGATAGGTTTTTAAAGTTCAGGAGGACTAGTTTGCCAACGACCTTTACCGAAATGGCTACGCTCCAGCGAACGCATTTGACTACATACATTTAAATTTCCGTGTCGAAACGATTGCATCTACTGTGATTTGCAGGTTATTTCAGTATTCATTATGAGAGGTGGGGGGGGGGGGGGCAGGCTATCTCCGGAATGATTTGATCTCATCTGGATGTGGATAACCTTTTTTAGGTCCTTCCGTTTCTAACGATGAATAATTTCATTTGTCAAAGAAGCACTATAGTCAATTTTTTTTAGCGAGGCAGATTTGCACCGACTTGCAGCGGTGCCCTTTTAGTTCGGAAATGTTTCCTGATCGCTGATTGGTTGGACAAGATAATTCTAACCAATCAGCGATCAAGAAACTTTTCCGAGCTAAAAGGGTACCGCTGCAAGTCGGTGCAAATGCGCCTCATTAAAAGAAATTGACTATAGTCACTCATCTGTCATCTATTTCTCTTTTACCAACTCCAGCAGCATTCCACAACAACTGACGGACAACCAATTACTTAATTCAATTCTCAAGTAGAGAGAGAGAGAGAGAGAGAGAGAGAGAGAGAGAGAGAGAGAGAGAGAGAGAGAGAGAGAGAGAGAGAGAGAGAGCTGGAGTTTCTATTTATGCGGAATTAATCGTTTTTCTATTGGTTCCCTAAGCCAATCACCTATATATGGAATGTTGTGTCCACACCACAGTCTTCGGACCACATCCTGACAGGAAATAGGGCCAAGGACATTGTTTACAGAGTATCCTTTACTCCCTATTCTTATCTTTGACAGATGACGCCTCTTTTAATTTGAGGTACATGAAAAAGTTATAATTTCATTTATACCTCAAAAAATTCCATTTTTCTGATCGTCTCTTTTTTTTTTCTCTCACTATTCTTCTTGTCCCTTCTCGGAATAAGTTAAGTCTCTCTCTCTCTCTCTCTCTCTCTCTCTCTCTCTCTCTCTCTCTCTCTCTCTCTCTCTCTCTCTCTATTTGATCGTTACAACTTGAGCACCCTGACCAACATCACGGAATGAAATGAAAACCAGACTGGTCTAAACTTCCTTGTGTGTTTCAGTATTTGTTTACTTCCTTTTTCTTCATTTTCTATACTTATTCTACTTCTCTTCAAGAGACAAAGTGAATAATAAATGACGAATTTCCAAAGGTGATGTTCACATTTTGGAAAAGAGCCAAAGGAGACACTTGAACCTTTTCTCTTCCTGACAGGAATAGATCCATGACTGAATGCATGAGTGAGCGAGCGTGGCTCCTTCATCTCTGTCGTCTTTCTTGTAACAATTTACAGGATCTTTAGTTTTCTCTCGTTCTTCGGTATTTTCTTATCGACAGATACGGCGAAGGGTACATTTTGTAAATACTAAAAGATTAGATATGTTGAATTTAAATCTCCTTATGTTTTTCTTATCAAGGAATACGCTGTTTGGCTTTAAGGAGTCCGATTAAATCTATTGGTAAGAACACTTTAAAAAGACCACACTACTTCAGAAGAAGTTCTTATTTTCATATTCAAAAGAGTAGATTTGATTTATAAATTTGGGCAACAACGAGGAAAACGAGGAAAAGACGTAAGAAATTCTGCACAATTTCACTTCCAAGACAAATAATGCTTCAAGATGTCCAGTTTCACTTCCAAGAGAACCGAATTAAATCCCTTTTCGCCCTCACTTCCCACAGAACACGATATCTGAAAAAAAGTCACACGATGTCCCCTCCCTCCCCATGGGAGAGAGGAACTGGGACACTTGTCCGTTCACTGTCAAGTCTCAATGTCCCCAGAACATAAGGGTGAAAAGTCCTTTTCACTCCCACTTTCAAACGAACACAAGGTCTAAGAATCATTGGTCACTTCTTATGCAGACTCTTCACTTCCATGTCATACATATTTACAGCTCCATAAATACGAATCTCATTTTTATCATTATTAACCGTTTGAATTAAGCCAAAATGAATCTTTATCATTATAAAGAATGTAAAACTTATGAGTATCTGGCTATATCCATACTTAGGAAATACTTGTAACAAAACAATGAAACTACGACGTTGAGTTTGATCAGTACTTGAAAGGGTGACCATCAATATACGTTACATGATCCAACGGCAAACCACATGTCATTACTAAATAAAACACGGGACTAACTGCCTCATCCCAAAATC
>NC_090762.1:60988202-61000702 GCF_036898095.1 Palaemon carinicauda | reverse complement strand
AGCCTGAAATCAATAGAGTATACGAGTCAAACTTGTGAAAGAATTTGGCTTGTGATTGCAATGTGAAATTTGCAAAACACTTTCAAACTCTCTCTCTCTCTCTCTCTCTCTCTCTCTCTCTCTCTCTCTCTCTCTTTAAATCTTCGCCAGTTACTTGAGTTATCTTACTAACTGTTCAACTATTTTATCTTTGGCTAACTATATTTCCATTACTATTCAAGAGATTTTGAAAGAACTGATGCAATATCCTAGTCAAACTATTTGATAATAATAATAATAATAATAATAATAATAATAATAATAATAATAATAATAATAATAATAATAATAATAATAATAATAATAATTTTTGTTATTATTATTATTATTATTATTATTATTATTATTATTATCATTATTATAATAAATATTTTTTTTTATAGCTACTGTTATGGAAAACTGCTTACTGTTGAGAAATACTACTACTACTACTACTACTACTACTACTACTACTACTACTACTACTAATAATAATAATAATAATAATAATAATAATGATGATAACAACAACAACAACACCAATAATAATAATAATAATAATAATAATAATAATAATAATAATAATACTTAATTAGAGCTATCTGATTCACAACATACCACAAAAACCCCGTTTGTATGTTCACGTAGTCTACTTTATCAGAACATTTAAGGAATGGTAAACCTTGACATTTCTATTGGCCCTCTGAGAGGAATTGGCACTGGGCCCACATAAAGGGAAGAATTCGGATATCGCAACAGTTAACAAATCTCTCTCTCTCTCTCTCTCTCTCTCTCTCTCTCTCTCTCTCTCTCTATAGCTACGATTTTTTCATTTATCATTTAAGGAAAAATCATGTATTTCTATCAAATCTCTTCTGGCTTTCCGATTTTCTGAATAATTTTTCGTTTTGGGCAAGAGCCCGTGCCACCTTTATGAAGGAAAGTAAATATCATAGCTCAATAGCATGGCACTTTGTATACTTTTGAACTTTAAAATCTTTGCAATCTAAAAGTACTCAAGTATATAGTATACTTTGCTTCATGCATAGCATAATCCTTAGCCTGAGTCTCTCTCTCTCGCTCTCTCTCTCTCTCTCTCTCTCTCTCTCTCTCTCGTTTAGCTCTAAGAAGAGAAATCTCATTTTTGGGTCTTTTCTGCCATAGATGTTTGAAGGAGACCTGGTTATATGGACTGGCTGGTGGGCTGGAATATGAAAGTTTTGGAGAAGAAGAGGAGTAATTCTGAGTTCCTGAGACGAAGAGGAAAAGGCTGTTTATATAACAAATGTAGATTTGCTCCAGGCTTTAAAAAAGGAGAAAAGAAAAATGATACTACATTGTGCTCTTTATTCTTCTCCTTTACGACGCCAAGGATAAACTCGGTGATGGTGACAATGAAAATGGAACCAAAATTAAAAAAAAAAAAAAAAAAAAAAAGAATGAAAATAAAGAAAATTTGCGGCCAAGGTTGAAAGATATGAGTGGATTCGTTTCGTCGCCTAATTACCCGTAGAGCTGCATACCATAGACAAAAGACTAGTCGGACAGCAAAATTGTTAAACTTTCTCTATTTTATGTTGTGGTGCTTTCATTTACAGAATGGTCATTTATCAATTCAGCAATTAAAATATGCACGAGGTAATAGCTATTGTATGTTTTTATTATCAAAAGGGATAGCGGCAGAATGTGATCCTAATACAATTTCCATTTTCAGTCGAATACCTACAGGCAAGGTCTAAACAATAACAATGGAATTAACAGAGAAACAATTGGATTTCATAGAACGTGCTTGAAAATAACAACGCCTCTCCTTACAAGAATCGTTCTTGGATATCAAAATTGGATCCCTAAAACCTTACGTTATTGGCCGCTTGAGGCAGACGAAATTTGACCCCAAAACCGACACTATTGAAGTGTTAAACCCGAAGTTATTGAGCCTTTAAATCCAGCGTTATTATTATTATTATTATTATTATTATTATTATTATTATTATTATTATTATTATTATTATTATTATTATTATTATTATTATTATTATTATTATCTAAACTACAACACTAGTCACTTTTTTTTAGTGAGGCAGATTTGCACCGACTTGCAGGGGTGCCCTTTTAACTCAGGAAAAATTTCCTAATAGCTGATTGGTCAGAAGTATTTTTGTCCAAATACTTCCGACCAATCGGCTATCAGGAAACTTTCCGAGCTAAAAGGGCACCCCTGCGAGTCGGTGCAAATCTGCCTCACTAAAAATAAAATGACTATAGTTGGAATAGCAGGATGCTATAAGCCGAAGGGGTTGGAATAGCAGGAGGCTATAAGCCGAAGGGCTCCAAAGAGGAAAATAGCCTTGTGAGGAAAGGAAATAAGGAAACAGATAGAAAAGTGTACCCGAGTGTACCCTCAAGGAAGAGGACTCTAACGTTAACCCAAGACAGTGGAAGACCTTATTGAACCACTAATATCAAAGGTATTGAACCCTGAAAGCCTATGCTTGGACAGCTATAAAAGCAACATCATTTGATACTTAAGCTGAAGTTAGTGAACTTCGAAAGCCAACTTTATTGCACCCTAAATTATTCAACTCATATAGCAAATGTTATTGAGCTTTTAAAGGCGAAATTATGGAACCCTCAAAGTCGAGGTTATTTGATACTTGAACCTGATGTTAGTGGATCTCTACAACCACCTTTATTGGACCTTTAAGATGAAGCTATTGAACCCCTTATGGTCGATGTTATTGGTCACTTAAAGTTGACATTAGAACCCTTAAAGCCAACGTTATTGATCCCTCAAAAGAGATGTAATTGAGCCTTTAAAGCTGACGTTCTTGATTTTAAACCGAAGATATTAAACCCCTAAAGCTGACACTTTTGAACCCTTAAAGTCAGCGTTATCAATCATCCAAAGGAGACATAATTAAACCATTAAAGCTGACGTTCTGGATCTTAAGCCGACGATATTGAACTATTAAAACTAACACTATTGAACCCTTAAGTCAACATTATTGATCCCCCTAAGGAGATGTAATTAAACCCTTAAAGCTGACACCATTGAACCCTTAAAGCAGACACTATTGAACCCTTAAAGTCAACATTATTGTACGCTTATAGCTAACGTTACATAACCCTTATAACTGACATTGTTGAACCAATTAAGCTCAAACGTTTGAACCCTTAAAGTCTATATAATATAACTCTAAAAGCTGTCATCACTGAACCTTTGAAGTGGAAATTATTGTATTACTAGCGGATCCAAGGGAGGGGGTCGCGGGTGGTCAAGACCCCCTTTTTTTAAGATAAAAAAATAAAAGTTAGTTAAACTTGGGGTTTTCAAGAAACGCTTGTATGTTAAACTTTGGATTTTCAAAATAAAGTTTGACAGTTAATTTTTTTTTTTTTAATTTTGACATAAACTTAGGGTTTTCAATATAAATTTTGACTGTTCAACTTGGTTTTTTTCTAAAGCTTGACTAAAACTTGGGGTTTTCACAATAAAGTTTGTCTGTTAAACTTGGGATTTCCTAGAAAATACGTTTGACGGTTAAACTCGACAAATATTAGAGGAAAATATTTATTTTGTCTGCTATATTAATTTTCAGGTTTCATCCTTTACAAAGTTATTTTGTTTTTTACAATTTTTCCCTAGGATCATCCTCTTCCTCGAAAGTTAAAAACTATTTATGATTCAACATTTGAAAGTAAATCTATGAAAGTCACTAGCAATAGTGTTAAAACCATTTTAATTACAGATATATAGAGTAAGGTCAATATGAACTCTTATAGCCATAATTGGACAAATTGTTAAAGTTTATTTTCTTATTGTATTAACTTATGCATAGATATTTAAAAACAATCCCCTCATGTCTTTATTCTCGAGCCATTATTAATCTGAAATCGTAAACTATTTGTGGCTGAATAACATGAAAGTCTTGTGTTTAATGATATCATAAATAGAGCTCTGTTAAAAAATATATATTTTAATCGTTTATATTGTGCAACAGACAAGAGGATGTGCAACAGCGTGGGAACCAGCTAAATTCTTTTGAGGATTTATTTTTTAGGCAGAGTGGATTCATATATATATATATATATATATATATATATATATATATATTATATATATACATATATATATATACATATATATATATATATATATATATGTATATATATATATACACATATATATATATATTAAAAAGGTGCCACAATGATGTAATGCGTGTATAAAAACTAGGTGTATTTTTGTAGATATTACAAAGAACTTTTAGAGCTTTTATCCTCTACAAAAATACACCTAGTTTTTATACACCTCTTACATCATTGTGTCACCATTTCAACATGATAAGGAAGTACGACAGTGAACTGGTTTTCACTACATACAGTATATATATATATATATATATATACATATATATATATATATATATATAGAGAGAGAGAGAGAGAGAGAGAGAGAGAGAGAGAGAGGGAAAGTTGTGGTCCATGATATAATGTATTATAACTTCATATTTCTTTTGCATATGTCCTTCAACTGCAGTTGTCGCTTGGAGTTATGTTAAATATATCAAGGTTATATTTCAAGAAAAGGACAGAACTTTTTAATGAACATTTCACTCGTATTCTCTGATTTGAAGAGATCTTCTCTAAATGCCTGTTAAATTGAGACTCACTACTAAAAAAAAGAAAAAAAAAAACAATTACAATACAGTTGTAATAATTCTACATTACCATCATTTTAATAATTAATAGTCCTTCTATATCAGTATCAAGAAGGATTACATATCAATATATATATATATATATATATATATATATATATATATATATATATATATGTGTGTGTGTGTGTGTGTGTGTGTGTACATATATATATATATATATATATATATATATATATATATATATATATATATATATATATATATTTCAAAGTAAGGGGGAAGATCGTAAACAAATTTTTTCTAGATAGACTACAATCATATCTTGACACATGCATGTTAATTGCATTAGTTGTCTATGAAGCAAAGCAAGTTACTTTATGAAACTGTTAGAATTTAGTGATAGTAAATGTCAGTGCTGATTACATAAGTTTTAACTAAACATATAATCAACCTAGAGAGAGAGAGAGAGAGAGAGAGAGAGAGAGAGAGAGAGAGAGAGAGCCCTTGGGCTTAGAGCATTCTGCTATTCCAACTAGGGTTGTAGCTTAGCTAATAATAATAATAATAATAATAATAATAATAATAATAATAATAATAATAATAATAATAATAATAATAATAATAATAATAATAATCCCAAAATTATACACTTAATTTTGGTCTCATGTCCTTGGGAAACTTAAGTACAGTACGTATCTTCATTAACTATCTCTAAGAGGTTCTTCCATAACCCTTATTTGTTTCCCTTAAACTGACGTTACTGAACCAATAAAGCTTAAAATATTGAATTCTTAAAGAGTACATTATTGAACCGTAAAAGCTGACAATAATGAACCCTTAAAGTTAACGTTAGTTCAAAATTAAAGTTGGCACTATTGAACCCTTAGAACTAACATTATTACACAGTAAAAGTGACATAATTGAACCCTCAATTGTCACACTATTGAGCCTTTAAATTCCACGTTATTGAACAGTAAAAATGACGTGATTGAACCCTCAAACTTGACACTATTGATCCTTTAAATTTCACGTTACTGAACAGTAAAACTGACGTAATTGAACCCTCAAATGTAACACTATTGAACCTTTAAATTCCACGTTATTGAACATTAAAACTGAAGTAATTGAACCCTCAAATGTAACACTATTGATCCTTTAAATTCCACGCTATTGAACAGTAAAACGGACGTAATTGAACCTAAAATGTAACACTATTGAACCTTTAAATTCCACGTTATTGAACAGTAAAACTGACGTAATTGAACCCTCAAATGTAACACTACTGAAACTTTAAATTCCACGATATTGAACAGTAAAACTGACGTAATTGAACCCTCAAATGTAACACCATTGAACCTTTAAATTCCACGACATTGAACAGTAAAACTGGCGTAATTAAACCCTCAAATGTAATACTATTGAACAATTAAATTTCACGTTATTGAACAGTAAAACTAACGAAATTGAACCCTCAAATGTAACACTATTGGGCCTTTAAATTCCACGTTATTGAACAGTAAAACTGACGTGATTGAACCCTCAAATGTAACACTATTGAACCTTTAAATTCCACGTTATTAAACAGTAAATCTGACGTAATTGAACCCTCAAATGTAACACTTTTGAACCTTTAAATTCCACGTTATTGAACAGTAAAACTGACGTAATTGAACCCTCAAATCTAACACTATTGAACCTTTAAATTCCACGTTATTAAACAGTAAATCTGACGTAATTGAACCTTCAAATGTAACACTATTGAACTTTTAAATTCCACGCTATTGAACAGTAAAACTGACGTAATTAAACCCTCAAATGTAATACTATTGGAAAACTTTAAATTCTACGTTATTGAACATTAAAACTGACGTAATTGAACCCTCAAATGTAACGCTATTGAACCTTTAAATTTTCCGTTATTGAACAGTAAAACTGACGTAATTGAACCCTAAAATGTAACACTATTGAACCTTTAAATTTCACGTTATTGAATAATAAAACTGGTGTAATTGAACCCTCAAATGTAACACTATTGAACCTTTAAATTCCACGTTATTGAACAGTAAAACTGACGTAATTGAACCCAAAATGTAACACTATTGAGCCTTTAAATTCCACGTTATTGAACAGTAAAACTGGCGTAATCAAACCCTCAAATGTAATACTATTGAACATTTAAATTCCACGTTATTGAACAGTAAAACTAACGTAATTGAACCCTCAAATGTAACACTATTGAACCTTTAAATTCCACGTTATTGAACAGTAAAACTGACGTAATTGAACCAAAAATGTAACACTATTGAGCCTTTAAATTCCAAGTTATTGAACAGTAAAACTGGCGTAATCAAACCCTCAAATGTAATACTATTGAACATTTAAATTCCACGTTATTGAACAGTAAAACTGAAGTAATTGAACCCTCAAATGTAAAACTATTGAACCTTTAAATTTCACGTTATTGAATAGTAAAACTGACATAATTGAACCCTCATATGTAACACTATTGAACCTTTAAATTCCACGTTATTGAACAGTAAAACTGACGTAAATGAACCCAAAATGTAACACTATTGAGCCTTTAAATTCCACGTTATTGAACAGTAAAAATGACGTGATTGAACTCTCAAATGTAACACTTTTGAACCTTTAAATTTCACGTTATTGAACAGTAAAACTGACGTAATTAAACCCTCAAATGTAACACTATTGAACCTTTAAATTCCACGTTATTGAACAGTAAAACTGAAGTAATTAAACCCTCAAATGTAACACTATTGAACCTTTAAATTCCACGCTACTGAACAGTAAAACTGACGGAATTGAACCCTCAAATATTAACACTATTGAACCTTTAAATTCTACGTTATTGAACATTAAAACTGACGTAATTGAACCCTCAATTGTAACACTATAGAACCTTTAAATTTCATGTCATTGAACAGTAAAACTAACGTAATTGAACCCTCAAATGTAGCACTATTGAACCTTTAAATTCTACGTTATTGAACATTAAAACTAACGTAATTGAACTCTCAAATGTAACACTTTTGAACCTTTAAATTTCACGTTATTGCACAGTAAAACTGACGTAATTGAACCCTCAAATGTAACACTATTGAACTTATAAATTTCACGTTATTGAACAGTAAAACTGACGTAATTGAACCCTCAAATGTAACACTATTGAACCTTTAAATTCACGTTATTGAACAGTAAAACTGACGTAATTGAACCCTCAAATGTAACACTATTGAACCTTTAAATTCACGTTATTGAACAGTAAAACTGACGTAATTGAACCCTCAAATGTAACACATTGAACCTTTAAATTTCACGTTATTGAACAGTAAAACTGACGTAATTGAACCCTCAAATGTAACACTATTGAACCTTTAAATTCTACGTTATTGAACAGTAAAACTGACGTAATTGAACCCTCAAATGTAACACTTTTGAACCTTTAAATTTCACGTTATTGAACAGTAAAACTGACGTAATTGAACCCTCAAATGTAACACTATTGAACCTTTCAAATTCACGTTATTGAACAGTAAAACTGACGTAATTGAACCCTCAAATGTAACACATTGAACCTTTAAATTTCACGTTATTGAACAGTAAAACTGACGTAATTGAACCCTCAAATGTAACACTATTGAACCTTTCAAATTCTACGCTATTGAACATTAAAACTGACGTAATTGAACCCTCAAATTGTACACTTTTGAACCTTTAAATTCCACGTTATTGAACAGTAAAACTGACGTAATTGAACCCTCAAATGTAACACTATTGAACCTTCAAATTCTACGCTATTGAACATTAAAACTGACGTAATTGAACCCTCAAATGTAACACTTTTGAACTTTAAATTCCACGTTATTGAACAGTAAAACTGACGTAATTGAACCCTCAAATGTAACACTATTGAACTTTAAATTTCTCGTTATTGAACTGTAAAACTGACGTAATTGAACCCTCAAATGTAACACTTTTGAACCTTTAAATTTCACGTTATTGAACAGTAAAACTGACGTAATTGAACCCTCAAATGTAACACTATTGAACCTTTAAATTCCACGTTATTGAACAGTAAAACTGACGTAATTGAACCCTCAAATGTAACACTATTGAACCTTTAAATTCTACGTTATTGAACATTAAAACTGACGTAATTGAACCCTCAAATGTAACAATTTTGAACCTTTAAATTTCACGTTATTGAACAGTAAAACTGACGTAATTGAACCCTCAAATGTACACTATTGAACCTTTAAATTCTACGTTATTGAACATTAAAACTGACGTAATTGAACCCTCAAATGTAACACTTTTGAACCTTTAAATTTCACGTTATTGAACAGTAAAACTGACGTAATTGAACCCTCAAATGTAACACTATTGAACTTTAAATTTCACGTTATTGAACAGTAAAACTGACGTAATTGAACCCTCAAATGTAACACTATTGAACCTTTAAATTCTACGTTATTGAACATTAAAACTGACGTAATTGAACCCTCAAATGTAACACTATGAACCTTTAAATTTCACGTTATTGAACAGTAAAACTGACGTAATTGAACCCTCAAATGTAACACTATTGAACCTTTAAATTCTACGTTATTGAACATTAAAACTGACGTAATTGAACCCTCAAATGTAACACTTTTGAACCTTTAAATTTCACGTTATTGAACAGTAAAACTGACGTAATTGAACCCTCAAATGTAACACTATTGAACCTTTAAATTTCACGTTATTGAACAGTAAAACTGACGTAATTGAACCCTCAAATGTAACACTATTGAACCTTTAAATTCTACGTTATTGAACATTAAAACTGACGTAATTGAACCCTCAAATGTAACACTTTTGAACCTTTAAATTCCACGTTATTGAACAGTAAAACTGACGTAATTGAACCCTCAAATGTAACACATTGAACCTTTAAATTTCACGTTATTGAACAGTAAAACTGACGTAATTGAACCCTCAAATTGTAACACTATTGAACCTTCAAAATTTCACGTTATTGAACAGTAAAACTGACGTAATTGAACCCTCAAATGTAACACTTTGAACCTTTAAATTCACGTTATTGAACAGTAAAACTGACGTAATTGAACCCTCAAATTGTAACACTATTGAACCTTCAAATTTCACGTTATTGAACAGTAAAACTGACGTAATTGAACCCTCAAATGTAACACCATTGAACTTACATTTCACGTTATTGAACAGTAAAACTGACGTAATTGAACCCTCAAATGTAATACTATTGAACTTTCAAATTCTACGCTATTGAACATTAAAACTGACGTAATTGAACCCTCATTGTATCACTTTTGAACCTTTAAATTCCACGTTATTGAACAGTAAAACTGACGTAATTGAACCCTCAAATGTAACACTATTGAACCTTCAAATTCTACGCTATTGAACATTAAAACTGACGTAATTGAACCCTCAAATGTAACACTTTTGAACATTTAAATTCCACGTTATTGAACAGTAAAACTGACGTAATTGAACCCTCAAATGTAACACTATTGAACTTTAAATTTCTCGTTATTGAACTGTAAAACTGACGTAATTGAACCCTCAAATGTAACACTTTTGAACCTTTAAATTTCACGATATTGAACAGTAAAACTGACGTAATTGAACCCTCAAATGTAACACTATTGAACCTTTAAATTCCACGTTATTGAACAGTAAAACTGACGTAATTGAACCCTCAAATGTAACACTATTGAACCTTTAAATTCTACGTTATTGAACATTAAAACTGACGTAATTGAACCCTCAAATGTAACACTTTTGAACCTTTAAATTTCACGTTATTGAACAGTAAAACTAACGTAATTGAACCCTCAAATGTAGCACTATTGAACCTTTAAATTCTACGTTATTGAACATTAAAACTGACGTAATTGAACCCTCAAATGTAACACTTTTGAACCTTTAAATTTCACGTTATTGCACAGTAAAACTGACGTAATTGAACCCCCAAATGTAACACTATTGAACTTTTAAATTTCACGTTATTGAACAGTAAAACTGACGTAATTGAACCCTCAAATTGTAACACTATTGAACCTTTAAATTCTACGTTATTGAACATTAAAACTGACGTTATTGAACATTAAAACTGACGTAATTGAACCCTCAAATGTAACACTTTTGAACCTTTAAATTCCACGTTATTGAACAGTAAAACTGACGTAATTGAACCCTCAAATTGTAACACTATTGAACCTTCAAATTTCACGTTATTGAACAGTAAAACTGACGTAATTGAACCCTCAAATGTAACACATTGAACTTAAATTTCACGTTATTGAACAGTAAAACTGACGTAATTGAACCCTCAAATGTAATACTATTAAACCTTCAAAATCTATGCTATTGAACATTAAAACTGACGTAATTGAACCCTCAAATGTAACACTTTTGAACCTTTAAATTCCACGTTATTGAACAAGTAAAACTGACGTAATTGAACCCTTAAATGTAACACTATTGAACCTTCAAATTCTACGCTATTGAACATTAAAACTGACGTAATTGAACCCTCAAATGTAACACTTTTGAACATTTAAATTCCACGTTATTGAACAGTAAAACTGACGTAATTGAACCCCAAAAATGTAACACTATTGAACTTTTAAATTTCTCGTTATTGAACTGTAAAACTGACGTAATTGAACCCTCAAATGTAACACTTTTGAACCTTTAAATTCACGTTATTGAACAGTAAAACTGACGTAATTGAACCCTCAAATGTAACACTATTGAACCTTTAAATTCACGTTATTGAACAGTAAAACTGACGTAATTGAACCCTCAAATGTAACACTATTGAACCTTTAAATTCTACGTTATTGAACATTAAAACTGACGTAATTGAATCCCTCAAATGTAACATTTTGAACCTTTAAATTTCACGTTATTGAACAGTAAAACTGACGTAATTGAACCCTCAAATGTAGCACTATTGAACCTTTAAATTCTACGTTATTGAACATTAAAACTGACGTAATTGAACTCTCAAATGTAACACTTTTGAATTTGCAAATTTCACGTTATTGCACAGTAAAACTGACGTAATTGAACCCCCAAATGTAACACTATTGAACTTTTAAATTTCACGTTATTGAACAGTAAAACTGACATAGTTGAACCCTCAAATGTAACACTATTGAACCTTTAAATTCTACGTTATTGAACATTAAAACTGACGTAATTGAACCCTCAATTGTAACACTATAGAACCTTTAAATTTCATGTCATTGAACAGTAAAACTAACGTAATTGAACCCTCAAATGTAGCACTATTGAACCTTTAAATTCTACGTTATTGAACATTAAAACTAACGTAATTGAACTCTCAAATGTAACACTTTTGAACCTTTAAATTTCACGTTATTGCACAGTAAAACTGACGTAATTGAACCCTCAAATGTAACACTATTGAACTTTTAAATTTCACGTTATTGAACAGTAAAACTGACGTAATTGAACCCCAAATGTAACACTATTGAACTTTTAAATTTCACGTTATTGAACAGTAAAACTGACATAGTTGAACCCTCAAATGTAACACTATTGAGCCTTCAAATTCTACCCTATTGAACATTAAAACTGACGTAATTGAACCCTCAAATGTAACACTTTTGAACATTCAAATTCCACGTTATTGAACAGTAAAACTGACGTAATTGAACCCTCAAATGTAACACTATTGAACTTTTAAATTTCTCGTTATTGAACTGTAAAACTGACGTAATTGAACCCTCAAATGTAACACTT